>NC_058118.1:12820000-13420000 GCF_914725855.1 Thunnus albacares | reverse complement strand
TCAAAAACAAGTAATAATTCCTGGAACCAGACCAATGATGGCTGAGATATTACAATTAAAAAACTGTTAAAATAAGTCAAAATTAGATCAAAAGGATCCCTTGATGTTGAGACAGCAAATATGATTCGCAGGGAAAAATGACTTATGTTTCAATTTTCATGTCAACTGAACTTGAGTTTAAACACTGGACCATTTCTTACAGTGAACAGTGTTTTTTAAAATGACATTTACGCTACCAACATTTGTCATATGTCAAAGTTCCAGCAAAACGGCACCAGTGGTGATGATAAATGATACATTTTAAAGACACTGACATTGATCCAGGCCTCTGGTAACCGTTGCTTGATGTGGCTGCAGAGTGTTTCGGGATCAGATCGGAGCCACATCGCATGCGTGAAGTTTTACGCAAGTGTGTTGCCTCTTGTGGGTCCAGCGACATGAGACTCTGTACCGATCCGTGACAGCTTTTGTAATCTGAGACAGAACAAAGGAAATCAAAGCTGAACACTAAGCAGAGGAGAGACTGACACTCTTAACATCACTCATCAAACTTTTTCCTACACATTTATCTTCAGCAAACTTTTGACATGTTGAACCAGTTACCACAGATGCACGCACCCTCAGAGATGTGCAGGGAGGTGAGAGAGGAGGATGTGGAAAGCTGGTAGGGAAACAAGGAGGAGGAGGAGGAAGAGGAGGAGGAGGCAGTCCTGTAAGCAGTCCTGTGCTCCCGAGAAGGGGAGGTAGTGTCTGTTGCTCTGGTTTCTGTGACATTGGAGGAGGCACAGGATGCATTTCTTTGATCCACTGAATGAGTGCTCTTCAGAGAAGAGACAGACGACACTCTCTGAACTGGCCGACCTTCCCTGAGAGAGGTGATGCCCTCCATCGAGGAGGGCTGGGTGGAGATGGTCGACGAGGAGGCTCTGGAGGGTGACCTGGACTCCTTCACAGATGACAAAGAGGCTGTTGAGTTTCCTTTGACAGAGAGACTTCTCTCTGGTGCAGAGATCAAAGAGGACGTGGATGATGACACGGAGGAGGTCTGCTGGGCCGTGGCGAGCTGGGAGGAAGTCCAGGAAGAGGAAGGAGTGAGCTGAGGGGAGGCAGCGCTGTCTGTTGGCCGTTTTTGATCCTTCCCATTTGAGGAAGTATGAGAACAGGGGGAACAAGAGGAAGCCGCAGGTGGAGACGGCTGCGCTGTGGAGGACGAGCTGGGCTCTGCAGCAGGAGAGGAAGGGGATGAGGTCTGAGACAATCCGTTCTTTTCAGACGAGTGTGACGACAGCGACTCCTGGCTGCCCATTGGAGTCGTGCTGGGGCTGCTACTGAATGTGTCACCTAGAAGGAAGAAAAGAAACGAGTCACATAATGAAGAGACTGACTAACGCACAGAAATTACTGAGTGTTTAAAGGGCTGTTCCTAAGAAAATGCATGTGGAGTAAATGATGCCTGTTTTTTAATCTTCCTTGTTGGTGCATTCAGGTGCTTTTGGGAAGTTCTGACATCTGTAATTTGAGAGTTGATTGCTGCTTTACTCAGAATATCAAATGATGAGTGCATAACTACACTATATATATGTGAAATCTTACTGCTACAGCATACAATTATATTTTAGACAATAGTGTAACAACAGTTTGGAGAAGACCCTTTGCTGCTTCAACATGACAAGGCCACTGTGCACAAAGCAAAGTCCATAAAAAAATGGTTCTCCCAGTTTGGTGTGGAAAAAGTTGATTGGCCTGCAAAGAAACATGATTTCCTCCAACCTCTATAGGATCAATTGGACTATGAGCTAAGCCTCATCACCAGACAGTGTCCAACCTCACTAAAGATCCTATGGCTGAATAGGAGCAAATCCCTGCAGCCAGGTTCCAAAATGTCATGGAAAACCTTTACCAGATGAGTTACAGCAGCATATTAATGCTCATTGTTTTAGAATGACATGTTCAACAATCACATATGAGTATAATGGTTTCGTGTCCATTAGTTAGTACTTGAGCCCACTGATGTTACAGTCATTTTAATTTCCGCTGCTCAGTTGCTGATAATGACACCCAGTTGTGTGTAAAATGACTATGTGAAAGCACCACTCCTTACAAAATGTGAGCAGTTTATTGGCTTAAACTATAAAAAACATGTGACTTCTGTCATGAACACAATAAAGATAAAATGTTGTATGTTACAACATCTCATCACCAGATTTTACTGTGCAGGTGTACAATACCTGAAGTGTTCAGTTGTAAATGTTTCCCTATAACTGTCTAGTACTGTATGTGCTGTATGTGATGTATTAAAATGGGAGACTGCCGTATATTAAAGCTGCAGAAAGACTCACTGTCGTTGTCTGCGAGGCAGAGAGCAGGAGGGTAGAGGCGTGGTTTCCTCTTTCCAGATGACAGACAGATGGCTTTGTTCCTCCGAGGAGTCGACCGAGAGGACGGAGCTGGAGGTAACGGCACTGAAAGGTCTGGGGCCTCACCAAATATCTGACAGGAACACACAAGTACACAGGTGTGTTAGGTGTGTGTTTATGTGTGTGTGTATGTGTGTGTATATGTGTGTGTATGCGTGTTTGTAGAACACACCTTGTGGTGGTTTTCGATGATAATCTCCACCACAATGTTCTGGAACTTGATGTTCATCATGGCGGCCACCGTCTCTTCCTGTGACCTCATCAACGTGGGGCCGAAGATCATCCCCAGGTTGGACACGGTCATCAGGTTCTGGTCACTGTGAGAGGAGACCCTGCACGCACACACACACACACACACACACACACACGATGAGCATGTATTTTAAATATGTCACAGAGATATAATAGAAAAGGTGTAAAAATAAACTATTATAAATATGAAAAACACAAAATTAAAAAACTCAACCCTTCTATGTTAACATATTTCAATCACAGTTGTTTGTGATGTTTTTGTATGAGTTCTGTGCTTCTCTATTCAATGTAGCAACAAAAAATAACCTTAAAATTTCTTAAAAGGTGAAAAAGATGAAAAATAACATTTAAATTTATATACGTGTTCACATTGCTGGCAATGATTTCATGTATGGATTTCACAAGTCTATTAGTCTAGCATATTATTAGATAGTAGATCATCTATATTTCAGAATCTCATAATGTCTATGCTCCATGTAAATATTGTGTGAGAGATGTCAGGTTCAAGTCTGTTGTTTTTCTGTTGTTTTTCTTTCCTTTAAAGTCCCCCTCCACTCAAAAATGTGCTTTTTTTCTTGTTCCTACGGTTTAATGTTTGAGGTTCACTGTGCCATTGACATTAGAAGGCTGTTTTCATATTTATCTGCTGAAAGTGGAAAGTTTCTCTGTGCTCGCTGAAAATCTGACTTTAAGCTTCATGTTTCCATATCACAAGTGTGATGTGGAAACAAACATATACAAACACTGACAACAGACTTTACAGTGAAGTAGGGGATATCTTTCATCCAGCAGTTAAACTTCTGACATTAACAATATTTGCATATTCATCGAACCTGGATTTTTCAATGAGGAAGAAGGAGAATATTTGATTTTAGGGATTTTAATGAGGTAACTGTACTTTTTTATGGAAAAACCATATTAGACACTTATAATTCCAGGCAGAGTATTTTTATATATCTTACAACATGTCTGCAGCGGATCTTTAAAGTTACACATTTTGCTGTCCTGGCAAAAAAATCTACTGTCAGACATCTGTTATGAATATTAAGAGTTTTTATGGTGTGACTTTGACCGTTCTTTAAATACTGCTCACAAGTAGTGAATAGCTGTTTCACAAATGTAAATCCTGTAAAGATGCATTGTTACGTGTTGCTCTATGACTGAGCCAACAAGAAAACAGCACACAGGAAATAGGAAGACTAGAAAAAAGTAGAGTGGAAAAATATCACTGTTTAAGGTAATGATATTTCTTCTTAGAAAAATAAGAAGCAAAAGGACATTTTCAAGGTAGAGATCAATACAAGCACAGTATGTGTTAATATGTACATACTTGAGGAGGTGATTGGTTAAGATGTCCAGCATTGCTCTGTTTTTCTCTGGTAGTTTGTGAACAAGAGCATGAATCGCTCTCACTCGATACTTCTGGTCATCATACTCTGTGAAGAAGGTGATAGATGATGATAAACTTCTGTTTACATAACATACAATGAGGTGAGGCAGCAAACTGAATCTAAACACTGGTGGAATATTACAGGTTGCCTCTCTCATTACATATTCTATTTTGTGTTTTGAAAGAGGCAGCAGAGGATCTTACTTGCGGCTTTGATGAATTCTTTATGCAGTCTGTAGGTCAGGAGCGGCTCTGCCAGACACCTGCATGCACATTAGAAATCATAAACTCATAATTCATCAGCAGTGTTATTCAAAAAAGCTGCTGTTTGATAAACCGTACATTACCTGAAATAATTCTTTAGGCCGCTGGTGATGGTCTTGTTGTCCCAGGCGTCTCCATCCAGCTGCATGTCAGAGGGTGCAGTGGACGCTACAGGAGAGTAGAGACTTAATGATTCATCTGTAGTGACGGATTTTTAATTATAGCCCATTGATTGTGCTGGAGGAAACCTTTCTCATGCAGGAAATGATATCATACAGAGGAGAGCAAAGCCTTTCTTACCGAAAACACTCGTCATCAGCCGCTGCACTTTGGAGTTAACTCCTCCAGTCCTGTACAGTCCCAGCGTGGTTATGCCTTCATGCACACACAGACATTTATTTAACAGATAAATCGACACTTTATTTACCAGCATTTCATTTTCGCACAAACATACACATTTTAAGAAGTAGGGATACCTCTCGTTTCCACCAGCTCAATGCACTTCTTCACAAAGCTGAAGCCTGCCTCATTGAGAAATGCTGTAAAATAGACAAACGGTAAATTTCTGATGCAAAGGAGGAAATATTAACACAGTAGATGTTAATGAATAGAAAACTTACTCTCCTCCTTTTTGCTGAGTAAAGAGGGCAGGGTGTAGATCTGAGGAAAGAAAGGTAAAAAAGTACCTTATTTTTTCAGTACTAAGTTTATTGTGTTTAACATAATAGAAGTCTGGTTCATGTTTTCCTGATGATATTATATTATTGTTATTGGTTAATGGTGGCTATACTCATACAGGTTCTTTTCCATCCATGGCCTCCATCCACAGGCGTCTGTTGGCCTCAGAGACTGCTTGCAGGGTGATGACGCCATGCCTGCAGAGAAAAAAGGGGATCATTTTACCCAAGTCAGACCCAGCAGTAGCTATATCTGAATTTATTTATTCCTAAAACGTTCATATGCTACGAACACAGCCTCTGAATCATCTCTCACCTCTCCACCACCTCGATGTCGAAGCAGAAGCGTTTGTCGATGGAGTCAGTCTTCCTTCTGACACACGAGCGCAGCCTGAACATTTCCGGAGTACCGTTCACCACACCATTCTGTAAATAGTGAGATATGGTTGCATCACGCACTCAACATGACGTGTTTATCTTAGAAAGTCTCAGTTTCTTAGAAAGTTGCTCAGCACCACATGTTTCATGACTGATTTCCTACCTTCGGGGCATTAACTGGTTTTCTATTTATTTCAGTGTGTTTTCAAAAGAAGTGACTCAACACTTGAGGTTGATGATCCATGTTGCCATTATCTTTTGGCAACATTACTTTAACCACATGGTAATGAAAATGAGAGTTGTAATGGCACTGCTTGCAACTACATAACTGTATTACAATAACAGAGCCAAAAATGTATGTAACCACATGGGATGATTATTCATGTACTTAATAAAAAATATGGCAATTGTCAGATTTTTCTGTGCTACCAACTCACCTGTCTGCTGGCTGGTCTGGCCTCTGTGTTGCTCATGGTGAACATCTTGGAGCTTTTTTCATATGTACAATAGTATCTGGTCCACACACTGCCCAGTGGACCTAAAATACATGACACAGATACCACTTTTCATGCAGGTCTTATTGCGTAACTGTGGTGAGTGATTTTATGCAGCTTAAGTGAGAGGAGGACAGAAAGAGGAGACAGTAAATACTGTAACTTTTGCGTCTCTTACGTTTCTCCTGTATATACAGATATCCCTCCATTGTGAAGCAGCCGGGAGCTTTGAAATCCTCTTCTGCGGATCGGATCCTCTTCATCAGCCTCTCAACCTCCACACGTGTACTTTCAAAGTTGTTGCGAGCCTTAATAACATACATAGATGTGGTTACTTAGTTCAGTTGTGTAAATTACGACAAGACTTACACAAAAAGTACACTGATTTCTCATTTCCATTTAAAAAGTGTCTGCTTTTAAACAAATAAGTAAAAGGCTGAGGCTGCAACAGCAGTTTTCACCTAATAGAGAGGTGATACTGCATTTTAATTTTACATAAAGAAATAGAGAAATTGAGGGGACACACCTCAATACTTTTTGAATGCTGATTGAATTGTGTCAGTAGCACAGTAGTAGTATTAAAACTGTCGGGTACTGAAAGCTGGCATAGAACACCAAGTCAAATTCTCGTGTTGTTTACTTAAACATAACTCTGCTATTTACTCTATGTCGTTCAATTGTTAAGTTCTTGTTTGGCTGCTTGTGTTACAATAAGATTAAATATTGATGCATTTGAAAAGTTTAAGAGCAAAAAATGTTTTTGTAGAAAAACAAGTTTATATTCCTAAAAGTTAGGTATCAATAAACATAATTTTGGCATTTGTATTGCAACTTAGGTATCGCATTGGCATTGGTACTGAAACATTTTAGTGCAGTCAATCAACTACACTGGATTTTCTATTAAGCTTCTAATAAGTGTGACTTTGACTTTCCAATTTCCAAGTAAATTGGTCGAAGTTTAAGCCATTGAGCAGCAAAATGAGAATTTGTTCTAGACCAAGCCTTTTTCAAACTGTTGCTGAAAATAATTTACACTGTGTTTCAACATGTTAGTCTTAGATGTGTGGGATTTCTACACTGGGACAGGTTGTCTCAGATGCATAAATGGCTGGCAAGAGGCAGGTAGGCCAGACAGAACCTAGTCTTGTGATACCAGACATTGGATAACAGACTTTGGATTGGTTCTGCAATGCAGGTTTTTTTTAACTCTCCAAATGTTTCCACACAGTTTTAGCAACAAAACCTGGGAGATTGTCCTCAGTCTCTGTGAGTGAAGCGTTTAGAGACTGACCTGTGAGTCTAGACAGAACCCTACCATAGATTGTAAAAAATAATGGACATAGCTGCCTAGATGTCACCCATTGGTTTGTGGACTCCCGTTCTGAAGCCTCGACTTTGCATTTTGACTGTTGCCATCTCGAATTTTTGGAGCCAGAAGTGACCAAATTTGGATGAGAGGGTGGAGCTGACTCAAATGCTAGCTGCTAGCTTGGTTAGCATGGTGCATTTAAGCCTTAATAAAATATAAACAGGTCTGTATAAAAAATTTGTATAAAAATTCACCTCTTGGAGTTGTAGTTGTCATGAATGAGGAAATTAGCTGTAGAGGCCAAAACCGTTTTTTTTGTACCAGGCTGTAAACGTTTATTTCTGCTGTAAAGTTGGGCACTTTAACATGGGGGTCTATGGGGATTGACTTGCTTTTGGAGCCAGCCTCAAGTGGTCATTTGAAGAACTGCAGTTTTTGGAAATTTTTGGCTTCATTTTTCAGCCACGGAAGTTGTCGCATGAACCTTACCAGCTATTTACAAATATTATTTACAAGAGATATCAGGTTGAGATGTGGACTACAGGGTTGCAGTAAACATATACTTACATTCTGCAGGTTAAACTGAAGCTGCTGCTTGTAGGGTTCAAACTCACTGGCCAGCTCGTAACCCTCGTGGTAGAATGTCAACAAGCCCTGCAGGAAGGCTAATAACTGAAGAGCAGATGGAGAGATATGTTAGCTGGGGGCTTGGGCGTGCTGAGTATAATGAGAGGATTACAAAAGAATAATTGTCAGTCATCTGCTTAATCAATCACAATAACCCCTAAAGGAGAAAAATCCCCAAAACTCTGCTTGTTGTTTAGTTTTCTGACCTTGTTTACATTACAACAAAGAGTTTCCCTCTCCGTCAGGCGGAAGAGATCTCCATGCAGGAAGTGCCGCTCGAGCAACAGGAAGTGAGCTTTACTGATATCTATCATTAAAACATTTTTATCACCGGCCAAACAGTGTGTGTAATGTGTGTGTTTTTCAGATCCTGGCTGAGCTGTCTTTCCATGATCATGTCTGTATAAACTGATGTTTAAATCAGTCTTTACAAGCAGAATAGACTCATCAGTCATATTTTCCTGTGATAAAACCTTCTGTATTGATGGCTTTGATTTCTGGTCAGAGCTATAAAGGCCCAGAAGCTCAAAAAAATCACAAAATGGAAATTTGACACAGGAGGCAAACAGGCTGATACTGATGTCATCTTGTGTATTTTATTACAAATGTGATATGCGTATCCCAGTGTGAAATTAACATACAAATATGATAATTACGTGTGTACGGTGACTGAACTCACCGGCTCCACAAATTCAAACTTCTTTCTCTCCTGCACCTCTTGGATCTTGAAGACATACTGCAGCGATGCATCATAAAATACCTGCCGGTCTTTACTCATCTGTGAATCAGCCTGCAGTGAAAACAGCCACAACAGACATGGAGTATGTCACCTAATACTTCTGGGAAAACCTTTGAGTGTGTGGATTTATCAGGAATTGGGCAGTTCACCTCATTTAGCTGAGATTCCTTCTTTTTGGAGGACAGGCTGAGGTGTTTCTCTAGAACAGAGTAGTATCTTTCTGTCTCCTTGTCAAACTGTTTCTTTCCCTCCTGAGGAAGACAAGAGAGGCAAAATTTTTACATCTGAAAAAACGTTGTTTAAACTGACTTTTTTTTACATAACACAGAGAGAATGTCACCAAACATTCACAACACCAAAATGCCATTGAACCTGCAGTGAGATCTCTGCACCCTGAAAATACCTGCACGGCCTCTCTGCAGCTGATCTTTCACCAGTAACAAAAATTCAATAGGAATTTGAGATCAACTGAAATTCCAGCCTCAAAAAAGCTACGACATTTGGGAGTGCAGCGGGAGCATTAATAATCTAAATGAAGAGACACCGCCAAAATATTTGAGTCTTTTTTCCAAAACAGCTGCAGCTCCTAACTGCACATTTCCAGCCACTGTTTCTCTGCGCTGCTCACACACTCCTGCTACATTCTACAGGCTGTGTGTGTTCCCCTCAATCATACAGAGAAAAAAGCCTTGATTTCACTTTCAGTATTAGTTATAGTTGTAACCACTTATATTTTTTGAACACTGCATACCACACAACACTGCTATCTCTGCCTCTATTTCTTACTGGGGAGAGCCAAGAGGGGGGAAAAAAATGAGATAAACTGAATTATAAGACTTGAGACAGCTGCTGAAACCAGACACCAGACTCACTTTGTGTTTATACTGCCTCACTGAGTTCAACTGTCTCTCTCTGTCTGTGACGCGCTCTCTGTCCTCTCTCTCAGCGTCCGTTCCCATGACCCTCTTACTGACACTGGACTGTGATCCGTGGTTTATCTGAACAAATTGGATTCTCTGACCACTGACCAGACCTGAGCGGGGAGATCTGTCTAATCACCACCCACAGTGTTACTAATGAACACTAATTAATGAAGTGTACTGAAGTTTTTAATATCACCCGTGGTTCTTTTATTTTAAAAACTGAAGCTCAGCTATTTTCTTTTAATAATGTGCTTGGCTTTCATGTAACACCTCGATACTACCAGTCACAGCTGTACCTTCACAGCTCCGATCTGCTCCTTGCGAAACCTCTCGAGCGGTGAGATCAACACGTCATCAGCATTCTGGATCTAAGAGAGGAAAGAAACCACAACCGTTATCTCAGAGTGTCAAAACTGTAAATACTAAGACCAGGAACAGAGATAAGACCACACTGTGGTCTGTGTTGGATACAGTATACTGAGCTATTCCACGATGGCTGCAGTGGTGACTTCAGAGGTTTTGATTGCTTTAAACATGCATGTCTTATTTTTTTCACAAATTTGAATTTAACAAACACATTTCTAGACATTAATGCTTTGTTTGAGAGCCGATGATGACATGAAACATTTAGAGAAAAGGTCAAATTTAATCCCACAACTATACTCTTTTCAAATTTTTCTAAAAGAAGACATCAACGTGGGATATTAACTTCACACATTTGTTGTAAAAGAGCAAATCTAAGGCTGAAATTTACTTAAACTATCTGATGTTGATCTCATCTAGTATTTTGTTTAACCAGGACTGATTTTCAGATAAGGCACACGTGTTGAAGTATGTAAATATTTGAGCAAGCAAACAGGATTCAAACTTGAACAGCCAGTCTCAGGATTGAAATATCTCTCAGCTGATATGTCTTATCTGTTTATTTAATGCCTGTTTACACACAGGAACACCTCAGAGAAGAGCTGTCCAAGTATCATAGTTACACCTAGAGCAAACCTTAGTTTGTTTATGAATTTCTGCTGGTATGAAGTCTTGCTTAACATCAAACATTTTAGTGCATTTGTGCAATGTAATAAATTTGAGTATTTTAAGGACTTTGCTCATGGTTCTCATCCAAGTCACAGAAACAAAAATGCAAATATTAAAATGAAAATAGAACAGAAGCAAAACAGTAGCTTATCTGTCAGTATTAGCTACAAAAGTGCAGATTAGGTCAGACTGATGAAAACCACTTCAATAAAAATTGGGCCAAGTCTAGTATGTGCTCTTGGTTCAGCTGGGTAACTGACAGTTTTGACTTTTCGTCTGATCAGACATGCAAATTTCACCAGAAAACCCCCAAAAAGGACAGTACAACTATGTAATAGTAATACTTTTTGCAGTTTTCTGTACAGCATGTGAGGGACACTTGTGGTTGATGTTGAGACGTGAGTCAAGCAGTGAGACGAGCGGTTATCAGAGCTCTGGTGTTTATATTAGGTCTCGGCCTCTTTAGTCACGAGTCTATAAATTGCAAGTCTTGGTCACGTCTTGCTTTGTTCTGTCTAGTCGATTTAAGTATTAGGCTCTAAATAGCTTCCCGGTCCTGCATCATGACTTCACTTTCACTTCACTTTAGTGCTGCACCAGTGGCCAAAGAAAGGTCTGCTTTCTTTGTACATTCTTTTTTTCACCACATTACAGTATTCAGAGTGAAACTGAAAACTAAGAGACTGAAGGGTATTGTCAAAACTCAATAATAGTCCTTTCAGGTCAAACAGGTAGGTATTTCAAAGGAATCCATTAGCTGGAATTGCCCTTTAACTCAATAATGATGGTATTATTAAAAGTTCAGACAAATCAGCAGCATTGTAGTGGTGCCACTCCAAGTGGAAAAGCATGCAGTACAATTAACACACACACACACACACACAGAGTTTGCACAGCTATCCTTGTTAGGACATTGCATTGACTTCCATTCATTGTAGATAGCCAAACCCAAACCTTAACCCTGACCAGGACCTCAGAAATGATGTTTTGTCTCATTAGGACCAGGCTTTGGTCCCCATGAGTACTACTGGTCCTGACAAGGTTGGTGTTAAACCGGAAATGGTCCCCAAGAGTTAGCTAACAAAAACGCGAGCACGCACACACCCACCCACACACACATACACACACATGCACACACACACACTGGACCCTTTTATGGACTTTCCCAGGCAGTCAGGGCTCTGCTGCTCACAGTCTCACAGGGGAATTGGCAGAATAGGTTCCACATGGTTCCTCTGTAACCAGACCATGCACAGTCACAAAGGAACACACACATACACACACACACACACAGAGGCCTATACATGAGGTAGCATATTACACACATACATTGCAAAGGCACAGAGGTTTGCCTGCACACAGACTGTGCCAGGCTCCAGTCACTCCCACACAAAGGTCTCTGGTTGATGGAGGGTCTGTACGTCAGACATTTTTCCAAATCGCCATGGAGCACAGTGCTGCCGGCATGCTGTTTTCCATACAAATGTGTGAATCAGACTTGTGGGAAAACCAGATTAGACAGCGTGTTAGGTCCAGTGATGGTTCCTGACAAAGACTGTAACTTTCAAACTTAAGTCGTTTAGATGGTGACATCGGCGAAGTTGTTCTTTAGCATTAAGACAGGATGCACTTGCTGCTCAGTCTCCAAACAGTCTTTCAGACTGACTTTGGTTTAGACCTTTCTGAAAACAAATTTAATTTGAAAGGAGCTTTGGTTTTAATGGTGTATTTAGATCAGCGCTGTCATTCAAGGCAAGATGCCCTGGGCAAAGAGTATCATGTCTGAAATATGAAACTTCTCTCTATGTCACTTAAAATGTCAATAAATAATATAAAATGTCAAAGTTCTATGTGTATCTATGTTATGCAAAATACAATGTAAAATTCACACACATACCGATGCTTCTTGGGCTAGTTGACCTATTTATATCACTATACCAACCTTTATCTTCACTTAAAATGGTCTCTTTTCAAGTCACAACCAACAAAATGTCCTCAGAATTGAAGCTTTCCTTCTATTATTTCTAGAAACATACAACCTAAAAACTTGAATTTTGCTCTTCTCTGTCTCCTCTGTCTGTCTCTCACAGACACACAAAGGTGTTTTCTTACCAGTCGTTTTCTCTCCTCTTCCATGGTGCTCAAAAGCTGAGAGAACTCCTTTAAGGACTGAGCTGTAAAAGAAATGACACACTTAAAATCTTTTAAGACTGATCATATTTGACATATTTTGCACAGTCTCAAGTCCTTATATTCTAGATTCATATTTGTTGTTTGGCATCTCACCTATATTAATCTCATCATCAGTCTCAGCATCTCCGATACACTCAAACTGGAACTCCTGCAGAGACTGTGAGAATCGCTGAACAGCAAGAGAAAGACCTGCGAGACAAATACAGAGAATCACATTAAGCAGCTACAACCATGTAATTATTGCCATCGCTCATTTAGAACTTAAATAACTGCATTGTTTCAACATTACGCACAAGAACGCTCTCGGCATGCAGACTGCTATCATTGGTTCAATTATCCCATCCTCCTACAAACGACATAACTTCTGTAATAAAGTATTAATGTATCTTCCAATCATTGTAAATCATCCTCTGGCAAGACATGAGGTGTCAAAGTCTGATATAAATAAACCACCACACCCTGCCGTAAACTCTATTTGACAGGCTGAATCTCAGAAAACTGTGTTTACGTGTCCAAACAACACTCCAACAACAGTTTAATACCACCACATTCTCTAACTCACACACCCAAAACACTGGTCTCTATGCCAGCCGCTGTAAGGCAGCATTTCAGTATAATGTATAATACATTGATAATAAAACCATTAAAATGTTCTTTTATACCAGTCCTCTGCCTGTAGTTCATCAAAATGAATTGTGGTCAGGTTCAACACAGACAAAAGCAGCATGAACAGAATAATCTTCTGCTGGAAACTTATATTAAGCTGTATCTATATTTCTGTTATTATCTAAAGGAACAGCATGTAATTCAAATTGATTGAGAAAACTTTTAATGTACAGTAAGAACAGAACTAACTCTTGACTACAACTTAAGTATAATGTTTTCTGATTTGTCTAGTGATGAGTGAACATTAAAATGATTAATGTGAACGTATGTGTAATTACATGGTCAAAAATACTGACTGGGCGTATAATTATAAATACTTTAAATATTCTCTGGTGTGTGTTTAAAATATTTGCAGACGTACAGCAGTCTACATACTGATTCTGTATGTTAAAGAAGGAGTCGGGTGGTATTTTAAATTCTTTTAGGTCAACAAATGCCATGACAATAAGCAAAACTACAACTAATTCTACTAACAAAGATTGTTGTAGTGTTGTGTTGCAAGAAAAGCTTCATGTATCTTCTTCCTCCTCTGTTCCTCAACCAATAGACCTCAACCAGCCCAAAAACTATTAAAAACACATCAATGACCCGTCACACTGGGTAACATGTCCCTTCGATACCGTGAACACACACTGTAGTTTATTTTGACTCAGTCCCACATTCACCTCGTTGCTACTCAGTAGCTCTCCAAATGTGTATAAATCCGCAGCTGTAAATAGTTCGCAACAAATGCACTATTTACTCCTTTTTGAGTAATGTTTGCAAAAAAAAAAAAAAACAATAGCACTCAGCCTTTGTAAAAAAGAAACTGTTTCTTCACAACTCGTTTTTAAATATTTACATCTTCAGAATGAACACATGGGATTGAGCCATAAACAGGCTGTGGAGGTCTAAAAGTACTGAGAGTTGCACTAATGCACTGTTCATTTTTGTCTTTTCATGGGATTTGTTTACAATAAGAAAAGCACATTATAACACCAGCTTTATCCATTAATAGAAAACACTTTTTATGATTGGATTTATTTCAAAATTTGTTTTAATTGACACATTTTTCATAACAGTGTTGTTCAATCTGTCTGCTTGAAAATCCCATTCTCAGCAAAAAACACTGATGTTGTATTAAAGGATAAGGCTGCCAATTTTCTATATTTTTCTTATTGTCAATAAATCTCACGTGTAGAGCCAAACCAACCATGAACTCATCCTACTGACAAGTACTGTGTGTGTATCCAAAACCTGATAGATCATATTCCTCTGTGCAATAGACCTCTATTGTTGTCAAAAACTATTAAAAACACATCAATGAGCCACAATGTTGCACTGTGTGATGTGTTTCTTTGCCCGGAAGAGAGTGGGCACGGTAGGTTCTTTAGAAATGGCTCCAGAGACTAATAACAGTGATCATATCCTTTAACACGGTGAAAACACAACCAGCTCTCCAAGGCTGTCACAATTTCCACTAAAGAGAATGAAGTTACTGTATCAAAAAAAGCAATAACATGGACTTTTGTCACAGCAGACATTTTGAATTGTCATAGCAGGAAAAGCGCAGGTGCTTTAGTGATGGCTCTGTTCCTTTAAGGGTCCCAGTAAGTAATGTCAGTGAGGCAGCATGTACTGTATAATAACAGGGCTCTTTAGCTGGAACACCTGAATGAATGGAGCCATCGTTTATATTAATTACACCTGTGCTTTTAATCCTAGGAGAAGTCATAATGTCTGCTGTGAAAAGGGTCTATTGCATTGTCTGGATTATTATGCTAATATTATACTGTGAGGCCTCTGGTGATTCCCATCCCTACTGTGCACACACTTCCTCATATTAACCACACAGTGACCATGTTGTCCCTGTTGGCCCCAGAACAGCCAAACACACTCAGCATCATCTGTGTGTACTGCAGGCAGGCAGTAGCAACGTTCACACTGATGACCAACAACAATAGAAACCACAGGCAGCCATGAAGTGTAGGTGTGTCTGGGATTGGCCCTGAGGCGATCAAAAGAAGCTACAAGAGGAACCTGCTTTTTGAATGTTGTCGTCATGTCATATGAGTGTGACATCAAACTGCACAGCAGTTAAACATCCGACTGTCCAGAATAAATTGCATTCATGCATTTTACACAGACTTCCTGTGAATCAAATGTTTGTGTCTGTTTTATCTTTACAATCATTTTTTATTGTCATATAAACAGATCTCTCCCTTGAGGGTAAGTTTTTAAATATAACATGACAATACATTTCAGAGTCAAGAGAAAATGTAGTTGAGTACATTCCCCATACTAAAATAATGTTCATGACATCTTTGTACATCTTATGACACGCAAGTACAACAAATGATTTATCACTCTATGTCAAGGTCAGGTGTTGCTGCTGGGCTCCTATTAGCCTCCCGTTCCTCACTCACTGTGTACACTGTGTACAGTTTTTTCTATGCTAGAATACAACCAGGCCCCAGATTTGCTCTGTGGTGATTTCATTAAATGCATTGATTTAGGAACACATAAGCCAAAACTGAAATAATGACCATCTTAAAACTAGGTTTTGACACAGGGATGCTCCTCATGACAAGGCCTCAAGATCAGGAAATGAAACAGAACCCCTTATGGGCTGTTATCGGTTGACACGATTAATCGATTAATTAGGATTAGTTGACAGACAGAAAATTTCTCGTCAACAATTCTGATGATTGATTTATTGTTTATCAAGGAAATATGCTGAAAATTCACAGTTCTATGCCTCTCAAATGTGAGGATTTGCAGATTTTCTCTGTTTTACATAATTATAAAGTGGTTTGTACTGTAAGTCAGACAAAGAGCCAATTTGAAGACTTGGACTCTGGGTGAATGTGGTGACCATTTTTCACTATTTTCCAAAATTCTTTAAACTAAATTATTACTTGCTTACTTGCAAAAGTAATTGACAGACTCAGTTACAATGACAAGTCATTGTAAGTTGCAGCCCTGGTTGATTTTGTAGCACAAACTAGATGACACACAGTTAGCATGGATTTGTAGATTTGGGGCCCTGGAGATAGTCTAGGCCCATTATGTGTCCACAGATACCACTGCAAAGATGACTGACATCAATAAAATCAAATAGCACAATAATTTTGATGGACTACATTAGTACTGATAAGAAAGCAATACAATGTTTATGATTATTTTTATATGTTATGCCTTATCTAATCTGGTGGCAGGGGACACCATAAAATCATGCTGATAATGGCTAGACAAATAGCAATTTGATTCAGTCTTCATTTCACTCAGCTTTAGGTTAAAAACTGTACATTTTAATTGCAATACACCCTATAAAACCTGGCAAAGGCATGTGAGTTTTCACCCTTCTATGTAAGATAAGTAAAATATCTATTCTAGCAGAAAGAACTAATATATAGCCTCTGGATAACCACTTTCCAACCTGTGTTGCTCATACCATACAAACACTATTCAGTGTAATAAGCTATCAACTAACTAGGCTGAGTCTAATGTAGGTTAAAATCACTACACTGGGTCTGTTTGGCTTGGTGGCCTTGCATTCCCTGCTGTTATCAGGGCAGCAGACTGTGCAACTGATTGAGTAACTTAACCCGCACTTTAACCTCCCCAAAAAAACAACACATTCATCTCGGCTTGTACTTACTTCTGAGGGCAGATATGAGCATGTTTCCATCCTTGATGAGGTCTTTTATAAACCTGTTGGTGCGCTCCAGCTCTATCTCATGGCACTGCAGTCTCTCTCTGAACTCCGGACTGTCCAAGAAAGAGTCACTAAACTCCAGCGTCGGCAGACCCATCGATAAATGAATACACACGGATGATTATTAGTGAACTACAGTAAGAGGTGGCAACTGTCCGCTCGGTGAGGTTTTCAAGCAAAGACCAGTGTTTCAATGTGCTCGGTGGAGAAGTTTGGTCAGAGGTTTCTTCCAGCTCCTTTTTTTCATGCCTTTCTCACTTTTTTCCCCCTCAGAACTTCCGGACACTTAAACAACAGCAGAGTCTCTTCACACAGAGGGTTTGGCGAGTTAAAAGACGAGCTCTTCGCTGCTTCTCTTACCTTTTAAAATCAATATATTGAAATATGAGCTCACCATGCCTCCCCAGTGGCTTTTCAGTCGATACAGAAACACAAAAAAGAGAGCACCGGAGCTTAGTTCAGGACGTATGAAAGCTGTCGGCAGACGGTGCTGCTAACTCTGTCTCCACACGGCTCTAGCTGAAGGCTGGTTACTATGGGGACGAGAGACTCCTGCTGGCGCGTGCTGATATCAGGGAAAAATTTGTCAGATACATCATAGTGATAACAACCATAAAAATTAATGATTAATAATAATGTATTATTATTATAATAAATACTGCTAATAATGATAATAATAAACTGTTGAACCAATTGAAACTATTTCAATATCTTAATGTGTTTTCTGGAGCTTTTAAAGTATCTTTGAATGGCAGTGATAGTTGAAGATATTAAAGGACATTAAAAGATCCCCTCCGGACATGTTTTAAAGGTCCAGTGTGTAGGATTTAGTGGCATCTAGCAGTGAGGCAGATTGCAACCAGCTGAATTCCCTTCTCCTTCCAAGCGTGTAGGAGAACCTACAGTGGCCCCGAAACTGGCAAAATACGCAAAGGGCCCTCTCCAGCTCTAGAGCCAGTTTTTGGTTTGTCCATTCTGAGCTACTGTAAAAAAAAAAGTAGATATAAAGGGCTCATTCTAAGATAACAAAAACACAACGATTCTTATTTTCAGGTGATTATACACCAATTGAAAAATACTTATGAATATTATATTCCATTTCTGCCAAGTCCGTTCCGCTAGATGCCACTAAAGTAGTAAACAAGTTGTATTTATTCAGGAAATCTCATTGAAATTAAGATCTCTTTTGCAAGAGAGACCTGAGAAAAGGTTACATACAGTATACACAGGGAACATAATAAGACAGTTCATTCTTATCACAATCACAAAACCATCATTGAACACACTCGGACACACTTAAAACAATCACAAACATTCTGAAGAATAGCATCTAATAAAACTTAAAAGTCCCTCTAATTGTCTCTAACCTTTCCTTATTTGAATCAAGGGTCTAAGGACAGAGGATGTTGTATTGCTGTACAGACTGTAAAACCCCCTAAGGCTATACAAATAAAAACGGACTTGATGTGACTTTACTTTAAGCTGTGTTGCAGTTCATTCAAATAGTAAGGTGCATAGTAGCAGTGGGGAAGAGTAACCAGTCTTCCCCAGTTCAGAGTTTGTATGAGGAACTTTTAAAGCCAACCAGCCCTGTGATCTAAACTAAACATGTTAAATAACTCAGCAACTTAGATAGCAAGGCCTTATTAATGAAGGCGCAGGTATGCTGGTGCCTTTTAGATGCCAGTGACAACCATCCAACCTTTCCATATCACTCACAGTGGTGAGTACAAATGCTCTGCTTTTAATAATAACTTGTGTCTGACATGGTTTTTCCACAGAAAAGTTCAGTTAAAAAGTCTTAAAATGACATCATTCTCCTCATTATGTCTTCTACTTCACTGAAATTGTATGTGCACTGGAGGTTGCATACCTACCGGACCACGGTTGGCTCCAAACTAGTTGTGATGTCAGAAATCATGCTCGTAGATACATGTCTTAAACTCAGATTTTTGGCAAGCACAGAAAAACTTTCCTCTTTCAGCTGATTAATTTGACTGGAGGGGACTTTAAGTTGTTCCTGAAGTTGAAGCACTGAAACAAGCTGATGTAGCAGATGATACAAAGTCAATGAAATAAGTTTAAATGGCATGTAAAATGAAAGTCCTTTATGAAATTGATGTTACAAGTGTAAGTGCTGAGTGAAGATGAAGAAGTGAAGGTGCAAGTGAAAGGAGTTGGAGAGTCAGCTGACAAACTTAAAGTAGTTGAAATGTCAGGTGAAGTTTAAGGCGAGGCAAATTTATTTATATAGTATTTATATAGTATAGTTTACATAATATACAAAATATAAGAACAGGAAAACCTGAAAGGAGTTATTGTCACTTCAAGAGTCAGTGTAAAAACTTTAATATGATTCCAATTAAAATGTCCACTTAAAAGTAAGCGCTGAAAGCAGTTGAGTGGTATGAAGTAATAATTATGGGAGTTTGAATTATGACTTATGGACTATTTCACCAATTAATTTCTTGGGGTAAAAAGTTGATTTTTTTTTTTTTAATGTATAAAAGATGTCAGAATTTTGAATAGAAGCACACATCACTTAAAGAAGCTGAACATTTTGAAGTTTGAATTAAGTTTCTATCAGAAAGTATAAGTTGAAATGTGCTGAAAAAGAGTCCAGGGGAGGAATAACAAAGATATAAACAGAAGCTCAATGTGTGCTTCTCTAAAGTGATAAGAATATACAATTACATACGAATAACTGCCAAAGAGAATATATAGCGATCAAATGAAAATTGTGTTTGTAAAACTTGTATGTTCTGTTTTATTTTTTGCAGGGATTGTTGGTACCTTAATTGTGAGTGAGATTTGTTGTTGTAAGATACAAATCTTATCTATCTTACTATAATCTACCACACAGTATGATATACTGTATTTCAAAGCAAATCTCACACGCTCTAGTGAAACTATGCACATAGATAAGGTTTGTGTCTTATCTTCTTTAGCCCACAGCACATATACACTACAGTATATTATAAATGTATGATAGGCAGGGTTGCAACAACATTTTCACTTATGAATGAAAGAAAGCCACAGAATACCTAAAATGCATTCTGTAAAATGATTTATGTGATTTGCACAAATACAAGCCTCCCTACTGAAAAGTTACAGGCCAAAACAGGCCCGCTAATGTGAAAGGAATAAAGTTGGGATTCATGCCAGGAGAACACTGGGAGGCACAAAGCATTGCTGAGCGCTGGCCAAATGCTCCAGGGAAACTACTGGACAGACAACATGTTTTCTTTTTCTTTTTTTGTCTGTGTGTTGTGTGACTAAATACTATTGCAGTCAAATTTATTTAATGATGACTATACTTGCTACCAGTGGTGAACCGTAACTATTAGAACTGGTCCTTCAGCTCAGCCAAAATTACCCCCCTCCCCCCCAATCTAAAAAAAAGAACTCACACACACACCAAAAA
This sequence comes from Thunnus albacares, assembly GCF_914725855.1. Classification (NCBI taxonomy): domain Eukaryota; kingdom Metazoa; phylum Chordata; class Actinopteri; order Scombriformes; family Scombridae; genus Thunnus; species Thunnus albacares. Next base: position 13,399,518 of record NC_058118.1, on the reverse strand, counting down.
AGCAACAGGGCAAAAGATTTTGTGAGGGATAAGTGACTGTAACGCTTTAACTAACCATGATGTAATGTAAACAAGAAAGAATAGGCAAAATAATCATTTTAACCTCTGGCGTCTTCTCTATAGTCAAGTCACAAAAAAACAGAGATCATTTAGGCTATAAAATGAACACCATACAAAGATAAGAACTGAAAATATAAAACTGGCCACCCAGAATATATATTATTCTTGTCAATTGATATCAAAATAGTCTGTCTCTCTCAGGCCCGGCACCAGGATGAAGTTAAAAACTGTGATAAAATTCATTGATTTAACCATGCAATAGCCCCAAAAAGGCTAAATAACAAAAAATAAGGTGTTACTGTTTCAAAATCAAAGAATACATTTATTAATCTGAGCAATCACAAAAATCATTCCAGATCAGCAGTGGGAGAAACAGCTATTTGCAGCTTGCAGCTCTCTCTCTCTCTACATTTGTCTCTAAATGTATTTGGTCTGCTGCTTAGAGCTTTAATAAATACACTATTTGCAAATACAGTAGGTTTCCAGATGGACTGGCTGAAAGGACACTAATCCTTGCTTAACATGATGCTAACAACATATTAATACAACGGGAATTCCCATAGAAAAATGGCAAAGATAGCAGAGTTATCGTTACACTATTTAACTTAAAGAGGACCTATTATACTTATTTCCTTATTTCAAAATTTTTATTTTTGGACTCCACTTGCCCTTTGATGCACAAGCTATGCAAACCCCTTGTAATGCAGAACATGGATCAAAAATGACCCATATTCATTTCCTATGTTATTTCATGCATGGCTGAGTATTTCTTTGCTATATCTTTTGAAATCAATTTATTTCATCATTTAATATTCCAAGTATTCATTAAACATTTTGTTACTGATTACCACAAATCATTATTTTCATTTTTTCCTTTCTTACTTTATCAACAAAAATAGTTTTTATATTACTACATCAAGTTTACACACATGAGTCATAAATGACCTATGTATGCAAGTGTAATTTAAAAAAAAAAAAAAGACAGTATAACAATAATTTTGTTAAAATAACTATTTTAGCAGTAATTTGGACCAAACAATAATACATTTGATATTTGAGATATGTTTTATTTGTCACTTTGTCACACATAACATACACATATGACAACCGATAACACTGATATTGAACTGTAGTGAATTGTAGTGAATGTGATCAAATAAAAGAAAATAAAACTGATGAGATAAAATCACTTGGGTACAGTGAAAATTGCCATCTCAGTGTTTATATGCCTCACAAATGACAACTACATGTTTGTGCTCCTTGCACACATGCCTAGTGCACTAGGAACACAAGCTGCCGACTTTTCTGTCTTTGGCAGCTGTGCAGATCTTGCACCTCTTCCTCTTCCATTGGCCCTCCTGTCTGATGTCCTCCTGTGACTGGGTGTTGGCTGTGTTTTGTTTTATTATCCCACATCTTCCTATTGCCCCTGTAATATGCTTTTGGAGGTGGGGCATGCTGGAGCTGTGGCATGAAAATCTTTTTGCCCAGCTCCTTGATGAATGGCTGCCATGCCTTGGTCACACCACCCATGTAATCAGGGTGTTATTCAGTGAAGTTGGTGTAGGCATTGAGGGTGGCAACAGCCACCACATTGTACCAGAGCACCATGGACCACCTCTGTGATGATCAGGAGCATAATCAGGACATGGTCTGAGTGTGGGAAAAAGCACAAATATAACAATTTTTGAGGCTGCAGAGGGAGAGGGCGAGAAGGAGGGGTATGCAAAGAGAGGGATTTGAGAAGGTTTGCTAATAATGTAAATAAGTAAACTAATAATGTTTACTAAAAATAACATATTAACATGACTAACTTGAGAAGAAATGAGTGAACATTTTGCTATGATGGTTGTTTCTTACAGTAGTTTATTCTTGGGGTCCAGGGACCACAGTTGGTATTCCTTGCATGTTAAATATGCTGGTAGAATGAGGGTTAACCTGATGTTCAAATATTATGTACAGTTATGTTTCACAAGATATCCAATATTTTCTTATGTAAAACAATTGTAAAATAAGACTTACATGCAGCAGATGTGCAAAAGCAGTTGTGAAATGTGTGGGGGTGGTGAATAGTTGTCTGCAGTAAATATGTTCCTAAGTGCAAACATTTCCAAATATCAAAAGTTCCTATCAAATTCCATTGTGAATACATATGGGTCAATTTTACCAATGTGTGTAAAATTGATGTAGAAATACAAAACCACAAAAATGTTTGTTCATAAAGTAAGAAAGTACAAATGAAAATATTGATTTGTAATGACTGATTGGTAATGATTGGCAATCAACAACAAGATATTTAATGAATACCTGGAATATTACATGATAAAATACATTTATTTCAAAGATATAGCAAAGAAACACTCAGCCATACATGAAATAACATAGGGAATGAATACAGTTCATTTTTGACCCATATTATGCACTAGAGGGGTAATGATACAAAAAAGATTTTTATTCAAAAAGTAAGAGAGGAAAAATGAAAATAAGGATTTGTGATGATCAAAAACAAATTAATTGAGGAATACCTGGAATACAGAATGATGAAATTAATTTATTGCAAAGATACAGAAAATTAAAAACTCAGTCAAAACTATAGCTCTTTGTGCATCAAAGGGCTTGAGTAGCTTTTCATGATTCACAGTTCATAAAACTCCTTATTTATCTTATACTGGCCCTTTATGCAGTCCCTCAGTTCAGCCTCTGTCTCTAAAAGGCAGTCTTAGCTCCTGTCTCTTTAAGGCCCCCCTCCCGATAAGCCCACTCTGTTCTGATTGGTTAGCTTTCTGGAAGCCTGCTGAGGGGCAGCTGTATCAGAGTCGTGTTAAGTTGCCGCCGATGCAAACCCAAAATTTCCTGCTTTACTGCTTAAAATTAAAAGCTTTTAAATGACTAAATAACAGTAGACTTTTATTATGAAGAATTTACAGGAAGTGAAATGTGTTCCTCACTGAATTAGCAGAGCTTCGTTAGTGGTGCTAAAAACCAGTCGAAACAACAACATACAGAGATATTATGGAGCTCTTCGTTTAGCAGATCAGTTACAAATAATGCAGGGGGGAATAGTACTAGCAGAAACAGCCACAGTGATGATGATGTTTGATGAAGAGCTGCAGATGACCAGCACACCTCCAACAGGTAAACAACTTATTTTACTTTGCCTGCTGTGTAATGGAAAAACACTCACAGCGTGCTAGCTTGATTCGAGTCATGGTTCGGCGAGACTACCCCCAAAACAATGTTAAAATACCATAATGTTAGCAGAGCAGAGCAGTGAACTCGTGTGCTGTGTAGTGAATTAAGGCATGAAGACTATAACTACAGCATGTGCAGTGGGCTAAGCTAAAAGGAAGTTAGCTCTGGCCTCTGGGAAGGCCTAAGGAGATGATTTTTAGTCCCACCCACTATATATGAAAATATGATTAATTCCCCTGTCACTTTCTAAACAAAGACACGGCTATGGCCTTCTGTCGCAGTTATGATGTCCTAACCAATGAGAGAGCCAGCCTTTTGAGAGATGAGAGAGCCTTTTCTCTGCCTAGAGACAACAACAACAAAAAATCTGATTGGATAACTTTATTTTCATTGATTAAAGTCCTGAGGGGTATTGCATCAAGGCAGATAAAGGAAAACCCTTGCTCATTTTGATAAGTGTAACTAATATAAGTTAGAGTTCTGTTCCATTACTGTGGCTTATATGATTCCCTGCTCAGTAACCAAGGTGTGTGTCAGCTTCGTATTGAAGAATGTCAGACGGGCAGAAACAGAGTCCCAAAAGACGGTTCTTGACACTCGCATCACTTTTGTCATGTCCATGTTTGGAAATGTAAGATAGAAGAACTGTGAGGGACTTTTACAAAAATACCTAATATTTCAGTGGTAGATGTATTTCAAATCTATTGTATCAATAAATTGGTGTTTTACTGTGATGTTTGGAGACTACCAAAATCACCATTATACTGAATATATGTATAATTTTTGTCTATGGAGCGACACTTGAATTGGTGACGGCCACCAAACACTGAATTGTCGAAGTCATACTAAATTAAGGTTGTTGCTCTTGGTGGAGAGTCACGGCTATGTGCTGCACACTGAAACATGTTTTTTGAGCTGTAAACTAAATTATATGACTGTTCTATGATGAAACACATCAATGCTGGTGTTAATATTGAAATTGACACCAAATTTATAAAAATCAGCATTTCATGGGTTGAAAATGGCTCAACCTGTCATCTGCTGTTAAAATCAGCCCTGAAAAGGCGGGGCCAATGCTAATGTAGAGTCGACCGTTTGGGAGTATGAAATTTAAATGGTAGAATGATAATGGCCACCTCCTCCAGCCCCGCACTCATTTTCATTTGTATGCTGATTAAGAGAGACAGTTTTAGCTTCAGCAGCTACAGTGGTGCTGGCCTGCCGAAGGGAGTCTCTCCATCTGTGACTGTCTGCGGGCTTAAAAGCTTCTGGCAGCCACAAAAACAACAGAAATCCTCCTCACTTCTCGCCATGCAGCTCTTCAACTCTCCCACTGTCTGTTCCTGCAGTTATCAGCTGGTAAAATATTTTTTAAAAACTTAAAATCATGGTGTAACCACAGGCTCCGCTGAAACTGTCTTACCTGTCACAAAACTGAACCTGCTCTGCAGTTGACAACTTCAGTTGACAGGACCAGTCCGGTTACACCATGATTTAATGTTTAAAAAAACATTTTACCAGCGGATAACTGCAGGAACAGACAGCTGGATAGTTACAGAGCTATGACTTCTGGCCCGTTTAAGTGTTGTTGCACTGTTTGTCTTCCTGTCATTATTATTATTATTATTATTATTATATGTTGCCTGCCGCACACAGCCACTCCCCCACAGTTCCCCCTCAGCCCTCAGTTTGTTTGCCCTATCTCTCTGTTTTTCTCTTGCCTTTTTAAAATGAGTTGGGGAACCCACAACAAAACCTAGCTTTCAATGATATCAAACGAAAGAAGATGTCATCAACTCCTTTCTCTCATGGCAGGATTGTTCAGTTCTGACCATGACATGCAATAGCAGAGCCCAGAGGCCCCGCCTGCTGGTGCAGAGCAGAGTGACTGGCTGTTCGCTTGTTTATTTCAAATTTATGAAAATTAAATGTGTCGCCTGTCCAAATTGCACCAAATTTTGTCAGTGCACTCCTTTGTATCCCCAGCAATGCATCTGCCAAGTGTGAAGTAGATTGGGTGAACGGTTATCGAGATATGTGAAGGAAAAACATACATACAACTTTATGTAGAGAGATGTTGTTTAACACAAACATAGGTTTATGTTATTAGCTCCAGTTTTAATGTTTTTCTCTGTCAGTTTGGTCTAAACACTACAATACAATGAGCCTTAGCCATTCAAAAAATGCAAATTCAAAATGCATCCAAAACTTGATGAGACATTCTATACATATTTGTACACTGTTGTCATTTTGGACTATTTATCCAGTATCAAGTTTGAACTTAAGTGGATTAAGCTGAATAACTGGGGTAGTTTTCTGAAAAGACATGTTGCTGTTGAGTTTTTCAAATGGAAAGTTTTAATGCTTAGAACATCATGAACAAAAACTATTTGCCTCTGTTGTATTGCACAAATCCTCACCACATAAAGCACATCGACTTGCACTTTAAGGTATCACTAATGGAAAGTGATAAATATGTTTATGTTTTGTGATTTGTTCTGCCCTTCAAGAGTCATTAGAGGCTGCTTTTGAAAATTTGTGATCCGAAAAAGGGGCATTCTTGCATGTCTGACAATCATCCAAAACCTTTTTTCCATCCTTGGAACAGCACATTGATAATGTGGAAAAAGGTCTGACAGTGTAAAATGAGACACATGCTAAACTCGAAGAAAGACTGAGGAAAGTTTGTGGACACCCAAAACACTTTTGGCGGTATGGCGTATTTGGTAAATACATTTATATAAATTAAACATTTTATTTCACAGTACAAGTACTTTGAAAACACACATATGTGATTTAGCACTTTTTTATCAATATAGGGGATAATATAGGTTATTCAGAGAATTACAGTAACATTATTGACATCACTTGTCAATCATCTCCATGAAACAGTTAAAACATGGGAACATTTGCTCTGTGCAGGAATCATCATGATGCAATTTCCATTATTTGAGTTCAGTAGTTACAGAGTATAGTCAGTAAGGTGTATTGCTTTCAGGATATCGGAGGAGCACAAATACATTCATTTCAGTTTGTTTAGTGTGCCGTCCAATCATTGTTTTTTCCTTCATTTGTATTAATCCTTAAACTACCTGCTCAGACAAGATTCTCTGCTTTGCATATTTTTAAACTTTGGTATTTCCTCATGACTGTAGTTCATGCAGTCATTTCCTTCTTTTTGACATTTTCTAATACAATCCAGTCTGTTTCAGTGAAGTGGTACTTTCCACAGGAGATCAACAGCACCTTCAGTATAGTATAAATAGTAAGTCTAAAGATGCATGCCAGATTTCATGCACAAACACATTTAATAAGTTGATTAGTTTAGTTGTGTTGATGCTGTTCAGTGTCATTTCAGTTTATTGTCATTATACAGTACATAATACAGCAGTGCTTATCAGTGCAATTAAATGATTGTGCTTTGGCTACACGCCACCTACTCAACTATGTACATAAGTAAAAATCCTTTACATTATCGAAGAAAACAATTCACCATAAAAAGCATAATGTAAATTCATAAACAGAACCATCAGTGTGGATCTAAACCTAGAGTGTTCATAGATTTCTTTCCCTCTTTGTCGCAATAGTCGAGGGACTATATATAATCTCCTCTGAATATAATATAAACTTTATTGCTCATGCATGCATCAGTGGTCAGCCAACAACAGTTTTAAAGATTTTGTTTTTCTGCTAATCATTAGATTAAACCCTGCCAAAGATGTCTGTTCCCCAACTTGGATCGTATCAATGAATATGACACAATCTTCCAGCAGTGCACCTGTGTGGCACAAGTCCCCTCTATCTGCCCTTATCAGTTGGCAGCCATGTGGAGACACAGGGGACAGATTTCAGCCAGGCAAAATAGATGGCTCACCTTAAACTCAGCAGTGACTGCATTCTAGTGCAATGCTGCATCACTTTTGGCTTGTTTTCATCCCTTTGTAAAATTCCTCTAATTTGCCACCAATTCTTCATTTGTGTATTTAAGAGTACACAACAGCAAGAAAGACTCAAAATCTTTCATTACATTGAATAAAATCTCTAATATTACAGAATATTTCAATTTAATGACTAAGTCAAATTCATGCTCTAACTTGTCACCTTGTGAGGCAAGTATGTCGGTAATCAGCTGAGATCCAGCAGATCTCTGTACTGTACATTTCAACAATTTTATATGTGAGAGTACTGTAGAGTATAAATTGTATGCAGTAGTACGTGTGCTTACTATTGAGTGCATGATGCAGAGTATGCAAGCCTTTGTTATACCGAATATATACTGTGCTTACATTCTGGTCAACTGCAATATGTGCATACACACAACTTGAGGAGAGTCCACTAGCAGTCACCAGCTCATTATGGGTGCAGTGTTATTGTATGCAGCAGTTTGGCGCCTTGTTCACAGCCAGTGAATTTCCAGTAGCATGGGAAGTGTCATCAAGGTCAACAGCAGGCCACTGCAGCTTTGTAATAGGACACTCCAAGCTGAGCAGGCAAGGAGGAGCTCTGCAATAAGAAAACATAACACACGTTCAGAAGGAGTTTTTGCGTTTTGTTTGGCAGTCATTCAAATGTTTCTTTTTTTTTTTGCAAAAATAACAGGGTGGGAACAGCTGATACTAAACATTAGCAGAAGCAGCTTACTTTTGTCAATCTCTGAGGTTTTGGATGATGTGACATTGTCCGCCTGGGTCCCTTTGATGTTGCAGGTGAAGCTGTGCTTGCCGTTGGGCAGGTTTCTAAACAGCAGGCGACAGATGTTGCCTGGAAAGATGCGTGCTTTGGCGCGCTTCTTAAAGGGAGCATGCTGCTCCTCGTTGGGGTCGGTGGTGTCAAGGAGTCTTTCACCCTGTGTATACTTGCAAAACACTTCTGGCGACTCAGCAGGAGCTGAATATTTGCAATCCATTCTGAGATGGAGCTCGTCTTTTAAGCAGTAGGTAAACTGAACCACCTTCTGAGCTGATGCAAAGCCTACATGCAGTGTAACACGGAGAGACAATCAGATATTTATCAAAACCATTAAAAACACACTTTATACATTTTCTGTGTGGTCAAAAGTCACTAAGATTAGAAAAAGCATTCATAATGAAAGGAAAAAACAGGTCAATATTAATAAAATCTCCACTGACATTATGCTGCATAAGCCATAAATGACCTTACCAAAAAGAAAAATTGTGGTAAAGAGGAACATTCTCCCAACTTTCCTGAAAATAGAGATATAAACAGAGTCAGATCAAACTAATATCATCCAAATACTATACATACGGACCCGAACAGTAAGCTTGTTTATGTTGCTTTTGTGTCTTTACGTTATTGAGGATCCACTCAAATTAAGCTGACAGTGCTGTAAAGAGCAGGCTCAGATTTCAGACACATGGATGTGACAGCTCTGCAGCGCCTGTGCCGACCCACAGAGGTTACTGTATAAAAGTGCCATAATACAGTACTGAACAACTGAGCACAACACAGCCTTACTGTTTTACGCTGCAAAGAGATGAACTGGAAACTTCACTAATGAACTACCAACATTGATGCATTTCTGTGCTTAACCTCTCTGAGTGAACACAAGCTGATTATTTGCCTACTTGTAATCTTTATGTTCAGAGAAAATACATAAAGCAGTTCAGCTGTGTTTTGTTTGCTCGTTTGATGCACACCTACTCTCGCCTTCATTCAGATATTTGCTTTAGTGCTGACTCCAGCATTAAACCAAATATTTCAATCAGAATAAAAGAAAGAAATGCATTCTGTATAACACAGTTCAGTATTTACCATATTGCTCAGATTCAGCAAATAATAGTATATGAATCATTCTCACCTTGTCTGATGCAGTTTGAGCTTTCCTCAGTGCTCTGCAGTGTGATGCCAGAGGTAGATACAGTAGAGGTCGGCTTATAGAAGAAACAGAGGAGGGGGGTGGGGGGCGGGCGGGGAGAGGGAGGGGGAGAAAATGCTGCTCCAATGGACTTTGGGGACATTTCTCAGTATTGTATAAGGATATGTATTGATTTTGACCCTCTTTTACAGAGGCTTGCATGTCAATACACAAACCTCTGGGCCCATATTGAAACATTAAATTCAAGCTTCTGAATGGCTAAGAAAAAGGAAATGTTGTGATGAGGGTTGGATTAGCTGAGACACCTCCGCAGCTACATGTCAGCAGTTTCTCACCCAAGCATATTCAATATATATATTATAATTTAATACAAATTCACAGACAATTCAATTATGTAAAATACAAAAACACATCATACAAACTGAAAAACACAGAATTATATTGTGTTTGAATATTCTGCTAAAAGGCTTATCATAAAGGAGTAGTAGTTCAACATTTTGGGAAATACTGGCAGGATTATTTCTTGGCCGGGTGCAGTGACTTCCGCTGGTTGCCTGGCAACCTCACAGTGACGAGACCCCAGGAATTCACTGTCCCCAGCCAAAAAGTAGTCCTGCACAGAACCCCCCCCCCCCCCCACTTTACAATTTCATGACACGTTTTTGTACGAACTAAACAAACGAGATATAACTTGTTAATTTGCGAGCTTTAGAGGTGTTAGCAAGCATATTTTGTTACTTTCAGACAGTGCCAGGCTAGCTGCTTCCCCATGTTTACAGTCTTTATGCTAAGCTAAGCTAACCAGCAGCTAGCTGTAGCTTCATACTGAGGATACATTTCAGCAAGAAGGTGAATAAGCATATTTCCCAGTATGTTTAACTACTGTATTCCTTTATCGGCATACCTACATTAATTATTGTATTAAAGCTGTATAGCTGTAAAAGTATCAAAAAATAAATACTATTGGGAGGTGAAAGCTGGTGACTGATCTTGTAACTGCTAGGCCAGTAAATGAGGTTTGACGTTTAGCATAGCATTTCTAAACTGCTAACTCACATGCCTGATTGAGCAACCCATTGGACTGGTAAATAACTGATATGTAGGGTTGGACATCACTTGAAAGTTCTTGATTCTGAGTTTCTTTTAGGGACATAAAGATGGTTTTACTACAGGTAAATAACTTTTTTTATTTACCAAAAAAGCCAGAGTTCTAGGATGTTAAATGTTGCCAAAACACAAGCTGTCAGACAAAAACTTTTCCTACACAAAATACAGTAAAAACTGTTCAAGATTGTGATCTAAAGCAAGCACAATCTGATGGAAAAATAAGTATACAAGATTATGAATCTGACCAGACATTCAATGCCACCTTTCCTAGTTGTTGATACTTTTGGTGCAACAGACATGTTTTGATTGGTACCAAAAAGGTGTTGCTGTTTGAAATCCAGCCGAATGACATCCAATATAACTCTGTGCAGTGTATCACGCATGTAAGGGTTCCTTAAGGAGTGAACTAGCAATCAGCCTCTCAGAAGTCTTTAGTACTGAATAAGTAGAAGAATAAATATAGATGTAGTGTGACAAAATGTTTATTTATAAAGGCTAAAGCCATGTAAAATTATCTAATATTTGCATATGTTGCAACTGTAATTTCATCTTGTTAGATACACTAAAGCTAGACTCTGTATCCTCTTCACACTGCTTTGTCAAGGTCCTTTCTGGACAGTTGCTGAACAACTGCCATACTGAAGCAGTCTCCCAGGACACTGACAGAAGTGTTGCAGCGGTCTCTAGAAGACGCAAACCACAGCAAGGAATGAAAGCAGGGAGGATAACTGCTGCTTTATGCTGTGTTTTCTCCTCTGTGTCTCCTCTCTTCTGACTATGAAAAGCAGAGAAGGCAGGTGTAGTGATCCCTGCCAAAAGTATTCATTAGAGATTCTGTGGCTGTGATCCCTGCTGCTCCTCTGCTGGATGCTGCTGCTGATATACTGCAGATGAAACACAGAGCCATCACCTATTCTTCTTCAGTGATGACTACTATACTCTGAGTGCTATAGTCTACCACAATACTAACCTTTATACTATCAAACTGCACCAAACACTGTTTAAGTCACTACTTCTTAAAGCTCTGGATTCTACACTTCTCCTTGAGGTCCAACAAAAAAGCTGTGTAGTATCATCATGTGACAAAAACAAATTTTAACCCATGTTTATGTGTGTTTATTTTCTAGTATCTCTCCTCTCATTTATGAAAGAGTTCATGTTACTGTGTCTGATGTGGTCAAGTGTCTTTTGGGATGATTTGAATCTCACCTACTGTGCCATAACTGGTATGCCTGTTCAGGGGCTCATTTTTGGCCCAGATGATGGAAACTATCTGACAGCTGCTAAAAGAGCCGTGAAGCCCTGCAAAACGTGTATTATTTGATTTCAAACCAGTCACATCTGAAATAGGTGGATACACTTAGACAATGCATCTTTAATTGTTAACGTGCACAAATATTTGTCATGTTTAGATCCTAATAGTTTATATTTTCAACATATTGGACTCAGGTTTGACCAAGAAAAATATTATAGAATGCTTCATTTTTATGCATTATTGCTTTCCTAATGGTGAAAAATGTACATCTATTTTGGTGAACATGGTTTTGTTTGAAATTAAGCAGCTGTTGACTGTTTGCAGAGTTTATCATCTGCGTCATGGAGAGTCTGATGGTCTGAAGTCCAGATCACAGACTGTACAATCCATTTAGATAAGCAATAATTGATCCTAACACACCAGACTGGGTGTTTGTTTGCATTACTATATTGGCCTATTAGCTCAAGTAAAAGCTGCAAAACAAAAGTAGAATACTGGGAGCCTATACTGTTACATATTTACAGTATCCAGTAAGTTTAACTTGTGTTTGTAAATTCTTCATACATGACCACACAACACACAGTTGAATCTTGGGCCTTCAGCTCCAGTCTATAAAGTGAACCTCCTCACACCCTCTAAAGAACAGCTGGGATGATTAGTCAGGGATTGTCAATAAATTACAACTCAAATGACTTGTAAAATAATTTTCCCCATTCCATTCCATTCAGTTCTGATTGACGCAAACCAATAATTACTTCAAGCACCACATGAGGCACACCTCTTTAGACTGTATATTAATGTTTTGTCCACTTTTTATGGATACTGCAATGTAATTTTTCAATAGCTTTCACATCATATGACCCTGTGAAAGCCACTGAAGCACACATTAATATTTGGTAAATTGTAATTTTCCAAATTTTTTAAATTTTCTAGTTACATTTAAATACAATTGATGACAGACCAAATCTGTCCTGTGTACAACAAACACATTTTCAAAGAAAGCAACTGGAAGGCTAATCTAAGAGGAACAGATCGATCTACCTATGCTAATTAATTTGTTAATAATTATTTTGCAACTTTCTACTGTCGGAGTGATTAAACTCCAGTTTGTGTCTCTCTTAGTGAGCTCAGTGTCTCTGTTTCTGTTTGACTCTAACGTGCATCAGATGTATATCTGCTATACATATGTAACACAGACATTAATTTCACTCAGCTCAGTCAATTTCTATTTTATGTTTCCATTTCATTTTGTGATGCTGAGCTGCTCAGTGTTATTTGCAATACAAATATTTTGATATAAACAAGTGTTTGTTTTTTTTGTTTATTCAATGTACCACTGAAAGTATACTAAATTATATAACATAAAATTGATTTCTTGCAAGTTTCCTGTGTTTTCTATGGACACGTTTTTTCTTGAATCAGTTAAAATATGTGAGGACATTCTGTTAGTGCATCTCTAAACTGCAACAAAGAAAGGATGACATCTGAGTTTTCAAGTCACAGTTACTGCTGTGTCTCTAATGGGACCAAAGTTGCAGTGGAGAAACTACTGTTATTATTGTTAACTTTCAGTAAGTTCAAACCCTTCACAGGCCTGAAGTGAATGAGTGTTATGGAAAATGTGAGGATATATAATGGAAAAGTAATGCACACCGAGGGTTGTAGTGAGGTGCTGATCACTGGAAGTAGACATGAAAGTGGAAAAAAGTGTTGCACACTCTGGCTCCATGTGCATTTCTCTTTTATTCAGGTGAGGTTTTGGTGCTCAGGCCTTCCTCAAGATCAACGTCATCTGAATAAAAGAGAAATACATATGGAGCCAGAGTGTGCGACACTTTTTTCCTACTCTCATGGAAAATGTGAGGAACAAATTTAGATTACTCCAAAATGTGTTATTTTGAAGTCATGTGAAGTTTGAAAGTCTGAGCATGTGCATCACCTACGCGTTATTATGAATCCCACTACTTTTCTTGACAAGAAAAGTACAGCATTCAATGCATAGCATTCAAGTGCTAAGATCGACCAAGCATCCTTGCTCGTATGGAAAGCCAAGCAGTTCAAAAATACGTGATTTTTAATATGTTAACAACATATGCTCACACCGCTATGGCAAGCCCTGCTATTTCCTAACTGTATGTTCAGTGGGTGTCTGAGAAATGTTCATTCCTAAGGATTATGAGTTCACATTTTGAGTCAAGCATAGAGGCTGTATTATGCATAGCCTAAAAATATCGATATGGGGCACTGAATTTGATGAATTTACTGTTAATCAGACCACGGATGAGATAAGAATTAGCACAACACACCGACTCTGTCTCTCACTCACTCTCTTTTTTACCCTCTCTGGAGATAAATTAACAGAAAGCAGCTGTAGGTTGTTTTAGAGGCAAGGCAGCCGTCTGGCAGCTCAGGGATCCTGTTTTGCCGTTTTCTTTCTTCCTTGTCAGATCTCTATTCCCAGGACTGTTGCTGCTGCTCCATTTAGGAACCGCACCGCCACACGCCGGCCACAATGTACCGCAGGATGGATAGACAGGTCCACCATTTGAAATGCACTTTCGGGACATTTTGGAGGTTTGTTTGGAGGTTTTACCATCCTCTAGTGCCGCTCTCGCCCCAGGTCCCAGCACTGAAACCATACTAAGCTGCCCTGTGACATTGCAAACCTCCAAAACCTCAAATGGCGGACCTTGGCAACATGTCTATCTGTCCTGTGGTGCGCTGTGGCTGGCATGCAGCGGTATGGCTCCTCAATGCAGCAGCAGTCCTGGAAAAAGAGATCTGATAGAGAAGAAAGAAAAATTCAGTGCCCCATATCACCATTTTCCAAACTACACATAATACAAACTGTTAACTCATAGTCCCTCAGAATTAATGTTTCCCATTACTCAACACCAGACACCCACTGAACATACAATTAGGAAATAGCAGGCTAGCGGCACAAACAAATATGGAAAGCCTAGCAGTTCAAAAATACGTGATTTTTAAAGCCATAGATACAATCCTGAGTAGACGTACACGGACAGCTGTGGACACCATGGATGTGTAATGGTTCTGTTTATACTACTTTCTGGAGTCTGCTTGGAGGACACGTTCCACACATGCACGTTAGATCGGCATCTACACGAAGTTAGCATTGTGATCGCGCAGACTGGAGCAGACAAGTCTGCATGGTCACAACAAATTGGAGGCATGCGGATGTCTGCACAGAGCCTATGCGTACATCCAAAAAATGCATGTTATGTGTACCCTAGCGGACTCTCGCATACTCATGGACGTGGAAGGTATAATTTCAGCTTAATGCGTAAATGACGAATCTTAGCGCTTGAATTCTACACAGGGCGTGTCTCGCCAAGAAAAGCAGTGGGATCCATAATAACACATCACCTACACCTTTCTTCTACACTAGATGTCACCAAAACATTGATCGCTGGTTCTGTCATTATTTGTGGCGGTGCCTCCAGTTTTTGTCCTGCAGAGGGAAATCTTGTTTTGCACCGAGATATGACAGCTCCCCAGAAATAAGTATCTGCAGCGGTAGCATTGAAAAAGCAAAATGATTGTTTTCTTCCATTAAAGACAAAAATACATTACGTTCACCTACATTCCAACACAGACCCATGTTTAAGTTCACCAACCTTACAATGTAAGAGCTCCACTATAAAGACGTTACGACCCTTTATCAAGCCTGCATCCCACATGAGGAGTTTCTGATTGTCCGTAATGATCATGAAATCTCAGAGCAGTGACTGTTAGATCATAAATGTAAAGAAAGTGGAATTAAACCCAGAGATTCCTTCTCATATTTCACTGCTCCTGGATCCCTGCTCATGGATCAGTGCATTGAAGATATGGTCTTTTTTTCATAACAGCTGATGTGTGTGTGTGTGTGTGCAGACATACAGTTGTGAGCAATAACCGAATCCTCAGCAGGCATCTGTCAGTGCTGCTCTGCTGATGCTGCGGATGCTGCTCTGCATACTGGCACACAGGCGCAGCTCGGGATAGGGACCAACTACCAGGTAGGACCGGCTGTCTCATCTGCAGGGTAAAAAATTAGGGCTCCGATATTTCATTATAGAAAATCTAACATTTTCAGATTGGTCTTGCATCTATCAGAAATATATGTCTGCATGACTCTACAGCTCTTTCACCTGCAGTAAGGACAAGATGTGCGCATAAGTCAGCAGTTTGCTGCAGTGCAAAGTCACTGCATAGGCGTAGTCTCGTCTGCAGCCCACCCAGATCGGCACATCCAGACCCGCTATTATTGCGCTATAGTGGATATAAAAATATATGATGCAGTTTGTGCTTTGTTTGCATGTTTACTGTGATAGGCATCTTGTTTTTTTCTGCTTTAATCACTTGTGGTAGTCTGGTTCTGCATATTCAAACTTTCTCATCATGTTTCATGTTGAACTCATGTTGAACTCATACTCTGCCATGAAGGTTATTGATCTGATCGGACAGATACCAATCTCCATGGAGCCTCACCTGTTCACCACAGCCTGCTTCCTGTTTGGCAGGATAATGATAACACATCAAACTCAAACTCACTGTATGTGTGATTCTTTTTTTTTAATTCACTTATCTTTTAAGACTGTCATGTCACTGTTAAATCTATTGGTTGTCATTGAAGGTTGTTGTAGCCATCCGTTTCATGTGTAATTTATAAAAGTTAAGTGTGGATGATTATATAAAAGAGGTGGATTGTTGCAGATTGAAGAAATAACAAAATGCCTCTGTAGTAATTAAAATGTAAGTCTACATGCAAATACTGTTTTATTGTTTGCATCTCTTTTAGTGAGCTCGGTGTCCACATTTCTGTTCACTCTTCGTGGCCCTCAGATGTTTTCGTGTCTAAGATACCTGGAGCGAAACGCCAGGGTGGACTGCAAGTTCCCACCCATCTACCAGATCCCAGGCCCCTACTGTGAGTATCGGCAGGACAGCCGGCAGCCGGCTGGTGGGCAGCACCTACCCCAACACCGTCATCTATGTGTCCACTGAAGACCGCAGGAGGAGAAACATCAGCCTGGTCACTCCCAATCTGTGCTGCCTCATCTGGGCCCCGATGGCTGATGAGAAGCCGTACACCTACACCTGCAGGGTTTACCAAGGCACCACCTGGAAAGAGAACAGCATGGCCGTGCATCACAGTGAGTAGAGTCCGCTTCAACTTCTGATTTGGTTCCTCCAAACAGCAATAGAAACAACATCTAAACTCACACTCTGTTTCCTTACAGGGATTCTTCCAATCTGCTCTGCAATAAGCGTGATGTTCAAATCTGCACCATGGCTTTTGTCGCTGGTGATGTCACTTCCTGTGGCTGTGGGGCTTCTGAGTCCCTGAACTCTCCCTTTCACAGAGTAACAACTTACTGGACATTTTTTTAACATTGTTTGTGACTCACTCTGGTTTGATGGCTGCTGGTTGACTCAACATCATAATTTTGTAATTTTGAAAAAATGACACTGAAAAAATCAAGTCAACTTTAAGCCCTTTAGGACAGAAAGGAATCATGATATTAACATAATAAACTGTGAAAAAAAATGCAACAGTGAACAGTTTTGATTTTCCATTATGACAGTTATCGTCAAATAGCTGATTCAAGACATTTTTTTGTCCGTTGACATGATCAGGGTGCTGTCTGGATACAAACAGTCATTTGGTTTTTTAAAATAAGAACAGATCCTTCTTATAGATTTATATTGCATCTTATTGCTGTTCTGAACACAAACAGATTTACTTACAGTGGTGGAGATCATAACAACACATCGATCTACATACAGCTGTATGTAAAAATGTGGAGAGCCCTTTGATTTGATTTATTGTGCTCCAGATTCATTAAAGAGTAAAACTGTTGCAGCTTTCTGTCACTTCACCCCTTTATCTTAATCTGGATTATATTACAGTCTCACCAGTTTGCTAAACTACACTGTAACATAGACAAGTATTCTGAATTTTATGACTTTTGATAATACTGTATGTCTTACTTGAGTCACTGATGCAAGACATGACATTTTAGTCGAGTTACCTTGGAAATGAGGCTGAGCTCAGCCCCTCTAGCTTGCTGAAGAGGGTCAGTGTTGATTTTTGTTCCCCAGTTAAATAAGCCCTGCTTCAAAAACCCTTCATACTGGACTGTGTTCACCTTTAAACTTGTCTGCCCAAGCAGCCACTGCAAAGTCTCTCAGTTGGTGGCCGGGCTGCCTTATTGTCCCACTTAGTTACTACTGTATCTGTCACTCACTGGAGAAGAATGAAACACCATGACTACTGCAGTAAACAAGCTTTAAGCAGCTCTGTGTATAGCCTGACACACATAAACACAGTGCAAAGAAATGTAGACAGTACAGAGTTTGTGCCACATCTTGTGTTTATATCTTCTACATGTAGGGTAACTTTCCTCAGAGCTGTTTATAGGCTTTATGTGCTGATATTTTGTCCTGTGGTCTTTTTTTTTTTTTTTTTTTTTTTTTACAGTATTTGTTGTACCAGACACCACAGATTCAGAGCTGCTGGTGATGCCAGTGAACCCACAGCACAGCCAGGAACCAACAGACACAATGTTCATCGGAAATGTCAACCTACGACCCCCACGCCGCCACCATGGATTCTTTCAAAATGCTCAACCATTCAGGGGAGAACCACCGACAGTGGCAGGTAAAGGTTTGCTGCTTGGCTGTCCCAGCATCAGATTCAGTTAGTAATGTTCCCAGATAACTCATCCTTAACTTTAATGGACCCTCATGTTGTTTTCATTATGTATTAGTTCAAATATACTGTATTTCAGGTGGGAAAAATGCTCTTTATAGTGTTTTTAAATAAATGTAGTTCACTGAACTTATTTGAATGAGGAAAAAAACAAAAAACAAAAGAAGATTGAGTAAACCGAAGATTAAATAGATAGGTTTCCACTATAAGAATAATTATAAAAACATTCAAAATGATATTTGTAGTTTTACTTCAATCTCAAAGTAATTTTCTGAATGCATAGACAAAAATAAAACATTGCAGTCTTACCACAGATATTGTTTCAATGTGAAGGATCGATCAATATCTCATTAAAGTTATTCTTGCTTATTATATTCTTGATTATTTTCTAGCAGTAAATGGTCCTAAATGAGCCGTGACTAACAAAACCAGTTCCCATGATTTGAGTCAAGATAGCCTGGAGCCTTGAAGGTTTTCCAGTTCAAACACTAAAATGAAAACCCCTGACTGGAAGGATTTCAGCAAATGTTAAGCTGTTATGTGTTTGCTGGAATTACTCTTAGTTTCCTATAATAAGGCACTTTTAAACCCCACCTTTTAGCCTTTGTATTATGTCATGCCTTTCCCCAGGATTTCTCCTCTACCCGGACACTCCTGCTAAGATGGAAACCACGTCGCGTGAAGCTTTCTGCTTCAGGCCCGTCACACAGCCACACAGAGGCAAAGGTCCGCACTCTTATCTCAACCTAGAGAGTAAACTCTTGGTATCTGTTTTAAAATAAGCTGTGTGTTGCATTAGTGGACTTATGATTGTGTCAGTGCTGAAAGTGAGCATGTCAGGCAGTGTGTGTGTGTGTGTGTGTGAAGTGGTAATATGTGTGTTTAGGAAGATGTTTGGGTTATGTGTGTGTGTGTGTGTGTGTGTGTGAACTCAGAGATCAGGAAAGTTATTTATGAGTTCTTTGTTTAATTTAAAGGTTTAATCAGTCAATGTAAGTACTACACTGTTGTTATATTGAAATGATAATAATACAGTAATTAACAGAAAAAACATCCATATAAAGGTAAATGTAAAATTGCCTCATACAGTAGGTCACAGTCGACTTCATTTCCAGAAAACAAATATGGATATATGAATAGCTAAACATTGCCAGCAAAGTACCGGCTGACCTGTTAAGGGTTTAAGTTTTAGTCTTGATGTATGACTGAATTATGAAAACATTTAAAAGGTATCATGACAACTTTGACTCCATAGACAGAAACCGGTGATATTTCATGTGATATTTAACACATGTGTAAGAAATGAAACACTCACCAAGGTTATAATTACCCTTTAGGAGAAGATGTCGCCTTGAACTCACAGCAGGAGTCCCGCCGTTCTCATCCCACATCCTCGAGACAAACAGGAAGAGGAAACAGCAGCAGGGACGGGGAACCAGGGGAGGACATGAGAGAAGGCGACTGTGATCAGACACAGGATACAACAGAGATGCAGTCTCAGTATCAGAAGGATTTCCCTCCACCGTCATCCTGCCGCAGGAGGCGAACACCTGCCCTCCCACAGCCAGACAACATCGGTATCAACCCTGCCTTCAGGTGAGAGCTGGTTTCTCAATGTCACACAGAGCATTATCATGAAGTGAACAGCTCATCAGTGTCTGTGTGTGTGTTGCCTCACAGGATCGAGTTCAGGACAGTCCAAAGAGAGACTTACCCCGGTTGGCCCATCTTGAATCGTAGGTGTGCTGGACGGCTGAGAACGGCCTTGTCTGGAGAACCAAACACGATTTCTGAGTGATAGTTTACACAAACTATGATGTACATAAGAAACAAGCTTGCATGTGTATTTCCCAGCATTTAGTGTTTGACAAGACAGTCACACCTTTTTCCTCAGACTCAACTTGTAACATGTCATCCAGCTGAGGCAATTTAATTTATTATACATGAATTAATATTAATCCATTAGATTTAAGTACTGTTGCAAATGCCTTCACATTTGTTCTTAGTTTATCATTTATGTGTTCTCCAGAATGTCAATCCCAGTTTGTTCTTTCTTCTACAACCAGAAAATATTGTGTGTGATGAAGTTATGTTCATACAATACAGCGTACAGTCATAAACATGATTTAATAAACCAGTTTATGGGTTGTGTTATTGTGTATAACTGGAGGGAAATGTAAGTTGTAGAGGATTTTTCGCACAAATTACTTTTTTAAGGTTAATCACAGTCTTTAGTTGTTTTTGTTTACTCTATTACATCAGTTTTATTAAGCAAACTGTTCCCAGCACAAACTTTTTTCTCAGCTTTAGCTTCTTCTCGGGTAACAAGAGATGAGTTTCCCAGCAGCAGGACAATCAGATGAGCTAATGGACTGATGATGTGTACACACAGCTGTCTGTTCAGTGTCTGGAGTCACTGGATGAGACTTCATGAACTAAAGCTAACAACCAGACCTTTAACAACTCATATTGATGACTTCAGACATACTTTACGGTCAGCTTAAGAGAAAACAATCCACCCTGTGACTCATAAGTGAAACATGATCTGCTCCAATGGGCAGGACCGGGGATCCAGCAGCTGAGCTCAGACTTCAAGCTCTAGAAAACACAAGATCCACAATAATGTGCAAGTCGCACAATTTAAGATTAAGTCTTTAACCAAACAATGTTTATTAAAAGACTGACTTTCTGAAGAGTCTGACTATTTCTCTGTTTGTCCACATGGGAGGATTTTTTATTTTATCTGTAGGAAAAACTGATTTAAGCATGACTGAACAAACAAGTAGCAACTTAGATTCAAGTCGGTCATTTTAAGTTACTGTGAAAAACAGCAAACAACAAAATGTTCAAGTAAATAATGAAAAATAATTTTTCATAATTTTTTTTTTCAGTTTGTAAGAAACCAAATAATAAATGTTTTAGCTTATTCTGACATTTTTACATTTTTTTAAAGTATCTTGACATTTTATTACAGCTGTAAATTCTACATAAATTGAAAAATTGTATAATTGCTAGTGGCTGATCTACACATAAACAAAAAACATTTCAATCAATATGCCTGACAATGGAGAAAGAAAAGTCCATTTTTTTTGTAATCATTAGATTGTAACATTTTACCTTAAAAAGGATGACGCCACCGTCTTAAACTGATCTTGGTTTATTTGGCCCTGTTCCTCTAACAGAGGCAATGTTATACAACCCTTCATCTCTGGGTTTGTACCAAGTATGAAGCTCAGAAAATCTCCCTCAGTAAAAACATGTACAGTTTGACTAAGAGGCTAAATTGTTAAACAGCCCACCTACCCAGACCACTAAGGAATCCTTTAATACTGTAATACACCTCAGATTTTAAAACAGAGACTAAAACAGGTTGAATTCAATAAGATTTAAAGATATTTTATAGGTGTATAAAAGTAATTACATCTTGTCCATTCAGTAGCACATTCTGATTTTAAAGGCTGTACAACATCAATATACAAAATGTCTATAAAATACTGTAAATAAATATGTTCTGCTGACTTTACACAACAGAAGAATTCACTAAGTTAGATTTCCCTGAAGAACACTAGATGGCGGCTTCAGGTCGACATGCCAATACCATCAACATCAACCTAAAACCTTGACAGGAGTTTTTCCATTTTCCACGTCTTAACAGGTATCACAACAAGTGATACGATAACAAGTTCTGTTTAACCATATAGTCCAGTCTTATTTCCTAAAAGACAAGTCTGTTAAACAGAAACACCGGAAAGCCTCATCAGTAACAGTTTCCTTCACTGCCCACATGGAAGCAGGCAGCTGGAGTGTGCATCACAACATTTGTCTCAGACTTCCAGTGATCCCGATGAGAAGATGTGAAGATGTGTAAATATGGGCTTCATCTCCTGTCCCGGTGCCTGCTCCTGTCTCCGTGTCTGCGGTCATCCCTCTCTCTTCCTCTGTCCCGGTCATCTCTCCTGCCTCTGCTCCCCCACTCCGCCTCTCTGTCTCGGTTCTCCCTGTCTCTCGCTCCCGGTCTGTCCCACTCCCTCCCTCCACCACCTCCACCGGCCCGTTCCTGCTCCGGGCCGACCCCGAGGTTAATGGGCTTACGGAAAGGTCTGTCCCTGCCGCCGAACCGCAGCTGTCCGGACTCTTTCTTCCCTCCCAGCCCGCCGCCAAGCCGCCTAGGCACCCATCCTTTGAGGGTCCTCTCCAGCTCGAAATCCACAAACACTTCGTGTTGCTCAACCACCAGCTTGTTGGCGTCCCGACGGGCCCGGACAACAGACCGTTCCTCCTTGTACTCAATCACGGCGTATCCTTTGGAGAAGCCCGTGACGATGTCCCGGACCAGCCGGAGCCGCTGGATGTCTCCGTACTTGGAGAATACCTGGTGCAGCTTCTCCTCGGTGGTCTGGGGATTTAATCGGGCAACAAACAGAGTTAGCAGAGGGTCTCCTACTACACCTTTGTTGGGCTTGTATCGGGCTCCCATAGCCCTCCATACGGCGCGGTCATGGGGCTCCACGTCCGTGCCGTCGATGCTACCGGCTTTCAGCGGGTCGTAAGCCTTCGCTATCGGACTCCAGTCCGCCATTTTCACCCGGACTGAAGCTACAAAGGTCCCCCAAAAAATTAAACTTGTTTCACAGACGGTTATTTCACTACATTCATCAATTATTAGTTACAAGAACCTTTGAAGTACCTTCGTGTTACCTCATTAAATGTCCCCATTACAAGTGCGTCAACAAAAACACTCCGTAGTGAAACAGGTTATAACGTGTCTCGTTTTAATAGTTCCTACTCACTCAACTGATACCAGCAGCCTCCAAATCCTGTCCTCAATTATAATTGTATGTAAATATGAACGCATATGTTCAGTAATTTACAATTGTGTTGACGAGAATGTGGAAATAAAGTAACATATGAAAAAAAAAACTTTTAACCCTTTGAACTCAATTTTCTGTGCATATATTATCATAGAAGTTGATCAAACCCCTTTCTCTCTGGACAAGCACACTCACTGTCTTGTGCATTTGCAAATGTATGATGAAATAACTACAGATATAATATTTGAATTATAAGTTTATAATATAATTCTATTAAACAATCCCAACTCAAGATCCATTAACTAGCTTTTCCCAGATCTTTCAACCAAAATATTTGATCTTAACCAGAAGATGGTGCTTGCTCAGCTGTTGCTGAGATGGATCTGTTGATATGCCAGTTATAATTTCATCCATAGCATTTTGAGGACTTCTTGTACATTAATGATAGTTCAGTTTTATTCAGGCCTTCCAGTTGTCTATTCATGCTGACTCACTTTAAGCACCTAAAGGAAACCTGCCATTGTTAATGTCTGAAAAATTTCTGCTGAGTCAAGCCCACTCCCCTGAAAAAGTTTTTTTATTGGATTCTTAAAGAGGCTAAAAAAAACTATGCACTTCCAGAACTATTTTATATTTGGTGCAACACACCACCGTTCCACCATATAACATGACTGAATGTCGACTTCATTATGCTTTCATGGAAAGTTGAAATTGTGCTGATGTATGTGTGAAGTAACCACACAGCTCAACACTTTACAAAAACAAATTATTTAATAAAACTGTAGAAAACACATCTGTCTCTGCTCCACATAGAATCAATAATTACAAAATCATAAAGACGCTGTCACTTCACTGCTATGTACAGTTATGTTTGTAGTTTATCGGTTTGCTATAATCCAGTATATTGTACAGTGTACAGTATCAAACTGCTTTGAAACAAAATCTATTTCAAAATATCAGGTGTGTTGAGTAGATGTGTCTAATCTGTAGTTGTTTCAACAGTATAGATGAGATATTCTGCCTCGACTTTGATGTCACACTAGTTCTATTGAGGATGGGCCATCCTGCTCTTCGGCTCTGCTCTTGATCATTACATGTCCTCAACGCTCCATTTATAAGCTGCCTCCTGCATGGCTTTTTTATCTGCCATCCGCATGTAGCGCTTCTTCTCAAAACCATTTGACCTGTGAGACACAAACAAAATGAAATTCCACTGTTAATCCTGCCATAACACTCCTCATTTCACAATTATTTTATAAATAACTGTGCAACCATATGAGATGTGGGAGAACAGAGAGGAGTAAGGATCTGTAATATATGTTAAATGACATAAGGTCACATTCACTCCATGTCGTCACTCTGTTTCACAGACTCGCACACTTTACCTGTCAACTCCATCCCACCGGTAGCCTGGTTGAAGATTGAAACGATTTGGAGGTGGTGCAGGGCCTTTATATCGAGGTTTGTCTGGAAAACAAAAGTAAAATGTTACAGATGTTTATTTAACTATATAATGTAGATGGCAAACAACCATTTTGCATCAGTCAACTCATATAACAAGGTACATATATTTAACATTTAACACCTTGTGTCTTAGTATTGCGGTCCTTTTTCCGTCTGAGCATGGCAGCCATCGGATCTCCCTCCCTTTCCTGCTCTCTCAACATGCGGTCAAGATCCTCGTCATCGTAGTGACGTGCCAGCGGCTTCTGGGCTTCATGCACTGCATCCTCAAGTTTCTGCTGTTGCATCTGGCCCTGGGCCAACCTATAAACATATTTTGATGTTGATCAGGGTAAAAAGTAGGTACATAACACATTTCAATGCTTTATGTGTACAGAACTGCACTCTGTAGCCTTTTCTATTGTGAGAAGATATTATGCAGACTCACCCTTTACCCCACTGAGCGTATTTCTCATCCTTTGCTGCTTTTTCTCCAGCTTTCTTCTTCTGTTCCTCTCTCTCTGAATCCAAATCCCTCCTCTTACCACTCTTGTCTCGGAACACAGTCTGAGCATTGCGGGATTCATCTAGTGATAGCAGGGAAAATGGTATAATGTAATCTCAGCGGAGATTGCATCATTTAACTTTAAAAGAACTAATCAGGGCTATGATCATAAGGTATGCATGAATCACAGGTGATACGAGATGCAAAATCCTGTGAGCTCTGACATGAACAGCTGTGAAGGAAAAGTATCTTAAAATAAAAAAAGCTGATCCAACCTTCCAGTGGCTGGTTGTGTCTTTCTCTGCGTCGGTTCTCTTCCTGCTCTTTTCTTAAAACATCTACGGAAACCAGACCTGCCTTCCCACCAGAAAGCATCCTATGGCCCTGAAAAGAAAAAAGACTGAGTAAAAACTTGGTCCCAATCAACAGACGAAATATTTCATATTAATCTTCAGATAACATCAGTTGTTCACCTGTGACTGGCCAGGCCTACGAGGTGGTGACAGATCTTCATCTGAGACCTTCCCACTCTGTGGCCGCCTCCTGGGTGGAGACTGGTCAGAATCGGAGCCCCGTCTTGTTTTTGAACGCCTTCTTGGTGGAGATTGGTCAGAGTCCGAAGCTCCTCCCTTTTGTGGCTTTTTTCGTGGAGGTGACTGGTCAGAGTCTGAATCATGTCTGTTCTGAGACCTCTTAGCCAGCGGTGACCGACGGGGATCAGGTGAACGTTTCTGACTTGATAACGATGAGCTGGGTTTTCTCCTGGCAGGAGATGAATCTGACAAAGAAATGAATTGTTATTTAGTAAAGCGTTAAAATGAATGAACTGAACACTGAAACAAAAAGTTACTTTCTCTTATAAGGAAGTCCGCCAGTTGGAATTTGAGGTGGTGACAGTAAAAACCTAAAGGGCAGGCCAATATATGGATATATCCAGATTTATCATTTACGATAATGATGTAATGAGATAGGATGTCAATATTGTTGTAAACATGGCATATTGGATGGTTTTCTCGTTATTGAATTTTTTTTAAAACTTTCGTTCAGGTTGCCTCGTTACTATGCCAAAGAGATCTGGGCTCAGAAATGATTTCTCATCGCTCACCTTTACTCATCACCTTCCCCGATTTCCCTGAATTTTGCCTCGGAGGTGACATGTCTGGGGAGTCATGGCGACCTCTTCTAGGAGGGGACATATCTGGAGAGTCGTGGCGACCTTTCCTGGGAGGGGATATGTCTGGGGAGTCATGGCGACCTCTCCTGGGAGGGGATATGTCTGGGGAGTCATGGCGACCTCTCCTGGGAGGAGATATGTCTGGTGAATCATGGCGACTCCTGCTTGATGTCACATGCTCTGGATATTGATCCCCTCTTTCATTTCCTTCATCTGAGTCTTTATTTTCATCAGCTATTAAGGGAGGAGACTCAAAGTAAATAAATACATCTTGTTTCACACACAGACACAGATTCTCTCTACTTCTTTCAAGTACAACGGTTCATTACCTCCAATCACTTTCCACCTGTTGCCGGTTCTGAAGGCTTCCAGCTGTTTCACTTCTTCTGGTCGATCGTCAACTACCTCCGCTATCTGAGTAGATGAAAACAAGACATTAAGTTTCAAAACAGGATTAAGTGATATAGTGATATAACGATACATTTGATAAGCATTGTTAGAGATTTTGCCATTCTATCTATACCATGGTAGCCAAATTTTACATGAAAGGGATGCTGCCTGGTGCAAGGCATGAATAACTAAATCACCCTCTGATTTGTCTGTTGGTCAGACAAATTGTTCAAATCTGACGACTGTGATCAGGATTTTTCACCATTTTCTATTATTTTATAGACTTCATGATGAATTGAGTATGAAAATAGTCGTTGTTTGCAGCCCTAATCACTATATATATATATATGTGTGTGTGTGTGTGTGTGCGTGTGAGTGTATATAAATGTAAACTTATATGTACTGTGACAACAGGTTTCTTAAAATCTAAATCGCACACTATCTCAAGACACGTCCTTTTGCATTTTTGAAATTGTGACTCTTTTGTCAAGGTTTAAATAATGATAAAGCGATAAAACGCAGTTTATTTTTCTTGCAAACCATTTAATATCCCCACAAATGCCAAACGATAAGGACAGAAATATATGCCTACAATTAAGTTACAGATGTTTTTGAATGTTTTTACCATGTGAATCAGACCAGCTAATTAAAGTTAGCCAAGTCCTTACCACTGGAGCTTCATCTTCCTCCTCTTCAACTTCCTTTTCCTCTCTCACCATCTGTTTCCAGTCTATGTCATCGTCCACTATTTTAAGCCTTGAGTTAAAGAAATAAAAATGAGTTAAGTGCATCTATTTATCACTCAAAACAAAGAGTTTAAGGCAGCGAGCAGCGCCAAACAGCTAACTGCTACTGAGACTCGGCTAGCTTAACGGCTCAACCTGCCGGCGATAGTTGAATTAAAATAATCTCCATCTACTCACCCTTTCTCAGGAACCTTACGCCGCTTCTTTTTAAGTTTCCCCTTTGATTTCTTGGCATCTTCATCGGTGGATAAATATCGCTTTAAGTATTCAGCTTTAGATAATTCGGGTCCTTTGCCGCTACCAAATGAGGCGGCCATCAGTGTGTTGTCGGAAACTACGTGTGCCGCCGAGGGTCAAGAATGCCAATTTCAACCACATGTCTAATCTCAATATCACAGACAGCTAGGGTAAAGGATGGGTTCACATATTATTCGAGTCTTAAAACAACAGTCAGGAGCCCAAATGAACATTGAAGTAGGTGTCTTGCTGTAATCATTCCCCCTGTTCATACTGACCATTAGAAGATTCCTTCATAATGCACTTACAATGTAAGTGATGGGGGCTAAAATCCACAAGCCTCCTTCTGTGCAAAAATGTATTTAAAAGTTTATCTGAAGCTAATATGAAGCTTCAGGCCTCCAAATGAGTCAAATAACGTAGATATCTTTCAACATTACAGTCTTTTTAGTGCCAAAGTCCCTCTTTTTGTTACTATACTTCCACTGCAGCTCAACAGGGAAACACTGCCGGAGGAAACACAAAGAGGGAATTTAATAATAATAGTAATGATATTAATTATGCATTCAATTTGTACTGCACTTTTCATTTGCAGTGAATCTCAGAGTGCTACAGTGTTAAAACATATAACATAAAGAAAATAACAAGACAAAAATTTTTTGTCTTACCTTCCTGAACAAAATGGTTTTTAAGCTTGTTTGAAAAGAGTCTAGGTCTAGTCTTTTTTCTAACCTTTATTTAAATTTCACTGAGAGGAGTGTGAGAGTCTCTGCTGCCCTCACATGGTTAGAAAGGCTGTTCCACAAGTGTGGTGCAGCAGAGCAGGAGAGGAAAAAAGAGGGAATTTGAAGCTAAAAAGACTGCAAATGTGGCAGATATCCACTTGATATGACTAACTCAGACTGCTGAAACCTCATATAAGCTTCAGATTCATTTTTAACACACTCCCATCACTTACAATGAAAGTGCATTTGATGGGGATCTCTTAATAGCCAGTATGAACAAGAGGAATGATTATGGCAAGGAAAACCTCTTTCACTGTTCACATGGACACCTGACTGTTGTTTTAACAGACTGGAGAATTGTGAAGCTATCCTTTAAGGGCATTGAGTAAAGACAGAATATATATATATATATATATATATATTTTTTTTTTTTTTTTTTTTTTTTTTTTTTTTTTAATTTTTTTTTTTGCTTTTAAGTTATATAGGCAATTTTATGTATATATGATCCTTTTTTTTAATTCAAGTTTTATATATACATTCATATGTCTTTTGTGTTCAGTGTTTTTATAATTATTGAAGCTTACTGTTTCAGTGCACTGATGTCATTTTGTACAATAAAGTTTATTGTTAAACTGTAAAATATCATGCCTCCATGACATATCTTTGTCACAAGTGTTTGATAACCACATTTGAGGGATCATTGCAAAAAATGTACATTTATGTATATATTCTATATGTATTTGATTATCGGCTGATATACTGATATCAGAATTTTTTGTACTTGCTAATATCAGTATCAGCATTGGTCCCCAAAATTGTTTGGGCCCTAGTTCAAATCAATAGATTCACTTGTGAACTCTTTAACCCATAGACTACAACCCAACGCTACAACATGTTGTAATTCTGTGTGTGTGTGTGTGTGTGTGTGTGTGTGTGTGTGTGTGTGTGTGTCCTTGTGTGTATCTGTCTGCAGCTAATCTCGCATACTACTGGACCCATCAGCATGATATTTTTTGTGCACATTTATGACTGTATGCTCAACAACCTCTTGTGGTTTTGGTGATTCACAATTTTTGAAACCTATTTTATCACACCATTCCTTATGAGCCTATCGTAAAGCTTAGACTTCCGTCTTTTCAGCAGTCCTCGCCATTTTATGATATGTGTTATGACATAGCAATAGGCATTTCCGGCAATTGGCTGGGCTAAAAACAACAAGTACGTCTATCTGCAGACTCAGAGTATCTACACGACACACCCACTTTACTACATGACACACCCACTTGGTTCAGTTAAGGCATGAGGAGTGGGATGGAAAAGGTTAGGGGTCATCAGGGTGTGTTGTGTAACATGCCATTACGGTGACACCATCAAGGGGGGTGTGTCATGTTGTAAAGTGGGCGTGTCATGTAGGTCTGCAAAACTGCAGATAGACCCTTCCCAAAAACAAGGCATACAATCTGTTGCAGGCGTGGCTCAAAAACTGACATCCGTAGAAAGGTGTGGTCTCATCTTGAACCAGAGCATCTGCAGATTAATTCCATACCCGATATGTTATGATCATGGATGTATAAAGAGAACTTCTCTTTATACATCCATGGTTATGATCCACTAAAGTTTGACACGATACGAGCCGCCATCTTGACTGTAGGGGAGCCAGGAGGGACAATTGAGGGAGATTCAATACTTCTTTGTTGGGGAGGGGAGACGGAGGGAGGGAGGGAGGGGTTTTATTTTGTGTGGTGTGTTACAACAGATTGTTCTAAATAAATAACAAAATATTTTACATAAATAATGTTTAAATTGAGAAGTATGGACATATTGTCCTGTTTATTGTTTCCCTATTAAGTTTATATAGTAAGGACATTGTGTCCGAGGTTTGTCTCCATATAGCCTGTCTACTCTGATTACACCTTGATAATGTTTCCTGCATATTGTCTCCCCTTTATTCCACTACCCTCATGCATACATGCTGGACAGACAGCCTGCCCTGCACTTCCTGTTCCCCACCGACATGCCCCAAGACACACTTGGCGGAGATCTGTGCTCTACTGAGTGCACTCTTCTAGTTATTGTTGTTTTACACAAGAGACAATATCTAACTTAAAATAGCATACATTTATTGAAAACAATGGTTGCAGCTTCCAAAGTAATATTTACATTGCAAGTTACTCAGTGTATCACACATACAGCTCTGTGTGCTTCCACAGCAACAAAAAAAAAAGCACACCTCTGAACATTTCTGTTGAATCATTTTACAAGTCTTATTCATTCTATTTATCATCAGAGAGAGTTATGGCAACAATTTATTTAAGTGCTCTTGGGTGGAAAACAAAAGTCGAGACAAAGTTGCAAGCTGTTGGTTACATAACACCGTCTGTTTACTCAAGAGATGTTTGTGGTTGTGGCAGATGCTTAGGCGTGGTCATATGTGTGTGTGTGTCTGTGTGTTGGTCAGCATAAGTCTGGTTGTTTAGCTGCGTGTGTGATAGAAGAAGAGCAGCAGACAAACAATCCAGGAGCAGGAGCTCTGCAGAAGAACGCTGACAGCAGAACACGGGACAAGATGATCTGCAGAGAAAGTTGGAGAGAGATGTTGGCTGCAGACAGTTTTTTTGTCTCCCACTCACTTATTCTCATGCTCACTCCCTCAAATCCACACACACACACACACACACACAATCACACAATTCACCTACCTCTCTCGATGCTGACACTGGCACCCACCCCAGATATTTTGCACATGTAGGTGGTGTTGTGGGGGAGTTTGTCCCTGAAGTCTTTCAGGGTCATCCTGTAGCGGTGCGAGTCCAGCTCCTCCACGTAGCTTTTGTCTTTGAACTGGCTCTCCGCTGCTGAACCGGACACGTTGGTGTTGATGAGGGACTCTTTGGATCCGAAGGACCAAGAGAACTCATAGTCGGTGATCTTGTTCGGCTTGGGATCAACCAGGCAGTCTACTCTCAGGTCCTCGTCATCTTCGACACACACGGAGATCAAATTACACGTTGCTGGGATCAGCAACACTGGGGCAACACAAAGAAGGGCATATGAGAAACACAGAAGTGATACATTTAATTTATTACATAGAAGTCTTCATACCAGAGTAGAAATATTTCTTGAAAATGATTCTCACCTCCCAGAACTCCATACACAAACAGAGACTTGAGCATGATGGAAAAGCACCCATCCAACTTTAAAAAAAGAGAGCAAAAGTTAGACAGAAAAGCAAATTACAAAGAGCCTCAAATGAATTTATTTTGACCGTGACATGACAAAATGAGTTGTGATCCATTTATATCAGGCTGTCTGGGGGGTTGTGAGATCATTTTGGGTGAGGTCATCTCATTGTTTATAGGACAGTGACAAAAAAAGAGCAAAAATAAGTTGAATAAAATAAACTAAAAGGACAAAATCATCCATTTGGTCACCTTGTAAGGTCGCAAATACAGTGAACATGACTTTGTTGTTTGTGCCACAAGCCGAAAAGTTGGGGACACTCTGATCTAATGATCCTCTAATTGCCTTCAGAATTGCCTCCAGCCAACATGCAGCCAAATCTAATGACTGCACATGATTCAGAGTGAAATATGACACAAATTTTTACTCTTTTCTGTTTTATTGTCCATCTGTTATTCTACTCTTCACATTTCTGCAATGCCCTTGCCACGGTTTTGTATTGCCATTCTCTCAAGTCTAATAATTACATAGTGAGTCTTTAATTTTAAGATACAGACTAATATTTATCAGCACATACTGTAGGTATTTGTAATCATATCCTGTGTACCTACAGTACATACTCTAGCATATTCCCTGTCATCCTGGTGTGACCTCACCTATTCCCTGAGCTGCAGATGAACATCTTTGAGGGGTCTTACCTCCAATCAAGGCTGGCTGATGTAGCAACTCCTGC
Organism: Thunnus albacares; assembly: GCF_914725855.1. Lineage (NCBI taxonomy): Eukaryota > Metazoa > Chordata > Actinopteri > Scombriformes > Scombridae > Thunnus > Thunnus albacares. The sequence goes on along the minus strand of NC_058118.1, from coordinate 13,367,406 downwards.
TGTCTTGCTCTCGTTTGGCTGGGGGATAAATAACTGCTGGCAGTTGCCTCAGTGTGCAGCAATGCAGCGCATCACACTTGTGAGACGAGGTGGGAGTGATACAGAGAGGCGGAGGAAGAGTGGGAGGGGTGAGGGTGGACCAGAGAGCGCTGATTCGTCTTTCTCCTCTGCAGTGCCTGACGGAGGACACCAGACTGCGTGTGCTGAGGCAAAACTCGGTCATCGTTTTTTACCAGCAGACAGGGTGTTATGACCTTTTCTCCTTTTCCTCCCTCTGGTCGTCTCCTTGCTTTTGTATCATTATCAGCTCTCATGTCCTGATTTGCCCTTCAGATCTCTCTGTGTTGTTCTGATGTCCATGTTGGTTTTAAAGCTGCTCTTATGAATGAATAGCTCTGCTATTACAAATGACCTTTTCTCTTAGATTAGAGTGATTATTCTACTGTGCTCTGTATAACAAACGCATAACTGAACACTGACTGTGGTGAATAAAATGACTACGTGGAATTATTTTCATGAGAAAATACAAAGAAATGTCATTTTTATTAACATGATTGTATAAATGCATATCATCATGGGGTGAATTTGTGTCACCATAGAAATTTCTAGCATGGTCACATTGAATGACTGACAATGGAGGTGGACTGTCTCCACCTAAAGGCCAATAAGAGGAATTTCAACTTAGTTGCAGGTTCAGGTGCATCACAGGTTTAGTGGTTGCTGTATATGTAAGTATGATCAAAACCACTGGGAAAGTAGGATTTCACAACATGGAATCCATTTGCATCATCCAATCCTCAATTTTTTCAGAGTGAAAGCTGAACACTTGTGGCAACACAGATGGAAAAAAGTGAAATATGAAAAAATCTACATACTAAAAAATTAGAGTCATTATAAAGTGGATCACAGAGGCGTGATCATGCAGTGTGCAGAAGGCAGGAAAATAGCTGGACAGGATGCAGTACTTGTTCATCACAGAGAAACACACATTCATACTGTTACAGTTCAGTGTCATTTCTCACCTGCCCATACTGGCTGCCTCTACAGAGCTTCCCTCCTCTGCATATGATCTACCCCTGGACATTCAGGCCAAACCAGTTTGCAATTATACGTATGTCCTTTCACCAGTAGATTTCAGTGCATGTGGACATCACTCTTTCCTACACTGTAACTCTGAGTGTCCTACATTTTTGAAAAGAAAAATATTTGCATATTGATAGATTCTGTATTTTTTCAATGAAGAGGAAGAAATATGCTGTAAAATATTTGATTGTAAGTTTACAGTAAATTACAGGCTACCAGTTCCATTACTTTCACAGCAAGTTACTGTGCCTCTTTTGCAATAAATTATAGTAAAATAACATCTGTACACTGTGACTTCACAGTCCACCATGCCATCAAACTACTGATATACAGTTAAATCTTGTGAAATAATTTACAGTGCAGATGTGTTTTTATTTTTTTAGCAGATAAATGAACTCTTTAATGGGAAAAACATATATGACACAAATGATTATTCATAGCACAACTGATACACAGCTATATGTCCCAGTAAAGCCTGAAAACCCCACTAGCTTATCCACCATAAAAGACTGTCTAGTAGACATTAAACACTGCATGTTTGATTACTTTCATCAACTAAATTCAGATAAAACTGGGATCCTTATCATCGGCCCTGATAAACTGCATATTGTTATGTGTGGCATGTGGGTGCAATACTGCACACTGCCTGTGGGAGTGTTTAATCTCTCTCTCTCTCTCTCTCTCTCTCTCTCTCTCTCTCTCTTGTTCTCTCTCTCGCCCTCTCTCTCTCTTTCCAGTGCTCTTCCTCTCTCTCCCTCTGCCTTCCTTTGTAGGAATGAAGCACCTGGAGCCAATTATTCCATGAGAGAAAAGGGGGGACCTGAGGGGTGGTGTGGGGAGACACACCAGCAGCGGCAGCAGCAGCTTCTGGGGAATTTTTCCCCTTCTTCTCTTAGTTTTCTTCTCAACATGATTTAGAGTGTTGGGTTTTGTTATTTTAGTTTGTTATTTTAGTTTGGGATGGAGATTACTGGTAGTCTAGTTTTCGGGTTTGGTTTTGATTATGTTGATTACACTTTTCTTTTAATAGGTAGGGGAATGAGCTGAGTGTGATGGCCCATGGTGTGGCTAGCCCAGTAACTTCCCATCTTTTGTTCTTTTTGGCTGGGATCTCCATCTCCTTTTGTTTGTTTGTTTGTTTTTCTTTACCCTTTAAGTATGGTTGAATAGTTGAAAATAAATGGCTGTTGTTAAACCAGAGGTTTTGGCGTCCTTGTTATGTTTCGGTCTCCAGGGGGAGCCTTTGTTTGGAGAGGATGTAACATATATATTTAAAATCCTCACGTGGTCTGTTTTCCAACAACACTAAGTCATCTGTCAAAATCTTGCATGTCTTATTCAGTTCCAGCCTTAATTTTAAAATTCATATTTGTAAGATTGTCCAGTCTTGCATTTATCATATAAGGAATATTATTAAAATCTGCTCATATCTGAGCTTGAGAAACACAGAATCCATCACACATGCTTTCATTTCCTCACATTTAGGTTACTGTAATGGTCTCCTTACTGGCACCACTGGCCCATCATCAACAACACAACACATTTCTTTAGAGCTGGGTATCGTTTAAAAAATTATGATACCAGTACCAATACCAGTTCCCTTAAAGTGATACTGATACCAATAGAGTACTTCATCCAATACCTTTTTTTTTCTACTTCATTCGATCATGTGAATGGAAGCATTCAGTTGTGTAAAATGCCACCACTCCTTCCATCCAAATGATATTTACAAAAATACATTCTTAAAGTCTTCAGATTATTAAAATATTTATTTTTGTGGCATCTCAGCGCGCTCAACTGCCAACTCCGTCAAATACACCGCGCCGGATTTCACCACCACAGATTGTATGGGTTGTAGCTGCTGTGGTAGTGGGCCAATCACACGTCGTATTAAGTCAAAGAACGTTTGTGATGATTGGCTGCGAGCAAAACCATACAAATAGTCTTTTTTTTTCTAGATCTGGGTACAAAAAGAATCAAATGCTGGTATTGTTTGACTGGAGAAATTTTCGATACTACTCGGTACTGGGTTATTTCGGTCAATACCTTGAAGCTATCGAGTACTGATACCTAGCCCTACATTTCTTTCAAAAGGCTTTTGAGTAAACTCTTTTAAATATTTTTAATTAAAATTATTATGATTATTATTATTTTAATGTTTGTTTGTTTTTGTTTTTTCTAACTTATTCCATTATCCAGTTTTGGTAAATTTGTCTCCATGTGGTTGGTTGTGTTGGTTTTTTTCTGTGGCTTTTTTCATTTGCAATCTCTGGTTTTGGTCAGTTTTTACATGTCTTGTCTGCCTCACACGGCTTGCTGCTTTTATAAAATGTTTACTACATACACCTGGCAAGGTTTTATAAAAATAAACTTACAGCAACAAAATGCAATAATTTATTGATAACATATAATCATTCTTCTGCCAAAAAAATGTAGTTTGGACTCCCTTTTGCAACCAGTGGAGTCTCCCCCTGTTGGCCATTAGAGAGAATGCAGGTTTAAGTCACTTTTCGGACTGGGAGCTACCTGCTTGGTGAGAGCTCAGTGTCATTGGTGGGTTGGGTGTCAGGACAGCAGCACAGAGTCACTGGGAGCTGTAGCTACGCCCTTGTCTGGGCTCCTATTGAGTGTGCTCATTTAAAACAGCCTGACTGCGCCTTTTTTTGTAAATGTGCCGGCTGGTAGTTCGCTCAGCTCAGCCCTCACAGTGACGGATAGTTGTCAGTCGGGTCTGGACTGGGGGGGTAGGCTATCTCGGAAATAATCTGCCCACGCGTTAAGCTGCTTTATCCCCGCCAAGCTTCAGCCGGACAGAGACTGCAGCAGCTCCGGTACGGGTCAGAGGGGAGTCAGGAGGAAAAAGTGTCACAAGGTGAGGGGGACTAGTTTTAGGGGACAGTTTGTGAATCAGAGAAGAGTGAGTGAGTGAGGCGCTTAACTTATATGGAGACCTGACCTGACCGGACCCTGACACACAGTCCTGAAGCTGAACCCGCTGATGTGCGCTCAGTCTGGGAGGCAGGAGGCGTCAAACAAGTCCACACTGAGAAATTAACCACAGCGAGAAGCTGGCAACGCTTGTTTGGGCATGGAAAACTCCAGATTTTGGATATTCCTGATAACAACTTGTGTTATTTCAGGTAGGCTGCTCTGCTTTTCTTAGCACCTGTTAAATAATAGTGATTAGTGACAATTAAGTTTCAAAAAGAAGGACAAATAACCTAGTATAAATATAGATTCTTTTGATGAATGATTTGATATTTATGAATACAAAGTGGTAATAGTGTATTATGTCTATTTTACATTAGTATACACTATTATATCATATCATAATTGTAATTGTAGTATTTACAAATAGTTCATGTTTTTAGAATAAAGTGTAGTTCACAATATTCAATAATTTAACATAACTCACAGTTATATAACTCACACTCCTCTCATCTTCATATCCAAATGATTTAATCTCAGAAACGGTGTTAATTAACTCCCCCTCCTGTTACTATAGAAGTCAGATCAGATGTTTTCAACAGGTTCTTGTATTTTCTTTATGTCCTACACATTTTCCAGCTAACTCACCTGATGTCAACAGGTGTGCTGCACACTTAGATGTGGTCACCCCTGCTGATGTCACCCCCACGTCTTAATAGTTTATGTGTGTGTGTGTGTGTGTGTGTGTGTGCATGAATGGACTAACTCTTGCCTCAGTGTAACAGGTGCAGCGGTGTAATCACACTAAGCTGGGACCAAACATACAGAGTTGTGGCAGTGTGACAATAGGGGGGGTGTGGGGGGGGTCGCTATACACATGACGTGATGACAAAAGCAATTGTGGCAGCATACGGATGCCTTGAGCTGCTCTGACATCTGCTGTGATTGCTTTTTTCACTCAGTCAGTGATAAACCCGTCTGTGCCAGTTGAGCAGTAATTTACTGGTGTGTGCATACATGTGTATGTGCTAACTGTGTGTGAGGCGGCGCCATGTGTGTGGGATTGTCATGCTGAAGGACAGGGCAGTGGATTAGAGCTGCACAGGGAGCAGGCAGGAAGGGTGTAACAACATGATCGCTGCCAAATCCCAGCCTACTGACTGTTGCTGCAGCGTATCTGTCTTCTCCTGACTGGTGCAGACACCTCCGCAGGCCCGCCAGGCACTGTGGGGTGCTGTCACAGGCAGTCATATGTTTTCTCCTTCACATAAAAGTTCCTCCAACGCACACAGAAAAAGGCTGACGGACACTGACAAGCAGACATCCTCATGAATTTTAGCATAATCCACTGTCCACAGCTGGATCACACTGTCTCTACCCCACAGAAATAATCCAGCACAAACACACAACCCTTCTGTCCTCTTCCTCTTTTGTTTGTCTCTTTTGTGCATCCCCCCTCTCCAGAGTTGTCTTTTTTTTTTCTCCTTCATTGTCTCTCAGTCAGTTGACCTTCCTCCACACACTTTTTCTCAATTTCTCTCCATCTCCCTTCTCTCTCTCTTTCTCTGGGTTTATTCTCCTCTCATGTCCCAAAACGCAGATGCAGCAGCGACAGTCATCATAATCCTGTGAGCTGCCCACTGAACGTCGGCCAAGCGCACACTCCACGTTCCTGCCGTGCCAGAGATTACACACCCACACAAACACAAGCACGCAAACGTACACACAGGCCCCAATCAAAAACAATGAGAGATTATAATCGATTTAGGGGGAAACAAGAGGAGAAGAGTTTTTCTGCATTTTAATCAGTCAAAAATGGGGGCATAGACACATAATTTGGCAAAGTGGATTTCCAAAAAGTCAGTTTCCATCGTTTGGGAAAGATTTTGTTATTTGTTGCCTTGCTGTACAATCTGTTGGTTTAGAGAAATTAAGAGAGTTGCTATCAGAAATCACAGCCGATCGCAGGAATAGGTCATATTGCTACCCATAGTTATGCATTGGTGAAGTTTTATTTTGAGCATGATGTGTGTTTCTGTGTTTCTGTGTGTGTGTGTGTGTGTGTGTGTGTGTGTGTGTGTGTGAGAGAGAGAGAGAGCTGGTCTTCTTTCTGCTTAAGGTTTCTCTGCATACATAGTAAGTTACAAGGCCAAAGACACAAACACAGTGTGTAATCCCCGATCAATCACAGATTTGATGGCCTGAAAGATTAAACAGTTAATCTGTCCTCTCCTCTTTCTCTCTCTGTGTTTTTCATTTTCTCGTCTGTCGCATGAGGTCAGTTTGTTAGTATTTGTTGCCAAGTGAGCGAGGCTGAAGATAGATGTAGTTTGTCCAGCCGATCCTGCATGGAAACGCTGCAGTTTAATGTTGGGATCTTTATTATTAACAGTACCACTGCAGAGAATGATGTCAGCCCGATATATTTAATACACGTACTTCTAAATACTTCAAATAAGGACTTGGTGCCAATGTGACAGATCAGTTAACTTCATGATTTTCTCTCTGCTTTCTTTTCCAGTTTTCTGTTGATTTAGGCCAAACACCGAACTGTAAAATGAAACTGATGTGAGTCTATCATGTCAAATTTAAAAGTAATCCTGTTTTTAATCATCATAAATGTGCAGCATTTTCAGATGTAGTTCCCACAGTTTGAATTTATGAATAGTAAATTTTTAAAAAAACTTAATTCTGCCAAAATATCTAAAGATTTATGGCTGCTGTCGTTATGGGGTATTGCCACATAACTAACATCTGCAGTTCAGTTTGGGCTTTGGATTCCAGGCAAAAAAAAACAAAATAAAAGATCATCTTTGTGTTTTATATTCATTTTTAATTATGACTCCATGGCGACGTTGGTCTGTCGATCCACTCTGAAATATCTCAACAACTATTGGATGGATTACCTTGAAACCTTGTAACGATGTTCATGGTCTCCAGAGAATAAAGCCCAGTGACTTTGGTGACTTTTCCTCTAGCGCCACCATGAAGCTGACATTTGTGGTTTTAAGTGAAATATCTCAACAGTTTTTCGATGGACTGCCGTGAAATTTGGTAGAGATATTCATGTTCCCTTCAAGATAATTTGCAATAACTTTTCATTTAGTGCAATCAGGTGAAAGTTTTAATTTGTCCAATACTTTGGTTTATGAATATCTGCAAAACTAATGACATTCTCATCAGCCTCTGCTGTACTTTGTGTTTAGTGCTAATTAGCAAATATTAGCATGGCCTTGCTTAAAAAAAACATGGCAACTATTTTATCTTTTGTAGCCACGATCAAGATGTAAACAGTAGAAATACAGCATTCACATTACAAAGTAATCCACCATAGATCTACGCCTGCATGTTATTGTTTTATACAGCACCTGACTTGTTTTAAAGTGCCATTTAGGTTGTTTCTTGAATTAAGTCTTTCATATGATTCAGATGTGAATTTTATTCACATATTTTATTGTGCAGTACATTTTGTGATATCTATTTTATGTTGTTTGTCTGTAAATCACTGTTAATACCTATTTTAGCCTGAACACACTAAAGGTTAAAAGCAAAAGAATTAAAAAAATTTGTATCACATCTTATATTTTTTATTGGTATTTACTCAAAACTGTAAACACTTTAACAAAAAGAATGAAATAACAAATGAAATAATGACATTTTAAGGTACCTTTTCCCATGTTTTTTTGGATAACAGTCTTCAGTAACACCTGCCACTGTCTCTGTTGAACGCTCATACATATGAGTTAAGGTTAAGAATGGCCTGACGACATAATGAGCATGATGACAACGATGGAGGATATCCACTCCGGATATAAATATAAAGCCCAACATCATGCTTTGGTGGTTTTGCTTACATGTGTTCTGCACATTCAAGTGTGAAACAATATTACCATTGTGTTGTTACGTTCCCATGGTCGTCTGATGCCAGTGGGCTGCTGTTTATAGAGTATTGTCATGCGGACAGCTGAGGTCATTTCCCATACTCTAAACAATAGAAGAATGTGAATGGACCCAGTGAGAGAAGAGGAAGGTGGGAGAGGGTGAGATGTGGGGCAGATGAGATATGAGGGTGCGTGTGTGTGACAGAGAGAGAGAGGGAGGCTCTCTGTCCGCTCTGCCCTCACCTAAAGCCCCTAATCAGCTCAGCTACAGAGCTCAGTAGGGGGGGACTCTCAGTGGGATGGGTGTGTGTCCATGTGTGTGTGCATGAGTGTCAGGGTCCACAAGTGAAAGGTATTTTACCATCCTGGTTTCAAGAAGAGCTGGAAGAAGTTACAAACAGACTTTTCTATTAACCTGATCTGAATGCACACACCCAAACAAACACCCTCTTGTACATGGAGGGTGGCCAAGGGGACACTCATGTACCACAGACTTTCTCCCAGAGAATATCCTTTAAAGGAATAGTCCAACATATTGGTAGTTAGATGGAGAAGACTGATACCACTCTCATGTCTGTAAGCCAGCAGACTCTGCCTGAAGGTTACAAAATCAGCCTGCCAGCACCTCTAAAGCTCACTAATTAACTCATTATAACTTGCATATTTAATGAGAGCAAAAACTGAAGTGTAAAAACGTTTTGCTGGGGGTTACAGTACATATTGTCACTGTGAAGGTTGCCAGGTAACTGGGGAGAGTAGTACTGATGATCTCATCTAACACTCAGCAAGAAAGCGGATACAGGCATTTCCCGTATCCTCATACATTTTGTCAGATTTGATCAGAAATGCAGTAAATTTATTGAAATTAATGTGACATTAATTACTAAATACTTTCAAGAGTTCAACAGTAAACTGAACAAATCCTCTCATGCTGTTCTAGTGATGGGACTGTTATATTTATGTGAAAATTAACTTTCAAAAACTCCCCAGCGAATGTGTAATTGTAGAGCTAGAGAAGTTTTCAGCTTCTTGAATTCTGATGTTATAACTCTAATATTTGACCACTTATGTTCATATAGATTTAGATCTGCTAATATGTTTTGGAGCAGATGTGATACACCCACCAGCTTTGATTTACTGGCTACATTTTGTTCAAATGCAGGAAGTTGTGTAGCTATTTTAAACAGTGAAAACATAGTAAGGTCAGTGGAGTGTTTTACATGTAATTTGACATTTTGCTACGTGAATGGTTGAGATGAATCGACACAGACAGTCTGCTTGTGGTGCATGTGGTGTCAAAAACACAAAAAACACATTAATAGGGACTGAATCCACGATATATATGTACAGCAGCAAACAGACCATAAATTCTCTGATGCAGATGCATTTTAATATTTTAAATGCTGTAATCTACTCCTACTGCTGGCCTTCCCTCTCAACGATCCACATGTCCTCACACAACGAACATAAAAGTGGGCATGTAAGGAATGGTCAACTCTTCGTCTCTGATACAAAACTATTAAACTTATTACTAGAACAAAATGGCTCAGGTTGTACTTGACATCATACTGTATTTGGTTGATTGGGGTCAGATTGGTCCTAACATCTGTATTTCTGAGCTTGTGTGTGGATGTTACGGTTTGCCAAATACATAGTTGCATATTAAATGCTTTTTCAGCAGATTTGTACGAAAAGCTGAGACCAAACAAATCTATTAAAGTAGGGAGTTAATACACTCTCTAATCATCATGATCTAATCGAGGCTTTGTGTTTGTATTTTGATCTTTCAGGTAGAAGGTACGCACTAATATGCTGTGCCTTTTCTCTGTGAATCAGTGCATTTTGTGTCTCATAAATCACTGAAACAAAATGTCAGAAGTGAGTGTGCCATCACTTGAACCTGAATCTTTCTGATTTTGAATTTGTAATGATTTTATGGCTCAATGAAACCAGTGAAATCTGCGCCGTTTTCTTTCAAATTGTGCAGGTTTTCTTGCTGCAGTTTTGAGAGTGCAGTGTGGCTTTCAGTTGTCTACAATGTTTTATGTTTAATGGTTGTGAGATCTAAACTCTAAGACAGCATCAAGTGAAAAATAGCCTTTAATTCATTTAACTGTATCAGCCACACACACAGTCTTGTGTTAAGTGTTGTTTTATGTCCAGAAAATGTCCAGCAGATTTCTGCTGGTGTGTTACCTCTCTTGAGTTATGGGAAGTTGGCTTTTTTAGGCTAAGTAACGGGTTGATCTTTTATCAGCTCATTGTTGAGGGATTTTCATGTATCATTCAAAAATATGATGCTATTTCTAACACTGGATCCTAATTCCCAAGACTCTTTCTGCACTGTTGTAAAGTTAATGTGATTTTACAGCTCATTGTCTGCTGCTTTACTGTCCAACTATTTTTACCCCAAACGTCTCCCGATTCTGCTTCTCTGAGAATATAAAGAAGGCTATTCCAAACTCGTACATACAGAGAGGTCTGGCATTGTAATACCTTGTCTAAATAAAAACAAAATCTATCCTAATCCTAACAGAAAGAGTAGTTGGCAAGTGAGTACTTGCTGGCTGAGGCAGGTGAACAAGGTGTTAAAGCAGTCGAGTCGAGATGTGGTAAAAGCATGAACAGCTCTCAAGGCTGAAGGAGAAGCCTGATTTTCGTAGTTTGCTTTGCTGGAAAGTAGCAGGACTGAACCAATTATTTCAAAATTCAAATGGCGGGCAAACATTATGGAAAGATTTTTTTACAGCAGATTTAACATTTGTAACAACCAACCATGTTTGGGTAATTATGCGTAACAGTACTTAAACAATTTGTCGTATTTATGTGGGGAAAATTTGGTGAAGTTTATTTATTTATTTCACTTTTGAATTGTGTGATTAAATGAGAGATAGATCTAGTGTTATTGTCAGTAAAACAATGATAAGAGACATAACAACATTGAATTATATGGAGCAGGTACACAGAGAACAGGACTGGACCAAGATTGACCCCTGGGTCACACCACACATTAAGCTTTGTCTAAGCCTATCAGTAGAGCAACTATGGGATGATGTACAGACAGTTCTTATGGATAGTGAGAGGGGAAACATGGGTAACAGATGTTTTTTTAGGAGGAAGCTGGGGAGGAACTTTGATGTTGCAGAAAGAGGCTTTTGAGCTAAGGTCATCTTACCTGTATTCACTGAAGCAAACTACACATTACACCATCTTCTTGCCTACTTCTAATATTCCTGCAGCACCCAGAAGGAAAAGGAAACAAGTTAAAGAAATAACAAAAGACTGAAGGTTCAGATTTAAAATGTCTGCAAAGAAGGATCCCTGACCCCATATCTGCTTGATTTCAGTCAATCGAGATGAACAAACCTTTTAAAAAACTACCAAATTAAACCCTCAGTATGTAAAAACTATTGCTCATATTGTTTTATAGATATATTATTTAAATGAAATAAGTATTTGCTAATCGTTGCTATACTGTCTGATAAAGTCACGAGAGAATGTCTGATAATATTGGTGCTAGTGTATCTATAATGTACCACAAGAGGACTATTGATTATATATCCTCTTTTACTGATCACAGTTTTGTCAAACATTTATAAATTACACAACAAGGAGCTGTTGTTCAGTTATTGTGTGTTGTAGCTGTGCAGGAACATCATGTTTGCACATTTCACAGGGAAGCAGAAACTCCGCAAAGTTCGGATGCTGAAATAACGTTTGTAGGTTATAGCGTTATTTCGTGATTAACGAGAGGATGTTGTCAGAGTGAAGAAGAGCTGTATGTAGTTTTGATGTCTGCGTTGTCAGCCTGAGGTGTTTTTGATTGGTTGCCTCTGTGACAGAGACTAGACTGATCAATACTCCTCCATTAATAACATGGAAATATTGAATATGATGATGAATGACGAACTATGGCATTCCATTATATCTGTTACTTTAAAATACAATATTCCAAATATGGAAAACACTGCTGGGTACGAGTTACATTCACACTGTCATATATCTATAATAAGATTTTCCAGTCATCTGGTTTGTTGCATTACATGTTTGAGATGTTATAAAGGTTACCAGCTGGAGTAGTTTTCAATGTACAGGAAATAATGAAACCACATATTGAAAACCAGATTAAAATCTAATTTGTTTGCCTAAATTTGAGGTATTCTTTGCAGAAATTATCGTTTCTATAGTGACACAGAAAGGTTTTGCTAATGGTTTACTGGTTTACTGCTTTCTCACATACAGACGATATTATTCTGTATTCACAAGTCAGTGTGTTTCCTTTGCTTTTGTGAAACTCTGATAAGTTGCCTAATAGTGCCCTAAAAACTCTCTCCAAGCTAGCAGCATCGGCAGGAGCTTTTTGGTGTGACCTTGGGAAGAAAAAAAGTGCATGCAAAAAAGCTGATCATTTTGTTTGTGAGGTTAATGTGTAACATTGACATTGGCATTATGAGTCTTTATTTACCAGTTTTTAAATAAAAAGTAAAATTCTGATGAAATTGTAGTTTAAAAGTTATATTTTTACATTTTTTACCCCTAACCTAGCAAATCCAAAGCACAAAGTAATCAAAATGAATACATTTATTAAAAACATACTGTGGGAAAACTTAATATCTAAGAGTTTTAGGGAAAGTAACAAGTAAATTGGCAACAATTGACATTTTTGGATGTATTTCCATCTCTTCAGCACTTGTGCTTTCTTATTTTTCTTGGTGGTTGCCACGTTAAGAAAAAGGAGAAGAGATTTTAAGTAGATTAACTATAAAAATAAAATGATTTCGTAACAGTAAATGTCAGTAAATGCATTGCTAAATGAACAATGATGGTAAGATTTTGGATGTTTTAATCAAAAATGACTGAGTTACAATAGGATACTGTAAGTGCACATTTGGATATTGGCATGGTTTTGTGTGTGTGTGTGTGTTTGTACTGTCAAACTCACACACTGTGGGTGTATGAGAATGAGAGCCACCATTGTTTTGAGCTGTTTTGTTCAGTGTACCTTCATTGTTCTCTGTGCTGCATCATGAATAACAAGAACTGTATTCTTTATGAGCCCACCAGATTAATTATGATGTTACTCACAGTATATCTGACCAACACAAGTAAACACACGTGACTGATGTACACTCAGTAAGTGGGTGGGGTTCTGCTGTGGATTTGTTAAAGGGGATCAGTAAGTCAGTGGGAACAGTAACCAAACAAATCGCACTTATTTATACCTCACTTTAATCCACAACCTTTAACCTCAGCTCACCTCTCACGCTGCTAAATCATGTATCACCTTTGACAGCTCAGCTCACTTTATAAGCTCCACATGCTGTGCTGACTGTGAACAGCTTAGGGCATGCCTGTCTGACGCTGCAGGGCGTGTGTGTGCATGTGTGTGTGTGTGTGTGTGCGTGTGTGTGTGTGTGTGTGCCTGCCCATTGTGTAGGTGAAAGTCTTTTATGTCTGTACTTCTTGTGTCTCAACCACAGGAGTGAATGGCCAATCTGTGGAAATGGATGATGGGAAGTCAGGGTATGTGGGTTCAAAGGTGGATCTCCGCTGTCGGTTCATCAACAGCTCCCCGCCCGTCAAGATCTCCCAGGTACTGATCCATCTGCACAGGTGGACCACACACAACTGCATGCACAAAAAAATGGAATCCCATTCCTGTTGTAGACACACACCCAGGATTTGTAGATACAGTAAACCAGCAACATAAAGAAACAAGACTAGGGTCCAGACTAAACAACTGGACTGAGACCACCTGAAAAAGTTGATCATAAGCAGTTAAAGCAGTACCTGATCTGTGTAAGCGATGTAAATCCTATAGAAGATCATTGGTGACCATGGTAACATGAATGTGTGTGACCATGTGAGTACGGAGATTTTCCCTGATCAAACAGAAAGTGAAAAGGAGTTAAAAGAGAAGTGTGTTAAGCTTGTGTATTTTAACAGTTCCCCAATAAAAAGTAAGTGACAGTAACTATCCTCTTGTAATATTATTAAAGTACAAAATGCCTCTGATTTTTGTCTGTCCCGTTCCTGTCTAAGGTCCCGGTGTAGTCTCAACTATCAATGCTCATAATCAGTTATTTGTTCATGATTTCCCTACCTTGGTCAATTATGCTCTGATGATGCAAGATTGCAATCACCAGAACTGTCCAATGAATGAGTTACCTGTCAGTCCACATGACGCTATGCCCAAAGCTCTTGATTCGTTGGTAAAAGCCTACAGCCACACTAGTGGCTCTGTACTTTGGTACAGCAGTGATTTAATTGAGCTAAATGCTAACATCAACCTGCTACCACGTTCACAATAACAATGCTAACATGCTGATGCTAAGCAGGCATAAAGTTTACCGTGTTCACCATCTTAGTTAAGCTTGTCAGCATGCTAAACATGTATGCTGAAGATAATTCATTTTACATGTATTTGATCAATGTAGACAATAAGAAATTTTGCATTGATGATGGAGCTAGATGAAACCTTTGGGTCACCAAAGTTATTACAATTTATCCTGAGGGGAACATGAACGTGTACCAACAGTCATGACCATCCAACCAATAGTTGTTGAGACATTTCACTCAAAACCACAAATGTGAACCTTTAGGATAAGTGAAAACTATGAGCTGCTGGTGGCACGAGAGGAAAGGTCAGTAAAGTCAGTGGACTTTCTCTGTCATAAATGCTTTGATCCCACCTGCCCCTCCAAAAAAACAGAAAAAAATTACATCAAAAATAGGCCTGCTTTGGCTCAATCATGTGAAAACCTGACACACAGCACTGCATTGTGTTAGTTACACAACCTGATTTCTATAAATCAAGCTTATTGGAGGAATATCTGCCAGTTTTGATTTGTTAATCGGTGTAAACAGAAACCAGTTTAATTTGCATCAGATGAGTCACAGAAAAGAAAATCAATTGCATTTTTCTAATGTAGAGGACATATAGAAATATTGGGGGTATGCATCATGTATGCACAAATATTCTACAGCACATTAGGGACTTTTCCAGCAGTTGTTTAAACCAGTTCAATACATTTAATCAATGGCTACCATCTCTAAAGCATTAGTTTAACTAATTCACCACTGTCTAGGCAGTCATTTTCATTTCAGTAAGGAATTAAAAGTCAATCCCTGCTCTCAAACTGCATTAATAATTGAACTCGGACAGAATAAAGGCTATTAATTGTTTACTCTGACTATCTAATGAATGCATCAGTGAGCTGAACCACTGGCTGCCAGGAAATCAATCTGTGGTTTGCCTTTGAAAATACCCATTAACAATGGAAAATATAAACAATGTGCAGTGCAGCTAATGGGCTAAAACCACCAGTGTTGTTTGGTATAATTGTAGATCCCTATTTCACATTCATCTTGTTTGTTTATTGTAGGCCTACTCTTTATTTTAGAAATATTAATTTGTCTGTGGTTTAGGTCAGAGAGCTTCTCCCCGTTCTCCGTCAATAACTGTTTCCATTTCCATCCATCCTTCCCTCCCAAGGTAACATGGCAGAAATTGGTGAACGGAACAAAGCAGAATGTGGCGATCGCCAATCCCTCCCTGGGTGTGTCTGTGGCCCCGCCATACAGGGACCGTGTCACCTTCAAGAATGCAGCAGTGAGGCGCCGAACGCCGACTCTTGAAGACACCACCATCACCTTCTCCTCGCTCCGCCTCTCTGACGAGTCCACCTACATCTGTGAATACACCACATTCCCTGCAGGGAACCGAGAGAACACTGTAAACCTCACCGTCTACGGTACGACAGACATGCGATGATCTGAGCTTTAAGTGAGAGACAGGAGGACTGTCACTCTCAAATCTGTCAGAGGATGTTAGAGGTGAAGTTGCACGTGTGATGCAGTCAAAGGCACAGAGGTGAAGATTTGTTAAAAAAAATCAGCGGTTATGTTATTTGGAACTTTTATTTGGAATCAGTTGTTGTTTTTGAGCATGAATGTTCATCCTTGACCTTGGAAACTGACATTGCAACTCGATATCCACTTACTAGAACTCACTGGAACTTTACAGTGTACTTGTCTCTGATCAAAGATGATTTTGATCTTTCTCTGGCCGTCCATTGATGACCTTTGACCCCTTTTCAGTCGATGCTATGACCGGTAATGTTCACAACACTTGTTGTACATGAAGTCATACACAACTTGAGTTTTTTCTTCTTCTGTCTTAAGAGTGCACTAGTACATATATTAAAGGAATAGTTGGACATTTTGGAAGAGTCTTATCGTCATCATGAGGTTGTCAGGCAACCAGCAGAGGCTCCGGGAAGTCACTGCTTGCAACCAAGAAATAGTCCGACCCATAACCCCCCATAAAACACAACTTTTTATTTTTACACTTCAGTTTTTGTAAGAATTAAACAAACAAGATATAAAGTGTTAATTAGTGAGCTTTAGAGGTGCTGGTAGATTATATAACCTTCAGACAGAGCTGGGCTAGCTGTTTCTCGTCTTATTGCTAGGCTAAGCTAAACAGCTAAGCTATTTAATGGACAGGACAAATATGAGAGTGGCCTCGAATAAAAGCAAATAAGCATATTTCCCAAACGTTGAGCAATTCCTTTAAGGTGTCGAATGGTACATAAAGCAGTCCTGCTGGTGGTTCACATTAATTTAGCAATGTCCGTTGTAGTCTGGCAGATTAGTTTAGGTTTAGTTTACTGTTTCCGAGGTCAAGAACGAATTTTCACACTCAACTAAAAAACACTGAATACTGTTTTCTGAAGGTAAAAAAAATTGGGTTGAAATTTTGGTAAAAAAATACATAGAAATAAAAATTTTTTTAATTTTTTTTACATTTTTGTTGGATATGTTATCTGTACATTCTATTGAGAACCAGCTAGCACTGTGAAAATGTGATTTTTGACACTTTTCTATTTTTCTTTCTATTTCCATTTTACCTTATAATATAGATATACCAATACCAATTGCATGGGTGCCACATTACCTGTAGACCCTAATTAAGTGATCATTTGTAAAATCTTGACTACACAATTTTGTCCATGGCATCAGTGTAAAAAATGTTATTGATTTTGTGAAACTGAATTTTTTTTTGTAATTTTTTTCTGTAATAAGTTCAACATTATACTATATTATCATGCTTTAAAAACGTTCAACTCAGTGCTCATGTTTATTTTCATTGGCTCAGTTCGCCCGACAACCCAGATGAGTCTGTCCACGCCAACACTGGTGGCTCGTGCATCCAACCTGAAAACACCGGTGGCTACTTGTGTCTCTGCCAATGGAAAACCACCGGGTACAATCAGGTGTGTGCGTGTGTGTGTGTGTGTGTGTGTGTAAAGGAGTATTTTCCCTCTTGCCCTCCATTAAATCCTACATAAAACCACTCTGTCTCTCATATCTGTATGCTTCAACTTTATATATCTTCTTCCTCTTCTTCTTCTTGTACGTAGCTCCCTTAAAATAAACCTTTGCCCGTCTGTTTAGTGTATACACATGCACATTCTGTATCTACTCTGTGTCATGACACTGATATCTTAATGTGTGCAGGTGGGAGACGAGGGTGCCAGGAGAAGTGACCAATCGGGAGTACAGAAACTCAGACGGGACATTCACCGTTCAGAGTGACTATATTTTGGTGCCCAGCAGAGACACACACAAGGAGACGTTAACCTGTGTCACTACCTACAATGAGGAGGTCTACACTGACAGCGTCACCCTCGATATTCAGTGTAAGTCTCTCTTTCATAACATTGCAGGTAGAAATAAAGGACAGATGTTTAGGGTTGCATAGTGCATGCCAAAACACTATTACAAGCTTAATTTTAATCCTTTTTTTTTTAATGTGTCCGTGTGTGTCTACCAGACGAGCCAGATGTTTCAGTGGATGGCTTTGACGGAAACTGGTATCTGAACAGAGAGAACGTCCAGCTGAGCTGCCAAGCTGATGCAAACCCAGCCGTCTCTCTGTATCAGTGGAGAGTGTGAGTACAGCTTGTTTTTGTGTCGCTCAAATTCACTATCCAAGTAAATTTACCCTAAAAGAGGGACACACATGATTTCCATAAACAAACAGGGAGAGTGCACTTCAAGGTCTCACATGTTAAGAGCCCCGCGCGTTTAAAACTGAGTTATTAACTTGGATAAAATGTTGTTTGGAGAGATGTTTTGGTTTCTATTTTTGATTTTTTTAATCTGTTTTCTGCAGGGTAAATGGCTCCATACCAAGCAATGCTGAGATCCGAGACAACGTTCTTACATTTAAAGGGCCAGTCACATACGACCTGCAAGGTATCTATGTGTGTGATGCAACCAACAGCATCGGCACGAGATCAGGCTCCGTGGAAATCAGCATTATAGGTATGGTTACCTGGGATCAGTTCATTAGATTTGATTATAAGA
The DNA here is from genome assembly GCF_914725855.1 of Thunnus albacares. NCBI lineage: Eukaryota > Metazoa > Chordata > Actinopteri > Scombriformes > Scombridae > Thunnus > Thunnus albacares. The sequence goes on along the minus strand of NC_058118.1, from coordinate 13,349,140 downwards.
TCACATTTTTCCCTGCATGACACTGTAAATGAGGCATGTGTTTGTTCTAATATGTATCGATACATGTTTATGTGTGTTTTCTCTGTAGAAAAGCCACTACCGCAGATCGCAACAGGTGATGTCATCAGCGTAGTCGCCTTATTACTGGCTGCTGGAGTGCTCATGGGCATAACCATCACAGTCCTGGTGCTCAAAATAAGAAGTAGAAAAAGCGAGTCCTCGTACGTAAACAGTCCATTTATCCATCCGTCTCTTTATTTCACGTGCATGTTTGTGTCCTCCATCATGCATCTTATGTTTTCTCTTTCTCTTTGATCAGAAATGACTCTCCGTCCAGAAAACTGTCCCAGCCGATAAGGAAAAGACCAGCAGATGATATCCAGGTACATTATGGGTTTGTAATTTACATATCATATTTCTTAGTGAAGCATACTTTATTTATTCCTGAAAGTAAATTACAATAGTAGAGTAAAAATATAATTAATGCTATATTGCTACCACTGCTTATATGCTATAATACATTAAAAACATAATATTATGCATTAAAAACAATAAATACAATATTTAATCATATCAGTCATTACAAACATAATGAAATGAAACTTCCAAAGCACAAGAGTAAAACAGAATATACAGTACAGTAAATTTACAGTGTATACACTGTATAGTTTATACAGTTTATTCTACTATGTTTGATGATATTTGTGTAGCTTCAGTTATATTTTTGCTATGACTTTTATACCAATTTTATATGAATTTATGTGTATATTATATTTTTTTAATGTTTAGTATTTATAAGGAAAACTGTTAAAAATGCTCTTTAATGCTTTGAGATGCAGAGTTCATATTTAAGGCTCTGCACACTCACATGGGTGTTTTTAATCATTCTGGCTGATTAGACATCTGCTCAGGTTAAAGTTGGGCAGAGCTATGCTACAAATATGCGAGGTCACCAAAGGTCACCAAACTCTGTGTACCGACAGACATTTTTCACAGAAAACATTTTGACATGTCACAGTAGGAAAATCACAGGTGTAAATAATAAGATTAACAATAGCTGAAAAAAAAGCCTCTGACAATTATAAAGATGTAATCCTACTGATGATCATTTATTTAATTAAAACCATATTAAATCAAAAACTGCCAAAGCAGATTTTCTGTCTCCCACTGTCAAACAGGAACAGTGCTCTTTAATAATTGTATCCAGGGAATCATTTACATATTTATGTAGTACATGTAGTGTTCCACAATGTTTGGTAGGATTTGAGTAGTTCCAATGATATTTTGGCTTTAAATTTTATGTGAATTTAGACTCTCAAATTATTTTTATGTATTTCCAGCCACCGTGGTAAATTTCTGCTAAAATTTTAATTTATGAAGATACATAAAACTCTCTGTGTTCTATGTGCAACTTGCTTTTGGTTCTGTAGGATAAGGTCACAGTTTTTAGAGTCTGTCTCAAAATAATAATCAGGTGCTGTGCAGCTGCATTGGAAGGATCGTAACAAAAAAGAGGGAATTTGGCACTAATTTGACTAATTTGGACAGCTGAAGCCTCGTATTGGCTTCAAATAAGACTTTTAATAACACGTTTGTACAGAAGGAGGGTTGTGGATTTGGTCCCCATCACTTACATTGAAAGTGCATTATGAATTGATCTCTTAATGGCCAGTATGAACAAGAGGAATGATTAAAGCAAGATAACGTGTCATTGATCATTTGGTTGCCTGACTATTGTTTTAGGACAGACTTAAAAAATTGTGCACCTATCCTTTAATGTATAATGATGAGTGTGAGGGCACATTTACCATCATTTATAGTAGGAAAATTATGGATCAAAATCAATTAATTTCGGTAGAATCAGTGTTATCAGTGGATTTTCTGGTGACAGCAAAGTAATAAGGCCTCTCGCAGAGTTCAACTTTGATGTAAATTCGCTCAGCTGAACATTTCCGTCTTAAGCGTGCTGACCTTTGAGAGAACAGAGAGGCAGAAAGGCCAAAATGGAGGAAGCTGTTCTATCAGCTGTGTCGCACAACCTTTTCTTCATGGCCTTCCTTCTTCTTCTCCTTCCTCTTTTATTGTATCCATTTTGTCACAAACTAAAATAGCCACAACCAGCATACAAACTCTGGTCACCACACAAATTACCAGTCTCTATACATCAACCTCCACCACTTTATGCGCACTTTATCTCTAATTGCCTCCCATCTCTCCACAGCATTCAGCACGGTTTTACGAAGAGCTTCCTAACACAGCAGACTACGTGAGCTACAGACTGGCCTGTAACAAGGAGGACTACCCAGAGCCCTACTCCCCTCCCATCAACCCCCCTCTCTCATTTCTGCCCCAGCACCCCTACCACTCCTCACAACCAACCACTGCGACCAACAGCAGCAACACCACCAACACATCAAAAAACACCTTCTCCCCTCCCTCACACACCACAGCCATCTTTAAGTACCCATCCGTACCGGGCCTGTCTTCTCCTCCTCCAGGGGTGGCGGCGTACACTTTCCCCAAAGAGCAGTACGTCTGAGTGGACACCTCGTTAAAAACTCAAACCTCTCCCATATTCAAACTTGAACCTTTCCCATGAGGAGGTTGGAAACATGTGTCTCACCCCGGACTACTAGGCAGTTTCTCTGCACTGTCTTTGCCATTTGAGACGACTCTGGAGGTCAAAAGACAATGCAGCTTTTGTTTATGGACTTATGAGATTATGTCCACTTTTAAAATGTTTTCTCTCTTTTGTCTTTTACTGTGTTATCTATTGTTTGAAAAAGGGAAGATTGTTAAACCATGATTCAAATGCTTGTCAGCAAGGTTAAGTTCTAGGTTAGAGGAAGTTTCTATTGCATGAATGTATTACATTTCACCGGAAAATACTCCAAACTGAATGGATGGGATTATCTCTCGATGTCAGATGTATTTGACCCCTTACTTTATCCTCTGTGCTATCGTTTTTTTTTTAAAAAAATACAACAAATGAAAATGAAAAAAAATATTATAATATTTCCTACTCTATGTCTAATGCTCTCTCTCTCTATCCTATAAACACTGACCTCACCTTCGCGGTTTTACCTCCTGTCCTGATGTAATACTTTCACTGTGCTTGTATTTTGTATCATTTACATTTTTATTTACTGAAGACGATGACTTTATGAACTTGATGTTTTTATTCGTGGTATCTGTCGGTTTTAGTATTCATTGACACTGGTTGTCGGATGAACCTTGAATTTTTAGCATTTAAATAAAAATGATCATGTAAACTTGTCAATCAATCAAAGACACCCCTTATCTGGTAGGTGTGTTTTTGCGGTAATTATTCAGGATTATGCATATTATTTTTGTGATCAGCCTGGATCATCCTGTGTAAAAGGGAAATTTTCTTTGTCCACTTCTTAATAAGCATGTAGAAAATGTCAGGTCATTACATTCATCAAAACAGAAGGATATGATGTAACAATCCTTCCCACTATCTCGGGAGAGCAGAGTACTTGAAGTTAAAGTAAAAGAGGTGAGTGGGCACTTCCAGTCACACCTGTTTTATTGAATTATCCCCTTCCCCTCCCCCACCACACACGCACAGACTTCCATGCACACTTAGGCTTAAACTCTTACAGCTTTAGCCAATTATTTCTAAGTTCAGTATTGGTCTCAACAACAACAAGATCTCGAGACAGCTGACCCTCAAAGACGACAAGACGGCTGATCCTTGACAAGACAAAGGAACAGCAGCTTGGAACAAAAGAGTCTACACTTATACTTACAAAATTACATAATGTTGGATTATTGCTTATCTGACTGCTACTCCAATTGGTTACAGCGTACATGATGAGCCAACAAGCCAATAATAATTGAGAGACAGAAACTTTGCCATTTAGAGCTCTTCATTGTTCACATTTTAAGAATTACTTCATAATTTTGCTGAAGAGTATCTAAAGTAATACATAGTTACATAGATAAAACACTATAATGAAAGTTTTATACAGTTATCTACTATTTACCAAAGGGTAAAAACCAATATGAAAGATTAAGAGAGAGTTAAAGTGTCTATAATCAATATTTTCTGCCATGCTAGTGGTATGGTTCTAGTGATGGCAATGTGGGTTTGTCAGTCCTCCACTTTGAACCAGACCGAAATATCTTAACAACTATTGACTGGATTGTCTTGAAATTTTAGTAGTACTTATTTTTGTCCATAATAAAATGAGCATTATTTGTGGTAAATTGACCAGAACCAATTTAAGTCTTTAGAGCGGCCCTTCATTTTGAATCGGTGATATGCATGTTCAGGAGAGGAGAATGGGGGGGGGGGGGGGGGACAACATCATTTCCAGTAAGGCATGTCTTCGAAAAAATGTAAGGGGCGTAGGTCTGTTAGCAGTTGTACTTGCTGCCGTTTTAAGCAACTACCTTGCATTCAGAAGTAGGCGGGGAGATCTCTGATTGTCTGGTATTGCAAGACTACTCAGCCAAAGCTCAGCTCCGTCAGACACACGGACCTGCAGCTATCTATACATCCTTAACACAGAGACAAACAGCAGAGCAGATCAGAGCTTTGCTACTCTGTCTGTGTGCTGTCGGTGCTGTCCTCTTTTTGCGCTGCAACATTATCAGTTATAAATTTGTTTTTCACTGCACGAGAAAATGAACATGTGGCGTGAGAGTGTGTAAAAAAGTAGGCGTTAAAGTTGGCAGCTACGTCTTAGATTCTGGTATTATAGTTTCAGTCAGTGCACCAGGTTGCCCTTTAAAGCTGCCTTTGTGTGCTGCTGAAATCCCTGACAATGAATCCCTAACTCCCCAAGTAAACTAGTAGCCGCAAATCCACTGCGTCCACTCTCATGGGGTGTTCATTGACTTTCCAGCTTTAATATTCAGCTTTTAGCTTCAGCGGCCAGCTCAGCTCATATCCTCTTGTCTTCAGCTGCACTGAGAGAGAGATTGAGAGAGTTGCAGTTTATTGTCTCCTGCTCTCTCCCTTATGTTTTTCTTTCTATCTAACTTCCTGCTTTTTGTTGGATGAGATTTCTCTCCACTAAGCAGATAAATATGTCTGATAATGAAGCAAACAAACTTGTTCGCTGATGTCATGTTACTTGATGCTCAGAAGGGACTGTTGTATCGCCACCTGACGGTCAGCCACTGAAACACAGTGTCCTTCTCACACAGTTATGCTCTCCAGGAAGGAAACCCAAAAAGTCATTCATGATTTAAAATGTGCTTGTGTTATGTAGGTCACACATAAAACAGTTTGATGTCAAATGAATTTCAAGTCTGTTCATATTTGCCTGTGCCATATTTTATTTTTTTCACTTTGAACACACGATATTCTTATAAAATACAGTTTATTCATGTGTATGTAAATATTAGCTCTATATCTTCCTATCTCAAGCGCCTATTATATTGTTCTTTTTATTTCACTTGATCGCCGTCTTATTTTTACACGGATATAACTGACAGAATGAAACCTCTTTGTTCAGAGTCTGTTCAGGTTCTGCTGCAATTCAGTCTCTGCCAAGTGAGGAAAACTGATCACTGTCCTGCATTCATTCATGACGCACATCTCCCATTACATACTCATGGTTCCACGTATTCTCTCTCTTTTATAAACTCATAAACTCACAGTGACAATCTTTAAAAACACTGAATAAGAATAACCCAGGGATCAGATGATGTGTATGTGCAGGATTTGTATATCATTGGGAGCAACTGAGCTCCCAGATCAATTTTGAATTTGGCCGTTTGTGTAGCGAATAAGATCTTTTTGTCCTTAAGCTGGCACTGAAATAGACAAAGGACAAACTCTAAGAAGATATAAATCCCTTTTTAATCCTTCTTTTTAGATCATGTGCATCCACTGTAGGGCTGCCTGACTGCATGACACTTTAATTTTGTCCCACAACACCACAGTTTGAACAGGCTGGAAAAGTAAAATTTTGTACACTGCAAATCTAAAAAATGTTTGTGATATCAGTGTCAGTTATTGTCAGTGTTTCTCCACTGAATTTGAGGATTTAAGTGCAGATTAAGGCCTGTGTGGAGGAATGTCCATGTTGAGATACTGGATGTCAGCCTATTAGTTAATGTGCAGGTGAGTGCATAAGTGCATGCGTGTGTTTGTGTGTGGAAGGTTAACCTGTCCGTTGATGAACCTGTCCTCCATAATAGATGAGCTCAGCAGCACCATGTTATTCTAACCCTGCTAGAGAAAGAAAGAGGGATAGAGGGATAGAGGGAAAGGAAAAACAAATGAATAATTGAGGCAAAATCAGTTTAGTGACCCTGCGTCTCCTTCCTACTCTCAGTGTAATGAAGTCAGTGCCTGCAACTGGATTCTCCAAGACACTTCTGGATCGGAGAGAGGGAAAGACAGGACCTCAAGTCTTTCACAGTCAGTTTTTGTGGTCCAAACATTTTACCTTTTGATCATCTCTACTACATTTTTCAGGGTAAAGAGATTGTTGGACTCAGGATCATCATGATACCATGGTGGCCCAACTGCTAGGGCTGGCCTTTCCATTTCTGCTTACCAACCTGTTTGACTTATCATATGGTAAGGTTTTTCCAGTGTCATTAGATTTGTTTACACTGAGTTGCAGTTAAAAATGGGTTATCTATAGAACATGATTTGAATGGTTGATGAACACTTATGACAAATTAATATCACTGCTACGGCTGTATGGCTGCCCAAAAATTCTGTTATCTTTTATGGACTTGAATTAGTATCATCATATCATCATGTGATCACATTGTACAAATGTGAGCTTTTAAGAATAGCCCGATCAATACTGGATTTTTAAGGCTGATATTGATATTAATATATGAGAGTTTTAAAAAACTGATTAAAATATATTGGCCAATATTCTTTTCTTCACATATACACGTAACATAAACAATTTTGATATGGAGTACCTACATTAGTTTTTTAAAGAATTGCAACCAAGATATTTACCTAGCGGGTCACTTAACAGTTGAAAAATAAATCTGCAACAGCTTTGGAAAAATGTAGTGGATACACCATTTCTAGTCATATTTGGCAGAGTGCTGGGATATGCTTCAGCCACTCAACACGTCTGCAAAAGATAAGCGGGGCTAGATGATAGATGGATTTTCTTACTAAAATTTCTTGTTATTTATCGGTCAAAATACATGCTGAATATCTGTGATGGGCTAGTATTGGCCAATATATTGGCATGGTTGGGCTTTAATTATAAGCAAATTTTAGGAAAATGTAGCTTAGTTCCAGACCTTTGAATTGCCGCCCACTTGTTGAGTTCAGAGATAAAAGTACATAGTATGTATACAGTATCTGTATATGTGAATGAAGTGGAACAAAATAGCAGTTCAGTCTGCAGTGGTGTAAGAAGTATTTTCTTATGTAAAAGTAACAACAACACAGTAAACTAGTAACTATACTACACTAGTAATTAACAGTACCTAACAATAACTAGTAACTATTTGACCAATAAAAGTAGTGGAGTAAAAATACTCCCCTCTGAAATGTAGTAAAGTGAAAGTATTTCACACAAATTTATTTTATATTGTGATATTTATTTCAACTATATCACCTAGTGCTAACTGTTAACCATACATGGTGAGTGAGAAAGGAACAGAGAAAGAGAATATGCAGGGAAGCAAAAGATGACAAATAGTTTTACTGTGACTGGAAAAATCATTTGAGTAATTTGATTACCTATTTTGAAATGCCCTATTAAACAATTACAGGGCGCCTGAAACTTACAGGGTAATCAATCTTGTAACTGAACACTGGAAGGGTAAACGACACCACCATCTCCTTTTCCTTCACATACAATGTTTGTGTGCATGTTTGTGTACCCTCTCCCTCCTCCAGCGGTGGAGATCAATCCCAACGGGGAGGTGGTGTACCAGGATACCAGTGTGTATGGTGTGGTGAACAAAGCTGTGATCCTGGAGTGCGGTTCCACCTCACCTGACATGTACATATGGAGCTTCACCAAGCCTGGTACTGAAGCTATAAAAGCGGTGGTGTATGATTTGGGGCCAGGACCGAGGATCCAGCAGCTCGCCCAGACGCTCGGACAGCTGACAGTCATCTCAAAAAGTGCTGCTGTAAGCATTGAGAAACTGCCTCTGGCTGCACAGGGCCTGTACACCTGCCAGGCCTTCTATGACATAGACAAGGAGCCCAAAGTCTACTACTACTACGTGCACCTCACTGTCCGGGGTAAGACCTCCTTCAAAGGGGTCATTTTTGATAAGAGTCCTTTAAATTAGTTTTTCAAAGTCACATTGGTTGACTTATCTGTCGATATATGCAATATGTGGTTATATATGTGATAAGATCCAAATGATGGATAATATCGGCTCTACAGCACAACCTTTATGAGCATGTGTCTGACACATGCGACTAAATTAAAGGTTTTGAGTTGACCTAAGCTGCATAATGTCATGCGTCATTCTCGACACTAGCTCAGAAAGCTTAAAGACAATAACTTCCCAGTCATTTTACTTTGGGGTGATTTGTGGCGATTGTTTATGCTGTTTAAGTTTGAACCTGGAGAAAACAGGGTCAAAAATATGCAGATGTATAAAAATAAAATATTTGTATCATTGCAACTCAAATTCTCTTTAAGATGCATCAAGTTCCTGTAAATGCATCAGCTGTAGATAGCTGCATTTACTGGGCTGAGTTTGTATCACATATAGGCTAACCAATGAACAAAGTAGAGACAGATCAGAGCTTGGCTGTGTTGCTGTTAAAGGATTTTCTTAGTTTGATATTTTGGGAAATGATTTACTTTCTTGCAAAGAATTAAATTAGTAAATTGTTATCACTCTTATGTCCGTCTGTTCAATATGAAGCTGGAACCAGTAGACAGTTAGCTTAGCTTAGCATAAAGACTGGAGCAGGGAGAAACAGCTAGCCTGGCTCAGTAAAAAGTTTTAAAAATCCACCAACCAGCATCTCTCAAGCTCACTAATTAACACGTTATATCTTTTTTTGTTTAGTCCATACAAAAACCAGAGTAAAAACATCAAGTTGTGGTTTTACGGGGGGTTATGTGAGGGAATATTTCTTGGCCGGGAGCAGTGACAAAAAGACTACCTGACAATTTGGGTTTAGTCTGCACAGGATGAAATTATATTGATGCTAATTCCAGTTTGTCAACACAACAGCATCACTGTGCAATCACAAATTTGTAGCCTATTTGTTGGCCAATATGTATTTTTCAAAGTTTTCAGAGTAAAATTAAGTAAAAATGTGAAATAATGTTAAACAAATGCTTGAAAATGTTTCAGCCCTCTCTTAGCTCAGGGTCCTGGGTTAATTGTCTGTAATTTTTCAGGGTACAGGTGTAAAAGTAATATGACCTGTCTGGATAAGACATTCATCTGCATTAGAGACAATGAACAAACCTAAATGTTGTGTGACCTTGTCTTCAATAGTTCCGGTCACTAAGCCTTACCTCCTGGTGAGTGATGTATCTCCAGTGGAGGGATCCACCATGTGGATGCGTTGCAATCTGGAAAATGGGACTGGACCGATCCAGTATGTGTGGCAACATGAAACCCGCAGTGGAAACATCTCAACCTTTGCACAGAGCAACACTAGCGTGGTCAACGTGACTGATGTCAACCGCAACCACACTGGCTGGTACCGCTGCGTGGTCAGCAATGCGGTCAACAGCGAGCGGTCCGACCGCATATGGCTGGATATCATCTGTGAGTAGAGGGGGTTTTGGGAGTTGTTTGGGTGTTCTAACATAATGAAATGATTTTTTATGGGACTACGAAGTATTTCCAAGGTAGGTGAACACCTTGGGAGACAGCTGGATCATCATCACGAGATCACGCGAGAATCCATCTACTCTTCAAGTTTTGCACTTGTGTCCGAATCAAGGCTAGTCCAGACCAATCAGTGTCCTATGAGGATTCTTGCGTGATCTTGTGATCTCATAAATCCAGCTGCCTCGCAAAGTAAGACAGTGATAGACAAACGGTTCATCCGATCACCTCCAAGTATGTTTTGAAAGTGTCTGCCCTTTTCCAAACAGTTTCCAAGGACGACTTCTCAGATGGTTCTGTGTAATAAACCATCTGGCACGTCAGGTTAGAAAAACACATAAAATAAATACAAAAAATGTGCAAGGTGAAACTTGTCATTAATGCAGACTGAAAGCACATTGATAACAGATGAATAAGAGCTTCTTATGTTCCGCATTCATAGAAACATTTAGCCAATTTCAAAAAGAAAAGCCCTGAAATGCCTCTTTAAAACATGGCAACAATTTAAGGTTACAGCCCTCAAAAAGCACTTACAGGGGATGAACAATTGACTTTTTATGCTTTGATGTCTTTTCCATCTGCTGTGAATCTTTTCTTTTCTTTGGCATTTGATGTGTGAGTAATCAATAATTTGCGAGCACACGCATCTTCAGCATTTGTCACACTCAGAGAAAATGTCACCATGTAACTTGCTTTGAATGACAACTTTGACAAATCATTACTGTTTCATGTTTTAGTCATAGGTCAGCTTTTGTGGACAACTCTATACTTCCAATTTCCACAAATTAAAATTCCTTCTTGTCTTCTCTCTTGGCATTTGAAAAACATGTATTGTTTCTGCTTTGGCTTGTATTTCCAAAACCTGCTTCTTGTACTGTGTATGTCAAGAATTGAACTCCCATTGTCTAAATCTGAGACACAGAGGACACTGAGGTCATGTCCTCTGTACGACCTGTGGGGAGTTTATGTTATACAATTAAAAACTTACACATGATGGATATTTTAAAGGCTGATTTCTGTATTTTTATACTCAATATATTTCAATTTGACTTCTTTTTCAGCACTACAGTTATGATATAATAAGCTAATGTGACAGTCAGAAAATTCTGAATAAATCTGTTAGGAAACACAACAAATGCAGATTCTTCCATGTAGGTATTTTTCTTGTATAGTTTGAGTTCACTTGTCTCCTTTGATGAGAGAGGAAATCGATCCAAAGTTATTCTGAGTTATAACTTTCTTCCTATGATTAAACAGTTAACCTCTTGGGAATAGTGTCTTCCAGGATGGCAATGCCCCAAACAACAGGGTACAAGGGGTCAATTAATAGCTTGATTAGTATTAAAATAATGTGAATCAAGTACTATGAGATCATCAGACTCAACCCAACGCCTTTTGGAGATGTTGAACAGACAGCTCTCTCCACCAGCAACATCAACAACACCAAATGAGGAAACATCTTTTGGAAAAGTGATGTTCATTCCCCCAGCAGAGTTTCAGAACCTTGTTAAATCTAGGGCAAGGAGCATGTTATACTGCCAAGGTGGGAACTGGACAAAAAAGGTTCTGTAAATGTGGAGTTGGGGGGGAACCTTTGTACTTTCCTCACATACTCACCTCATAGCTCTTAAATCTTAAGTGCACCAAAGGGAAATTACAAAGCACACAGCAATGTCAGGTCAGAAAAAGGGAATCTCTTGCATGGAATAGGATTGCTCAAACACTGGCCCATGAAAGAGCACATCTGGAGTAGGGCTGCAACTAATGATTGTTTTCATTATTGATTAATCTACCAATTATTTTCTCAATTAATCGATGAATCATTTAGTCTATAAAATGTCCGAAAATTGTGGACAATGCACAATTCCCAAAGTCCAAGGTGACATCTTCAAGTGTCTTGTTTTGTCCGGCCAACAGTCCAAACCCCAAATATATTCAGTTTACTATTGTATAATACAAGAAAAGCAGAAAATATACACATTTAAGAGGCAGGAACCCATGAATTTTTGCCATTTCTGCTTGCAAAAAATACCTTAAACGATTAATCGATTATCAAAATTGTTCTCAATTAATTTTCTGCCAATCGACTGATCCATTAATCAGCTCATTGTTGCAGCTCTAATCTGATCAAAGGAGAGCAATCAGCTATCAGGACAGAAGGAAAAAAGAGAGAGATAAATAAGTAGAGAAACAAATCTCTAGAGCAGGAAAAGACTATACACAACACACGGTGCCTCTTGACAGAGCAATAAAGTTGTTCTGGCAGCTTGTGGTGGAACAAGAGCTTACTCTGTTGCTTTCATCTGAAGGTTTACTGTTTTTGATTTTTTTCATCGTCAGCCTGTTTATATGGTCCAGCTTTATCAGATGAACTTGATGTTGCTCAGCTGTGCACAGTATGTAACAGTTCCATCATAATTTGTTGAGTGTCCGTGTCCTTTCTCCCCAGTTGGCCCGGACATTCCTCAGATAGACGTGACCCCGTACACTCTGACAGAGCGAGGCTACTCGGCCCTGGAGAGAGAGACTGTTTCTTTACTGTGTCAAGCCCAGTCCAACCCTCCCAGTCAGTACGTCTGGTTCTACAACAACTCGCAGGTCTACACCGGGCCGCAGCTCACCATCACCAAGATCCTCCGCATGCACACCGGCGACTACGCCTGCTTGGCACAGAACACCTACCTCAATACACGCTCCAAAAAAACCATCAGCCTGACTGTCTACTGTGAGTGTGCTCTCTGACCTTTGACCTTGGATGATGGCATCAGCCTTCCCAATCTTTTGTTGACCTCACACACTCCTCACCTGTGGTCTGCTGTCTTGGTACTGCAAATGGCAAGGAGTGTAAAAAACAAAAAATGTGAATAAAACATTCAGCTTTGACATTTACAGTACAAGACAAAGAAAAGACAAATAGAGGATCTTAATCACCTTTCATTCCGTCTTTATTAACACTGAATCACTTAAAAATAACTCCTCGATCATTTTACTTTCAGTTGAACTTCTCCTGTTTTCAGCAGTTTAAAGCTCCTTCATCTCATCTGTTTTCCTGTGTTAAACATTCTCACTCCATTCATTACATCATCTCTTAAATTTCCAGCACTTTATACTCACTAAGACTTCCAAAACAAACCAAAAGCTTGCAAATGCACTCATAGGCTTATACACACACACACACACACACACACACACACACACACACACACACACAGCAGAGTGTGGAAGTGCTCCAGACCAATTCTACTGTTCGGACCATCCGGGAAGTTGATGGGACTCTTTGGCAGGTACCTCGCTGTGATGTCACAGCCATGGCAAGTGTTGGTTGGCTAGAAGGCCAGTGCTTGTCATTCTGCTCCCCTGTTTGGTTTTACTGAGTTTGAGCATTTTCTGCCAGGTCATGTGTCTAAAAGCATACATTACCCAAAAAGGATAGAGAGCGTCCACATTAGAAAAGACTTTGGCTTTGAAGCTCTGATTTGACAATCATCTGTTACTCAGCTCTAGCATAAGAAAAGGGTGCAAATAAAAAAATGAAGATAGAGATGAAAAGCATATTTCTTTTTCTATAATGTGATAATGATTCATACCCAATATCCTAAATACTGTAGCCACACAGGCATGTTCTCTGGTCCTGATGACCTCCCATAACCCCATTTTGCACATCACTGCCTCGTTACGCTGTATCTTATCCCCACAGATCCACCTGATGGCTCCCCTTCCTGCTCTGTGGAGCCGGCTCTGAATCACACCTCCCTGAGACTGCACTGCTCCTGGTCTGGTGGATTCCCCTCTGCCTCCCTCCACTGGACCAGAGATCTGAAACGTGTGAGACAAAATGACACCAACACGGGGCAGCAAGCAAATCCCCTGACCAACACTGCCATCTTGCTGCCGTCTGAAGGCCTGACTTCCAACAATAGTTTGTTTACGTGCATGGGCTCCCACCCTGCGCTCAAACAGTCGACAGAGTGCAGCACACACACGTGTGAGTGTGGAAATTAAAACAAAGCACAGTTAAAAAAAATCCAGACAAGAGTAACACAAGGTTTTATATGCTGTTATCCAAACCTCTCACATCTCACTTCAATCTCTTCTCCACCAGATGTTCCCCCTGCAGAGCCGGTGTGTTCTGCCTATGTGACTAATAACAAGCAGTACCTGATGCTGTCCTGCTCCTGGGATGGAGGGGCCCCGAAAGCCTTGGTGTGGTGGGAGGGTCCAGGTGGCCAGGGCAAGGGCGGGGAAGAGAACTCCAACATCCTGATCCTTCGCTACGGCACTGCCCACAGTGAGAAACCCTACACCTGCCATGCTAAACATCCACTTCTGGTCCAAACCAAGACCTGCAGGCTCACACTGGGTTAGTGCTCATCGCCAAACAAACTTTACAAGAAGTAGCAGATATAATTTGGTCATTACATATACATTCACTTGTCCCCTGTAGAGGCCCCTGTGTTGCTGACTCAGCGCAGAGTTGTGTCTGTATATGAAGGGAGTGACGTCCAGCTCACCTGCAACCTGAGAGCCAACTATCTTCCTGTCAGTGAAATAACCTGGTTTAACAATCAGGGCATAGGTGTGGAGGATACATCCAAGTACACGCTGCTGCGAACATCTGCATGGGCCAATCTGACTGTGCGAGACACAGAGGAGACTCAAGACAGCGGCGAGTACAGGTGCTCCACTTCCAACGCAGTGGGAGGAACTGAAATCAATGTCACATTAGTGGTCAAGAGTAAGAAATTTTTATTTTTTCCCTTCATATCTATTGTCTTCCCACCAGGATTGTTCGGCTCATGCACAAGCGCATCTTTCTGTTCGTCTGTCTCTTTCTCAGGGCACCCCATGCCACCCAACACAACCCTGGTCAAAGTGACATACAACAGCCGAAAGCGTAACGAGGTGGAGCTTGAGTGGCAGATAGAAAACCAAGCAGAGAAAGGAGGCAGCTGGACAGGTTTTATCCTGGAGCACATGTGGGTGTCAGAACGGCCAGGGAGGAGAGGCAGCAGCAATGATTCAAAGAAGGAGACGGAGGAAAGAATTGGCCCCCCAGTCTGGTACCGAAACATCATCCAGGACCCGGAGGTCAGAAGTCATACAGTAGGGAGCCTGACACCAACTGTTACCTACCAGTTCCGCATCACATCTCTCAACCACCGCACTGTCGGACACCCTTCAGCAGCAAAGAGTCCAGGTACAGTAAGTAAACAGCAACATGTAGTTATATATGCAGCTGTTGTCAGAGAGCTGAGGACAGAGAGGGGCTTGAGTGAGGGACATCTAATCAAACAGAATGATAAAAAAAAATGGGAAAAGGCAGGAGAAACAAATAATAATGTAAAATTTCAAAAGGCGACAGGTGAGTTAGGTGACATTGTTGATACCGGTGCTTTTCTGTGATTGCTGATACGATGATTAATACTCTGGTGACAGTCTAACATTTTTGTTTTTCTTTTTTTTTGTTATCCACTTAGGTGAAAGACTCACACACAAACAAAAAAATGCATACAAACATTTACACACACCACACTGCTTCACACTTTCCTTTCTTTACCTTCTTCCCTGTGCCTTACCTTTCTCTAACTGGCCCTGTGTGCTTCTTGTAAATTATTGTGTCAACTGTACCATGTGTAGTAGGATTTGACTGCCCTAAAGCCAGGTGATTGTTCAGGGTGCAGAAAGACTTGTAAGTCAAGGGTCAGGATAGGCCAGTGGTTCTCAACCCATCTACTGTCAAAGTAGCGCACAGAAGCTCAAATAAATAGAGTTTACTTTAAAGTGCGCTAATGTAACTGTGGCCAAAAGTGAACGGTAAATGCTAAAATGTAGTTTAATAGAAGCATAAGTAGAGTCATAAGTCAGCCAGCTGGCTCAGTAATGGTTACACAGCAATACTATAACTTGCCAGCATTAGCAAAACCACTGACTGTACTGAATTGAGCAAAGGTGCGTTTTATTGTTCATGAATTCAACTTTTTATTTGTAAGAGGAAGAATGTATTTTTTTCTTCTTTTAAAAGTTACATACATCGCTCTATTATGATTTTTGACGACCAAATGAACAAGCACTCGAAAAGATTGTGTTCTGGCTTTCACAGTGAGCGTCTCCAAACAATTATGAGTTCTACAGGTTTCATTCATCAACTTTGGTTGAGAACCACTGCAAGACGACCCCTCCCATAGTAAAAACTAATCAATGGACGCTAACTAAGTGTTTTGTTAAAAGTGTACTATTTTGCAATGTGTAACTATGATGTGTTGCAGCTGAACCACGCTTCAATGCCTATCCCGCTGTGATCGGAGCAGCTATAGGGGGGATGCTCTTTGCAGCCATTGTCACGGCGCTGTTGCTCGTGTACATAATCCGCAACCGCAACAACAATCCTCGTGAGTCCTGCACACAAACACCAGCATCCTACTGATTTATATAACTGATCCATTGTCAGATTATATAACATTAATGTTCTCTGCTGCTTCCCACAGGGCTACATGACATGCTGTTTGGCTTGTGAGTATATCTGTGTATAATGATATTTAATTACAGCCAATTATATGTATAGATAAGCCAATAAAATGTTTTTTCTCTTGGTGCATCCAGGCAGCACAGCCAGTCAAGGGAAAACATCAACTTCCCAGAGGACGAGGTAGTTGGCGGGTCAGATGGAGGAATAGAGGAGATTGGTGGATTATCGAGTCCAGGCAAGATGAACCCACATCCACAAAAGTTCATGCAAACCTTAAAATTGATGTTTTCAATATTTAGGACATTTCAGTGTCTTTAAATTTGGTCTTTTTTGTGAAACTGATGGAAACTGAAATGTTTTTCTGAGGGGAAATTTTACAACTGACCTTTTTGCAAGATGTGAAACCCTGTGTTACACAAATATTTAGTGATGAATGTATGTTTACAATGAAAGCACACCAATGCAGGTGTTTGCATTTCTGTTTGATTAGACCTCTGCTCAGGTTGAAGTTGGGCGGAGCTATGCTGAAATCCTATGAGGTCACCAAACTTAACTACCAATCGGGATGGTAGCAGCGTAAAACCTAGCCAACCTAAAAATCATATCGCTCATGTATCTGATTCTGAACCTTGACGCTGGTCTTTTCCAGGTCCAACTATGGCTTTACCCCGGGCATCTTCACCCTTAACCACGTCACCCCCAAGTGCCCCTCCCACCATCAGCCAAGCCCCTCCCCCTGGAGATGATGACGAGCCTGTCAGCGTCACCATCACTGTCAAGGCCACAGGCTCCTAGTCACATATATCACAGACTCCTTCATTCAGCAAAAAGTTTTTGTAGACTGTTTCAAAGTTCATCATCAATTAGTGCAACCTTCAACATAGATCTTAATAACAGTAACAGTTCAAAGCTCTCCTCATAGATCTTTACCTACATAACTTAAGGGATTACTGGTCATTGATTTCTACATTAAATGTGTGCTGTCCAGCCAACAAGAGTTTTTTCCTTTTTTAATAGAACATCTTTTCGTTCTACAGAGCTTTAACAGCTTCTAGTATTTCCTTGTCTTTTTTTGCATAGAAGTGAATTTACACATGGCACACTGGCAAAAATTAATCTCACCTCATATTTAACCCTAAAATTAGCGTTTTCTGAGGTCACCATTATATACCTAATTTATGGCACAACATTTCACATACAATGTTGGTCTTTTAATAGTTTATTCAAGACTTTGGACTGTATCATGTCAAGCATAATCAGAACAAATCAGTCTTCTCAAAAGGCAGAATATGGACACACACACACACTGATTGGACCTTTGACCATGTTGATATTCTCACTAAAAAATAAACATAATGATGTGATTGAGATGTGAAATCAGCACTGGCTTTTAAAAAAGTCAGCCTTCTTGACATCTAACACTTAAAAAGCAGAACACATTTAAAACAACACAACAGCTAAATATATATATACAGTTTGTTTTTTTTACTCCAGATTCCAGATCAGTTCATGATCATTTGTAGACACCGGAAGCTGAGAGGGTGATGCAGCTCATGTGATGGGGAGTAAAATCTTCTGGGTGCTGATGATGTCACCCAGCTTTTGCTTTATCCTCACAAAGAGACGCTTAAACTCCAGACCATCACCCTGGAAATGTAGAGACACAAGTCAGCATCTCCCTCAAGACAACATGCTCTCACACAATGAGCTAAATGTGCTCTACTCATTAGATGGTCGGCAAAGGGATGATTCACACAGGTTAACGCCAGCTTTATGTGCTTTCAAATGACAGACTTTTCCATTGGTGCCATAAATCAATCTCCTTCTGTGCTGTAGAGCACTTCACAGATACACAAGAGGAAGCTGCCAATCGTTGTGCCAATTGCCTCAGTAGTTAGTAGTAACGGTTTATTCATGATAAAAACACAAGATATACAATTTTCAACTGGAAAAACCCACCTTAGACAGTCTGAAGTCCAGCAGCACTCTCTGATCCATCTCTAACAAATGGACTTTGAAGATGAGTTTGTTGTTGCGTTTGTCCAGTGTGCTCACTGTCACCTGTCACCGTAAAGGGTATAGTTCAACAACATGCATGAAATTCCCTACTTCTAATTTATATTTGACTGCCAACACATATTCTTTCGGTGTTCTTATCAATTTTAAAATCAAGATCTTCCTCCCATTTTCTATATGAGTAAACTTCATGACCAATAAGACTCAGATTTGTATCGATATGAGATATCAGCCCATTTAGCTCAGACTTATCAAATGACAAATCATCCAATGGTAACAGAAACATATTCTGAATTAATGTTGTCTGATTTGACAGAACTTGAAAAAAAAAAGTGTCAGTAACAAACCATCTTTAAAGGCAAATGATTCAAAAATTGTTCTTCATAGAGGTCCCCAAATACTGAAATGCTTATACCAGAATAGTCTTGAATACTTGAGTACAGACGTACCTGTTTGGTGCAGGTGAGTTTGAAGCCAAGTCCAAGGTTGTTGCAGACGTCTTTCAGGGCAGAGAGGGAGGATTCAGCGTTTACGGTGGTGAAGAAACGCGTCATTCTTCTCACTAATCTCTGAAACGGCGTCTACACAGTAAGAAGAGGTTAAGATGTAAAAAAAATTACAGGATTATTGGCATTGGTGTAGCAAGTAAAACTGGATTTAAGAAAAAAACATTTGGATTAAAAGACAATTGGAAATAATTTAAAAAAAAAAAAAAAAAACAGTTGACAAAGGACAAAAAGAAAAAAAAACATTCATGGCTACTCTTTTGTAAAAAATGAAACCTGAGAATGTGTTGCAGAAAATTGACACATATTGTTAGATTTATTATTACAACAAATAAACAGCATGTGAGTATGTGAATTACCTGACTGGCTCCCGGTGTGCCCACTAGCTGACTACCCAGCAACATGTGCTCAGGCTTGGTCGGCTGGGAGAAGCTGACTTGACCGTCAGTTTGACCGATTAACAACATGGCCTCCCAGCCGCCTGCTGCAAGATCAGGCTGGGAGCTGGAGAACTGCATCCTATCATCACTACAGAAAGAGGAAGGTGTGTTACATAAGCACAAATACACCGGTGACTTAAAAACAAACACAAAGTTATCACCTGCTGGCTCGGGAAATGAGTTCTACATCAGATCGGAGCTGTTTGTTCCCCGTTGAGCCCAGAGAAGCTGGTGGTTGCTTTACACCTGCAGAAACACACAGACATCAGTCCAGTAAACATTAAACTCATATGTTGAATTGATTAAACTGATTTGGGGACTTGCCTTGAGTGAACCAGCGGTCTTTCTGTATTCCTGCAATGTCGATGCGTGTGTCCGGACTGGCCAGCAGTAACTTGGACAACAAACCTGGAGACAGAAGTGGTGAGAGATGTTAATTAAAGTTTTAAGACAGGGGATGAAAATGCAGTTTTTAAACTTTGGGACTTACTAAGAGGCATTGGTTGTATTTTCTTCCAAGGAGGTAGGTACGTTTTCTTCTGGAGCCAATCTGAATACTCTTGACAGCTCTCAGAGGGCTGGTCCCACGGCAACTCTGAAAAAGAAGCAACGCAAAATGTTTCTACACATACAGACTTTATCAAAGCGTCTGATGCATGACAACGCTGCTGCAATGCCTGAAGGCACAAAAACAAGAAACAGCCCAAGATAGAATACATTTTAATTTACTAACAATACTTCTGGCATCCTAATAATAACACAACATGATAATTATTGTATTTTTACAAATCATAGTTATGAGGAGCTGATTTGGAACCAGCCTGGTTATTTATTATATGTTATGTATGTCAATAATATATTATGAAAACAAAAGACCAGAAGAAGAATCATTTTGTTTCTACTCACCACTGTTTGGTATGTTTTGAGACAAAGAAAAGCAGCATATTCTCACAAATGAAAAGCTGGAACTGGTGAATGTTTGGCATTTTTTCTTAAAATACCAAATGATTTATAAATGATCAAAATAATTGCCAATTATTTTTCTTTCGATACTGTAATCATTTAATCGACACATCGTTTCTGCTCTAGAATGTACAATAGTTTGTCCTGAAATACAATCATTGTCTCTGTAGGATTATTTGGTTTTAGGCGCGCTGGACAATGTCAACGTTACCTCCTTTACAAGACAATAGTTGGTGAAAAAAGTGGTGCATTTATGAACAAGATTTCGAATGGTTACAGTCCACAGTGCTCATAAAATAAGCAGTATATATTTTACAACACACTCACAAAGTTTCAAAAATTGATTGAATCTGTCTGACAGTCTCTGCAAAAATTGAGCATAAAAACCATCACAATACCAAGTATATATTATATTGTATTGTGTCCGCACCCTGTTAACAGACTCTGTGATCCTACCTCCAGCCAACATGGCAGCGAGGACAATCCCACAAGCCCAGATGTCTGCAGGCTGAGCTTTGTACTCTGTTTGGCTGAGAAGCTCCGGAGCCACGTAGGGAAGAGTCCCACAGAGTCGATTCAGAAGACGCTCTCGTCCTTTGAAACGAAACATAGTCGCCAGGCCAAAATCTGTCAGCTTCAGGTTATCTAAAAAGGTAAAAAAATAAAAAATAAAAAAATAAAAGAAACGACAGCAGACGATGGTTATAATAAATGCAAACCAACATTCAACAATCAACAACACTTAAATACCCCCACATATTTCTTCACCTTTGTCATCCAACAAAATATTCTCTGGCTTTATGTCTCTGTGGGTGATGCCAACACCGTGGAGATACTCCTGCAAAAGGTGCAAATGACAATTTAATAAGAGCAGAAGCAGGCGCGAAACGTCACATCCACACACACACGCTTCACTCACCACAGCCCCGATGAGCTGCTGGAAAAATCTGTGAGCGTCTTTCTCCGCCATCCCCACATCGGGCTCTAAAAGGAGAGATTACTTTTTTAAAAACAACCTAAAATATCAGCAATCAACAGGTCATGTCATCCACTGCAAATGTTATTTTTCCACATAGGTTATGTAAATCAATTTTTATTTAAAGAGCAAAACACAGAGAAAACACAAAAATCAGAGGCTGTTTCCATCCAACAATCAAGTGAATTTTAAATAAAATGTATGCAAAAAAACTAAATACAAATTAGTCATTATTTAATTATCATCCAAACAAAAATCCCCTCAAGTAAACATAGACTTTTTTGAAAGGCTGTTTATTTTCATTTCATCATTTCCATCCACCTTTTCTAATCCCCTCTTTTATATGCTATCATTGTACAGCTGTCCATGCTGCAAAGCCATTTTTTGAAAAGTTTGCTATCACTGGTGAGTTTAAGTTTTATTTAACACTTGACAACTGACACGTTTAAAGAGAAGATTGAAAGATGAAGTCATACATTTGTGCCTTCAGTCATTGCCCGTCACAGCCTACTAGAGAGAAGTCTTATGTTTACCACCCGCTGTTGTGCATCTCACCTATTCGGTCGAACAGCTCTCCTCCGGTGCAGTACTCCAGGAAGAGGTACACAGTTGGTCCTTCTTTCCGATGGCCAAAAAAACGTACGATGTTGTGGTGGTTGAGCATCTACCAAAAAGAAGTAAACAGTGCACACATCAAGATACAAGTGTGTTCTCAGCCATGTGTTGGTGTAAATGAAACATGTATAAATTAAACTCTGAAAAGCAATTAAAAAGTCATAAATGATGGTGATGGACAGCCAGGCAACTTCAGGTTATACTAACTGTACTGAAGGTGACTGACCTACCTTATGGATGCAGACCTCCTTCTTGACATTTTCAGCGCACTCTTTAGCCTGAGAGGTATCAATCACCTTCACTGCTACCGCCTCCTCAGTCTGTCTGTTCACCAGCAGCCTCACTCTGACAACATGAAGAGACGGATTAGAGCACGGAAGAAGACGAAATACAGAGGTGAACAAAAGTGAGAGGACTAATAAAGGCTGTGATGAAGGTGGGCTGGAAGTAGAGCGGCAATGATCAGTGGATTTATTGGCAACGATTTTGATCGAATAATCGGTTCAAGGTATTTTTGACCAAAAATGGGAAAAAAGTTTCACTGGTTCCAGCTTTCAAAATGTGAATATTTTCTGGTTTTCATAGGCCTCTATGATAATAAACTGATCACCTTTGGGTTTGGGACTATGGTCGGACAAAACAAGAACTTCTGAAGATTCATAATGGGCTCTGGGAACTTGGGATGGACATTTTTTACAATTAACTGACATTTTCTGAGACACACAAATAGTGCAGGCGTACATGTTTGTCTTAAGTGATCTGAGGGTGATGTGATGAGGTGCAGATGAAATATAAGGTGAGAGATGGAATCTTTTAGTAAAACATTGTTTGTTTAGGTTGAATTGCACTGATGATGTGATTTATTTGCATTTACAGAGCTTTGTAAAATACCAATCAAAAGGAGCATTTACAAATGTAATAATGATTAATCATTTTTTAATGAATTCCATCATTCTTTTAACTTACATAGGAGTCAACATTTTATTTTGCTGTTAATATTTTTTTATTTTATCCTCGATTTGTGACACACCTTGCAAAGTCGATTTAAATATGCGCACTACAAACTAATCATTGATTACATTTCTGAGATATCACTGCTGATGATGGTTTACAGGTCCAAGTGATGAATTAATGATATGGATGCTATAAAGAGCCGCACAGCCACGTCTAATGACAGCTGTCATGGTTGCTGGAGAACCTCGCTGATGGAGTACAATCCGGAGCAGGCAGAATATTGATATAAAAACGTCTGGTTAAAGGCATGTCTTCATCCATTTATGGCTAATTTAGAGTTTTATAAAACAGAACCACTTGTATGCACAGCTTTATAAATCTGACAAAAAGATACGTATGAATATTTCTGGCGTTGTGCGTACAGAGTTTTATGCATCTGGCCCCTGGATGTTTAAAGTACATCACTTGTGTTTAGGACTGCAACTAACCTTTATTTTTATTATCAATTCATCTCCAGATTATCTTCTCAATTAATCAATGAATACCTGTTGGACTTCCCCAGAGTTCAAGGTAACATATTTAAATGTCCTGTTTTGTAAAACCAAAAGTTCAAAACCCTAATATTCAGTTTACTGTCATTCATGACAGAGAAAAGCATGAAATCTTCAGATTTGAGATGATGAAACCAGAGAATTTCTGACATTTTTGCTTAAAGTGACTAAAATCATTATCACGTTTCCAAAATAGTAGCTGATTTATAATATGTTGATCGACTAATCATTGCAACTCCACTTGTGTTACAAAACTGTAGATGAAAAGAGGCTCTTGAGTTTCACCTTCTGTTTTAATGTGCATATTTATCTTTCTCACATCGCAGATTAGCACGTAGCTCTTTTGTTTTTAATGTATCCAAACTGAAAGCTTACTTTGCTTGTTTTTCCAACTTTAATCCTGTTCTGAGCAGAAATGTGCTCTTCTAGTCTTTTGTGACTTTGCTCACCAGATAAATATTTCTGGCATATCAACTCAGCTTCCTGTAGCATAGCAGTTTATCAAGAGGATACCTGGTTACAACTGTGTGTGTTAAAGTGGCTGGAGATTCACTGCTGTCTAAAGGACAAAGTGATGGCTGTGAATGATGGTGATAATAATGAAGAAGCATTCATACTCTCCATAAGCTCCTTCTCCCAGAGTCTGAACAAGGTCCCAGTCCTGCACAAAAGGCACCGCCATGCTAAAGACAGAAAACACAGTCTGTCACAGAAAAACACACATTTCAAGGCTAATATTTACTCGTGCCTATTATTTAATGACTTCTCTCAATACTGTCACCTCTAAACAGTGTCTGTCCATCTAAGATAAACTACTTTACCTGTCAACAGCGCTGTTAAATGTCATTAACTTACTTATCGTACTACGATAAACAAAAACAGAAGAACCCGGTGAAAAGCAGACTGTTGTTGATTTGTAGTTAGTTGGTTATCTTACCTGCACAGCCTCCCTCAGCCCGCAAAAAATAGTTAAACTTTTACATGTGTTTGATACAGCGACTGCAGTGAATTTGGCACAAATTTGGCGCGTTAACTTCCGTCATGTTCGTCATTTCCGCTTCTTCTTCACGTCCTCTGTGCGTCCTACGTCATCGCGTCCTGTTGCCAAACATGTTGAAAATCACATTTTCTAGACTTTTTATTTTTCTCCATGAATGACTAATGTTATATTATGACATATCTGATTTTTGCATCTGTCGTTTTTGTTTTTGTTTGTTGTTGTTTCGTTTTTTCATCTTCTTACTGCTATTCGGCTGTTAAGTTTTACAAATCTATTGTCTGTTGATATTTGTATCTGTCTATCTATCTGGATATTTGTATCTGACTCATCATTTATCTGAATTTTGCTTCTGTAACTCTTGATACATGCATTCACGTTGAAGCTTTATGTTTGTACAACTGTTCTGAACCTATGTTGCAGTAAATTTAAAAAAAAAAAAACATTATTCACTACAGTTTTACAAAAAAACCTCCACATACAAAAATCCTCATAAAATATATTTAAAGATAAATAATAAAGTTTCCCTTTGTTGCTATTTATTGTAACTTGTCAAATTATAAGGATGCTTAAGTCATGAATGTGCACAATGTAGGCCTAATAAAAATGTAATAAATACTGAAATACACTGAGAGAATACCTCCATCTTCACAATCCTCGAAATTTGCTGTCTTTTTGATTGAAAATGTTACAAAATACTGGGACTGTAAGCATGAAAAACCTCTTACTATGCCAACATTTCTTGCAATTATAGTATATATTATAGTATATTAAGAAAAAATATATTATTTTTCCTTCTCCTTTTGAGTTACCCTGCCTAAAGCTTCTGCTGGCAGCTCCTACATGCCACAAAAATGTCAGATGGAACAAATACTGAGGATTTTACAGAAGGAATCACCAGTAGTGTGATTTGTGCAGAGGGCGGCACTAGAGGAGAGGCATTGGGGTCAAAAGGATCAGTACAGGGTTCACTAAATTTCATAGAGATCAGTTAGATTATATGGTGTGTGAAGCTGACATTTTGGACAGTGTTCAAAATGGAAAAGCGTTTTCTCCTTTAGAAAGCGACTGCAGTTAATAAATTACAAATAAAAACATTACAACTGTTGCACGCTTACAAATTTTACAAACTCAGAAAGGTTCCTCTGTGAATTTCACAATAACGCTAATAATAAAGCTATACAATGGCAATTGATGTTTGACTTTTTATTTTTTTAAGGTAAACTGTAAAAATAGTGGTCATGTCCAGCCAACACAGGCCTGGTCCCCAGCTGTCACTGACCGACTCATCCTTAAGTCCCCTTCTATCACCTGGAAAGCCTGTCTTGGTGAAAAAGAGACGCCTGCCTTTACTCTCACTTTGTCACATTTCATCAAATGTAGCTCACAAACCTTTTTAAAGGTGTAGCTATGTAACATCACATCTGCATCAATATAATGTCAAATCCAAATTATCAGGCCTTAATCAATCAGTCCTCTGAGAGGCAAGAGACACACCTGAAACAAATTGAGAGGCTGTTAAATTATCAGTTGTGTTTGTATTGTTTGGAAACAGAGAAGGAATTTCATCATTTTCAAGAAACAATGCAGTGACTTGAAAATATGACGAGAAGTTTTGATGATGTTCAGCTTAAAACTGCTAAATACATAAAAGCTGTTCAGTGACCTTCAGTAGTTTAATGTTTGACTGATACAACCAACATTGTGTGTGTGTGTATGTTTGCAGTACATGCACACTTACCCTCAACCTTCAAGGTTTTGCTGTCCCCTGTTGAACTTTCAGTTTTAAAACACTGTATATTTGGGGGTTTTTTTACTGACTAACTCTTCACAGTTGTATCCCAGTGAATCTTTCACCCTTTTGAGACTATTAGCAACAAATAAAGAGTAGTGAAGTCAGTCAAATTACTGCAGTTAACCATTGTGGTATGACAGAGCACACAATCAATAACCGAATCAACATGTCAACAAGCAATATTCAAATGTGCCTTCGTGTTTCGGGAAATGATGAAGCAAACGTTTGTACTTTGTCTTGGTTTCACGATTTGTTTTTTCTACCTGACAATCCTGGATGAAATAAGGAGCAGCCATGGCCTACCTTAGGTCAGGACACACAAAACAAAGTCATTTGGACTACAGCATTAAAGAGGGACAATAATAAAAACTGTACTGGATTTATTTAAATGTCTTTCATGATAGGAACCAAAGATCTTTTTCTTCTCCTTTTTTTTTTGTACATCGTAAGAGTTTTAATATTTTAAAAAAACTCTACTGCAGGTGATTTTTAATACAGTACGTAATGAATATAATTAAATAAAAGTAACCTGCTTATTTCTATATTAGTAAAATGGATTGAAACACAAGTAATTTTAATCTACTTGATATCTAATGCAATGTCTTTTTTTTTTGAGGGACACACACTATTGATCTGCCTTTGTTTGTCATGGAGTTAATAAGTACCAGGATGGTCTTAGGTTGTCTGAAACATCACTGTCCGTTTTGAAATAAATGTACAACTCCAGTGAAATCCTCTCATTTTTGTATTGTTCCCCAGTTTAAGGTTCAACATGGGATTTTCTGTCCACTGGATTTGGTTCACTGCTCTTTCATGTCTCCTCTGCATGGGTGAGCTCCTGTTTCAACTTCAGATAAAAGAAATTTAGTGACACATATTTTATATATCATTTGAATTTCTAAATGTTCCTAATTGTCTTCAGGGCATGGTTTCCTCATGATATTCATGTATTTATATTTATCTTATAGGTGGTGCTATGCTACCATTTGTTAAATAGTTGGACGTAATATTTTTTATATTTTAGAATTATATTTCTTCATTTATGGCAGAATTTTACAAAACAATCATGTGTAACTTTGAACAGGACTGCAATAATGTACAATTGTGTGGCAATTTTAAATGCTGCTGAAAAAGGTGAAAAACATCAATTTGACTAGTGAAGGTAAATTTCCAGGTGAAAAATACCATCCAATATTTTCTCTCCAGTCTGAACTATTTGCTTTCTGGAGCAGTTCAACATTAAATAGACCATCGAGAGTTTGTAAAAGTTATCATAATGACTGATTCCTGAAGTAAGATCATTTTATGTTCCTGTAAAGTGCTACTCTTAGTGCCAATTTTGAGTAATATTCATTGTGTTTTCACTGAAGCAGAAACATGAATAATGTGGTCAAATGTAAAATATACAACTTGTAATCACTGTGAGGAGTAGTGACTCAGCTTGTGAAAACAGTGGATGTGGAGGAAGCTTTCTAAAATCATAGATGTTCATCTACACCTTATAAGTGTCTTTTCTTTTCAGGTGGTGAAGTTTGGTGTGATTGCACAGAGGCGAATATAGAAATTGAGGGAGGTAATTACACACTGACCAAGAATCTGAATGTAGGCAGCATGTTGGTCTACCATTGTCCTGAGGGCTACTATCCATACCCTGCTTTGATCCGTCTGTGTCAGCTCGGTAGCAGCTGGAGACCAGCACCCAAACGTTTTCGTAAACAGAGATGCAAGAGTAAGTGATGTGAAGATGACGTGTTGCACCTTGCCTCAGGCCATCTGCTCTACATGATAATGTTGATCAGATCATTTTATCTTGTTTTGCAGTGGTTGAATGCCCAGACCCCAATGTGCTGGAGAATGGAAACGTGTCCCCTCCTCAGGAGTTTTACTTTGTGGGCAATGAGACCACGTATGAGTGCTACTCTGGATACAAACTACGTGGCTCATTCAGACGTGTTTGCTTATCAAACACGAAGTGGAGCGGCTCCACTCCCATCTGTAGCCGTGATGGTAAGTCCTGAACAGCAATCTGTATCCATCCCTACTTGTTCCTTCTCTTTTTTTCTTTCAGGTTTCAGATACATCTGAATTCATGACTGTTTTATGACTTATCTTTTGTCTTTTTTTCTCACCACAGCAGGAGATAATTGTGCTGATCCTGGCATCCCACCTGGTGCCACAAGAACAGGGAATGTGTTTGATGTTGGTGACAAAGTGAAATACAGCTGCAGTACCAATCTTTTTCTGGTGGGGTCGAGCGAAAGAGTGTGTCTGGAGAGCGGCCAGTGGACTGGCCAAGAACCAGCATGCTACTGTAAGACAGATACCTACAAACTCTGTTGACATTTTGTGTTATTTGACCAAAGTTTTGCCATGAAAAGTTCTTCTGCATGACAGCCGCCTGCAACAGCAAAGCTGCAACATTCAAAAGCAATGACTAGGGTTGTCGAGTTAATTAAGAGACGTTAATGTGACATTTTCTTTAATATCTATTAATCTCATAGTTTTTATGCCAGTCAGTAAATGGCACTGAATGACTGAGTCCATTTCTGTGGTAGCCACTGACGCCACTGACGCCACAGCATCCAATAGAAAGCTAGCTCAGAGGTGACATCATGGCTTCAGCTCTCTATGTCACAAAAAGACCTATGCTGACCTAACTGTGACCTACATTTAATCAACAATGTTGTGGCATAGGCCAGTTTGTGGATGTTGGCTAGTTAGCACACTAGCTCATTCATTGACAACACAATTGTTAGCTATCTCACTAAGTAACTACGGTAACTAACTTGTATTTTGCATACAATCTTCACCTTTTGATGAGTTCCTGTTTCACAATAGTTTCTGTCTTGAAAAAAAAGGCAGCTGCGTCTTTAATTCTGCAACTGTCTGTTGTTTGGGATGAGTGAGTACCCAGTACAGTCCAAAGTGTCAGAATCAGAAACAGGCTTATTGCCAAGTAGGTTTGCACATACAATGAATTTACCTTGTGGCAAATTGGTGTTGTGGTGCATAACAATCAAAAAACAAGGCAAGAGAAAACACAAGTAACCATACAAAGTAAGAGAAAAATACATCTACTACAAAAGACAGGTGATATAAATATATAAATAAAATTTACCATTAAAAAATAAAATATAGTAAAAATATATATTCTTTAAAAATCTAAGTGAAATAAACCCGCTGTTATTTTTTGAATTGACTCGGCTGGATGATGAATAGGTGAAATCAAACTGTATCAATGAACCTCTGCTACTGGCAGTGTTAGCGGGTGGGAAGCCAGTGAGGGATCATGTCCTATTGGTTGGTGAGAGTGCCTGTGCAGAAGCAGGTGGGATCTACACAGACATGCTAAGCACTCACTAGGACACAATCCCTCACCAACTTCCCACCCATGAACACTGAAATCTCCACCACTTTTGAACTGTTTTGCTTCAATAATGTTCACAGAAGCTGTTTTCTGTCTGCAGAGCTTTTTCTTTTGTGTCACTTTTCTTTGTTATATTTATTCCAACCCTTGTTCATGTGGCTTTTGCTTCTTGCAGACAGACACACCTATGACACTTCACAAGAGGTATCAGAGGCATTTGGCAGTGCAATCAAAGGCAGCCTCACCACTTATGAGCCAACAGGTAAGGTCATGGAACTAATGATATTATTATCTTTTTTTTAAATTTGATTGAAATTCTATTGTGATCATTTTTTACTACACTATAATTTAGTAGTGAGGCTGATGACATTTTGTCTCATTCAAAACGAGTGATAATTTTATATTTTATCCTCTTCTTTAGTTAATTGCACCAAAACTACTGACATTAAACAATAATTCTGTATATATTAATATAATCTAAACAAGCAAATCTGCAGGTAAGGATGTTTTTAATGTGTAACAAATTCAGAGGACACTGCCTTGTCTTCTCTTGTATTAAAGTATGGGTTCACAAGTTATCAAGTCTGTCTTGAAACAACAGTCAGGTCCCCATATGAAAACTGAAAGAGGTTTTCTCACTGTAATCATTCCTCCTGTTCATACTGGCTATTAAAAGATCCCCTTCAAATGCACTTTCTATGTAAGTGATGGGGGCCAAAATCCACACAGTCATCTTGTGCAAAAATTTATTTAAAAGTTTATCTGAAGCTTATATGAGGCTTCAGCAGTCTGAGTTAGTCATGTCAAGTGGATATCTGCCACATTTACAGTCTTTTTAACATCAAATTACCTCTTTGTGTTCCCCTGTTGAGCTGCGGTGGAAGAATAGTAACAAAAAGAGGGACGTAGGCACTAAAAAAGACTGTAACGTTGAAACATATCTACTTGATTTGACTCATCTGGATGCCTGAATGGCTTCAACTTCTAATGGCCAGTATGAATAGAGGAATGATTAGCGCAAGAAAAACATGTGTCAATGTTCATTTGGGCACATGACTATTGTTTTAAGACAGACTTGAAAAATTGTGAACTCGTCCTTTAAGTTCTTGATAGATGACATTATATAGTATCATATGACATATATAGCTTATGGAACAGTAACAGTATTTGTTGTTGATGGTTCAGTTGACACACAGGAGGGGAGAAAAATCAGGATTTCAAAAAATGGGACACTAAACATCTACATCGCTGTGGATATTTCCGAGAGCATCCAAAAGGAATACATCCAAAATGCAACAAATGTTACAAAATCACTTATTTCAAAGGTGAGAAACAAGCAGCTTTTCTCTTGAGCTTTTCTCAAAAGTTTATATATTAAAGTTTTAGAGTGCTTTTTTAATGGAAAGGGTGGCCGCCACAGAACTCTTTCTCCTTCATGCTAAATTTGCCAACAGTCAGCAACATTGTACTGGGAATAGAGAGGTGAGTTGCATTGTGATTGTTTTGCTGATTGTTGGCTCAATTTAAAGGATGCACATGGAGTGAAAGTAGAGATTGCTGTTGATGGATGCAGCAGTTAGTGTGACTAGTCTGGACATTTAATCAATTACTTGATCTTATAAAGAATAAAATGACATGTTAGAGTTTGTATTGAGCTTGGCAGAGTGACGCAAAGGAGGACAGTATTATCGGTGGGTCAGACAAATTATGTAGTTTAGCAAGTTTGCATTATTTTATATTTATTTAGAAGTATTCTTCTCACAAATACTCTGCATTTGGACCAGCCGATATGGACACCCGAGGTGCCCGCTCATTGAGACCAAACCAACAGCCTGTCACATAACTGGCTCTTCCTTGATTGTCCGGATTGACGGACAAAAACGTATTGATAAAAAGTTGCATTTGAAAAAACAATGCTCATCGGGGAAAATGGCCTGATGAAATATAAACAGAGTTTGGGGGGGAAAAGTAGCACTGTTCATTTTCAAACAAAAACTGCTAGAATGAAATAAAAATGACCCACAATAAACTTTATGAAAAGAGATGCGTCTAAAACATTTATTGGATTTAACTTATGATTATGTCACTTATGATTATGTCACTTTTTTCTTTTTTTTCATAATGTCTTGTTTATTTATTTATTCAATTTTGAGCTCTTTGGGTTTCCATACATCCCCAACAGACTTTTTTTTTTTTTTTATACATTTTTAGCACAAACATACATTTTAGTTTTTAACTGATTCATGGAAATGAACAGTTTTGCCTCTTACTCATGTGACTATTATAATGATATTTATGGCTCTACAGAGAAATCAACTGCTTCCATAGTGATTTTTACAATGAAGTCATAAATTGTACAGTATTTTTGGTGTGAGCTGACTTATGAAGCATTTAACTCTATCTGACACACCTTTAGGGCACATTTCACACACTGTGCACATAACATGTACAAACATAATCTCATCCCGTTTGGCTATTGGGACCATCATAATTTCATTATGAATTACACATCATAATCTTGACTGACGCTCCTTGGCGTTGGTCCCTTGGCTTGTTGTCAGTGCACACTGCGGGATACTCTTTATGCTGATAAATGGATCAATTACTCAACAAAATAACAACGATAAGCAGTTTGATACATGTGGAGGTGTTGCATTAATAAAACATTTCACAGCAGTTCCACAAGTTTGCATGTTTATACACATTCAGGTCAAAAGTTCATACAATACTAAAACTCATTCACCTTGTACTTAACTGATATTCTTTGTGTCTCCACAGATTTCATCTTTTAGCGTGACTCCAAACTATGAGGTCCTCTTTTTCTCCTCTGAAGTATTTAGAGTTTCCAGAATTTTGGATTTCATGGAAGGTAGAGAAACACTAAGCACTCTGATGACTAAATTGGACACTTTTACAGAAACCAGTAAGTCAAACAGATCAGACACATTGCTAAAAAAATAAACGGCTTGATCCTAACGTTATGTTTTACTGTGTGTTTGTGTGCTTTCAGTCAAAGACAGAGACACTGCTGGAACAAATCTGATCGAAGTCTTTAGGACCTTCCTGGAAGAGATGGGTTTGATAAAGCAACGAGTTAAAGATGAAGGTTTTAAGGAACATCGTCACGTCCTCATCGTTTTTACAGATGGTCATTTCCTTTCCCTTTTGAGATATTTTATGTACTTATTTCTGCAATGAAGTTGCAATGAAGCTTTCACTGTAGGCAAATCATGGATTTAATACCTCAACCATTTAATGTGTGAAATATGCATGAATTCACTCCAGTAGTCTTATTACAACTGTAATCAAATTAGCACAGATTTAAAGTTGTTAGTATAAAGCCTGTATGAAGTATTAATAACACAATTGAATTATGTTTATGTAAGAGCAAAGGTTAAAGCAGGGAAAACTGTTTTCTTTCATTGCAGGTGGTTATAATATGGGTGGTTCACCTGAACCAATTGTGAGAAAAATAAAGAACATGGTGTACATGAACCACACTGAGGGCATTCAATCACGAGAAGACTATCTGGGTGAGTTTTATATTTGATCTGTTGCAACTTAATTAAATTTAGCTTGAGTTAGTTTATGTGTCTCGACTCAGCGATGATTGTACTGCTTTTTATTCTGTTACAGACATTTACATTTTTGCCATTGGAGATGAGATCCTTGATGATGAGCTGAAGCCCCTCGCAACAGGGACTGGTGGCAGGCATTACTTCAGAATGCAAAATGATTTAATAAACTTGAAGGAAGCCTTTGATGAAATAATTGGTAAGTCATCTCTGAAAGTAATGGCAGAGGGCTGAATGAATCTGGTAACACATTTTGGTCATTTCTACTTCAATTATTCATCACTACACCTTGTGTTTGCTTTTAAGGTCCCCCTCCACTCAAAAATGTGTTTTTCTTTGTGTTACTTCAGTTGGGTGTTTGAGCTTCACTGTGCAGAATGATATATTGCAGAGTTTGACACTAGAAGGCTGTTTTCACATTCATTTGCTGAAGGAGAAAAGTTTCTCTGTGCTTATCAAAAATCTGAAATTTAAGGGGTATACCTATGAGCAGCATTTGAGACACCACAACTAGTTTGGAGTCAATCGTGGACCAGTGTGCAACTTACACAAGTGTGAAGTGGAAAACTTGAAACAGTGAGAATGGACTTTACAGTGAAGTAGGAGATGTCTTGTGTCCACAAGTTAAACTTTTGAAGTGACAAATATTTGTATATTCATAGATTCTGGGTTTTTTAGTGCATGAGAAGAAGTAGATGGGATTTAAGCATTTTAATGAGAAAATTGAACTTTTTTTTGTGGAAAAACCATATCAGAGCATAGAGTGTTATATACAGTATACATCTTAAAACATGGGGGGGATCTTTAATCAGATATGGAATACAAAATGAAATCCAAGCCTTAATAAAGGCATTTATGTGTCACCGTTTACCTACAAGCATTCATCTCCAACCTCTAATTCGACACTAGAGAGATATAGGATAATAACTGGAGGACAGAACATGGTTCATTTGTCTCCTAAAGTACTTAAGAGCAGGTGGAAAATCACTCTGGATCTTATGGTGTCTCTATATGATACGAAGCCCTACACCACTGATGGTGAAGTGGACAGATAATGAAGAGGGTATCATATTTCTGTCTCCATTAATAGGGTAGACCAGTAAAAACATAAGTTTAACAGGAAGACGACACCTTAGGAAGGATCACACAAGTAAATAATGCATTTCAACATATATTTACATCAAAACCACACCATTGTCTCCATCTATTATCAACATTTGAACAAATAAATGTTAAACACTAGATAGTTGTCATATCAAGTATTTAGTCTAAGAAGACTGTCAGTCAGTTTTATTTCTCACTCCGGGTTTTTTAGGGGCTCTCATTTTATGTTGCACTTCAACTTCCTCTTCCTAGTGTCAATACTGAGCCTTTACTCTATACTGATATAACCATGAACTTGAGCAACGTTGAATTTGTTGTTTTATAATGCTTTTTTTTTCATGCAGATGCAGACGAAGTTTTGGGCATGTGTGGTCTTTACAATTCAACAACTGTAGGAAGTGACAAGTACCAGAGGAAAAGGTTTCCATGGGTAGTATCCATTACTATCAAGGTGAATATTTCAGAATTTCTATTAAAGGTGCAGTGTGTAGACTTTAGTGGCATCTAGTGGAACGGACTTAGCAGAAATGGAATATAATATTCATAAGTATGCTTTAATTAGTGTATTCATTTGGTTGCAGTCTGCACCCTCATCGCTAGATATCACTGAATCCTACACGTGATTGGAAGACTGAATACAGTAAAATTAGAGGAATATACTTTCCACAAAGGAGAATAACTGTGACCAGTGAACGGTTATGCACAGAGATTTGGTTCAGTGACAACACAGTACCAGAGTCAGGGCCTCAGATGTGAGATTTTGTGGAAAAACTGCTTCCTAATTGTCTACCAGCATGCTTTGCTGTCCATGTTGTCTTTTGCTGTGGTGCCAGATGTTCTGCTGAGTAAACGCAAAAACAGGAAATCGGTTCTTGCTTCTGCATAATATATAACTATGACATTACATTGTTTATTAATCCATTTATCATTTAAATTCTAAGAATGGGGGATCCAGAAATTGCCTTGGCTCTCTTGTGACCAAAGAGTTTGTGTTGACTGCTGCTCACTGCTTCAAATTTGAAGATAGGGAGGAGCACATCGAGGTTGACATTGGTGATCAAGGTAAGTAAGTAAATTTTCCTGTGATGTCTGTATGTTTAATTATGTCTCCTCTCTTCAGTTACCTGAACTTGACATATTGGCATTTTAGAAGTTTACATCAACAAAAATAAGTGTTACGGTACCCAGTGAAGTTATTTGCTTTGATAATGGATATTTCCAAGTTTCAAGTTTGCTATAGTAAAGTATTTTGATTTTAAAGATACACATTTTCCCATACTGTCTACTACTACTCCTCATTACAGCAACAATAATACACTTGATTGTGTCTCTTTTACAGCTAGAAGGGTTAAAAAAATCAGGTTACACCCAAAATTCAATATCAAGGCTAAAAAGGATGAAGGCGTGCGGGAGTTCTATGACTATGATGTGGCTCTCCTTCAACTGGAGGAATATGTTGAATTCTCCTATTATATCAGGTAAGAGCTCTGTCTACATCACTGTTGCTGGGTTTGTTGTTACATTCTCAGTCCTGCCTGAGGATTTATTGATAAACGCTTCTTACTGTGAAGATAATTTCAACAAACACACACAAACATGTCCACAGATTTAATAGATTAATCACAAATTCTGAAGTATGCTTAGTAAAATAACATTTGTAATATGGCATGTTTTTAAATAAATAAACATTCTGTGTTAAAAGCTGTTTACTTGGAACATCATCTTCTCTGTGTTATATTGTCTTTTGGCATCTCGTTCAGACCTGTTTGCATACCTTGCACCCAGGAGACCAGTGATGCTCTAAGACTGGTTGGTACTTCCACCTGCAAGGACCAAGGTGACACACTGTGACACACTGTGACACCAATCCACAGCCTGGGGTTCATAAATACTAAAAATTGCTTATCTTTATGGAGAACTGGGCAATTTGACCTAAATTGACTCTTTTTACAGTCTGCAATACGCTGCAATACATTAAAGTAACATTTGAGTTTATCTGATATTTCCAGCTAAATGAACCACAACTGACCGTCTGCTAAGTCCTGCTTCCCTTAGTTGCTATTGCTGCCTTTCAAGCTTTTGTTCTCACACTGCACATATTTTTTTAGTTTACAATGAGAATGTTGGTAGATTTTAGTTTGTAACTTTTTAATGTTTTCAGCTGATTTGTTTTACAGGAGAATCTTGTTAAAGGGATCTTAAATATGCACTTGATGACAAAATACATGATTTTGTGCAAAATTGCTAAAGCTGAACGTCTGGAGCAGAGAGTCAGCATACTCATCAGTTGATGATCCTTGTAGAAGACATGTAGCTTATTGCTAAATAAAGTAAACTTGTTCTTGTGTTGCAGTGAATTTAGTCCTAATATTTTAAATATGATTTGGAAAAATGAACTGTCATTCTATTATGGCTGATATGACGTTTTCACTTGTAACGTACAGCTTTTAGGATGACGACTAACCAATGTGTTTAGTGAATGTAACGTTATCTCAAATAACAAGTTTGGCTGGGGTTGCTGGAGCATAAACTTCTCTAAAACTAATAAAGGACAGAAGTGCTAGTCAGCCTAAATTCTGAAAGCATGCAGGACCTCCACACTGTGAGGAAATACTACACAGTGGATGTTCTTTTGTCAACTTAGTCACAACAACATCAACATTAGATCAAAACAGCTGGAGCCTCAGGTTTAATAACTGTATTTTTGTGGTCTCTCATATAGAGGATCTCCTGTTTAAGAATCATATTGAAGAACTCTATTTCCTGACAAAGTCAAGAAGCCATGTAAAGGAAAAAACTGTCCGCGCTAAGATCGGCGATAATGTGAGTTTTAAATGACTGAGCAGTGTTGTGTCTGATGTTTGTATCAAAACCCAAAAGTCAACTTGAGCTGGTTCTTCTTTTTACAGAGAGATGAATGCATCAGCCATGCGTTAGAGGCAGAAGGTATAACAACGAAAGATCCAGAGGTTGCTGTGACTGATAACTTCCTGTGCACTGGTGGTCTGGCTCCTCAGGTAGATCATATAGCATGTACAGGTATGTTCCCTCTATGTCATGTCTTTATCAATATCCTTATCACATTTAATGGGATATTTAGGCTTCTGTGAAATCCTGAGCCTTGTAGAAAGTGTGTGCACATACACAAAAATACTATTCAATTTCCAAAGTCTTTAGCCCTTTAAGTCTCAGTTATCAAGTAAAGTGTCAATCTGTTATAGAAGATTTCAGATTAGATGCATTTTATATACTAAAACATGAGCAACACTGGTGCAGATCTGTAAATGAGGCCCATTATTTTGGATGTAACCGTACGTGTGTGTGTGTGTGTGTGTGTGTGCGTGTGTGTGTGTGAATTTGTTGGGACAGGCGACTCTGGAGGTGCTGTGGTCAAAGACTATCTCATGTATCGCACAATACAGGTAAACAGCTGTTCTTTTCCTTGCATCCAATCACAAAGTATCACCTGATGACAAATATTACTCAGAAGTAATATATTGAAAAGAAAACCCACTGAAATGATTAAATTTGAACGAGTAATTTCCTGTTGATCATGTAAAGTAACCAACGATTTATTTCCCAGGTTGCAGTGGTCAGCTGGGGAACCAAGAAACTTTGCACGTCAGGCAGTCAGACAATGTCAGACGCCACTTCCAGAGATTTCCATATTAATCTTTTCAAAGTTGTACCTTTCCTCAAAGATGTCCTTGGAGATGACACCCAGGATGAGTACGCACCACTTAAGTTTTTGGACAGCTAAATACATTTCCTCTGATTTGAGGTTGAGTTAGCCATATGACAGTATATAGAGTGAGATGATATACATTTTAGATTCACTATTTGTCCATTTATGGCTTTTCTGTATGGAGTATTTATGATTTGTATCACTGTTATAATTTCCCTTTTTTTGACATGTAATAAATTCAATGTCAATGAGTCGATTTTATCAATAAACAAACAGACAAACTTTACAACATCACATCAATATACTGAGTATCAATAACTTAATGTAGAATTAGAGTTAATGTTAGTGTAATTTAAATTACACTTTGTTTATACATTCACAATCACAGGTTATGAAACAGTTTACTTTTCTCAGGCCTTTTCTAAAACTGCATTAAAAAAAGGAATGACTGAAAGAATTACTACATTGCTGAAAAGGTTTCTGTAAATGTCTGTTACAGACATTTACATTTTTGCCATTGGAGCTGAGAACTATGATGATGAACTGATACCCCTCACAGTAGGCACTGGTGGCAAGCATGACTTCAGAAGTAAGGCTGTTACGTCTATCAGCAGGTCTTAACGAGGGGAGTCACATCCACTTGCTACATGATGCACATTTCCTAATATGGACATCACTCCCAGAGTTGGGGGTGTTCCCCAGAGATAAAGCTAAGCAGCTGACACAAGCGTAGTGCTCCCAAGGGACTCTCCATAACCTGTTGTTCCCCTTCTCCTTTCCACAATGTTAGGTAGTAAAACATAGGCAATAAATGAAAAGTGCAAAGC
This sequence comes from Thunnus albacares, assembly GCF_914725855.1. Classification (NCBI taxonomy): domain Eukaryota; kingdom Metazoa; phylum Chordata; class Actinopteri; order Scombriformes; family Scombridae; genus Thunnus; species Thunnus albacares. The sequence goes on along the minus strand of NC_058118.1, from coordinate 13,310,526 downwards.
AATAATCACCTTTGAAGTTCTTGCCTATATGTTATGTGGTGTGCTGTCTCTGTGTTATGGGTGTATAAATAGGTAGAGGTCTGTCTGCAATGAGGCAATGAGTAAAGTTTTAGCTCAGTAATCAGCACAGTAATCTATGATCTGGGAGACTCAAGTTCGAGACCCGGAATGGGGATCTCCTTCTTAAGGTAGTTTATTCATGAACCCTTATTGTAACACTAATTTTCTAAAATTAAGAGCATAATAAAAACAAAAACAGGATTTTTAAACCTCTCTCCACTTTTATTCAAATGCAAATACAAATAATTTTGCTGCCTCAAAAAATACAGATACAAATACTGGTTTGTTTCATCATAGGATAAAGGTGATGACTCAGAACAACTTTGTACTGATTTGCAGGGAGTCTTCCCTCTAAGCAGACAAGTGGACCCAAACCATGCCAGCAAAATGCCCCCCACAGCATAACAGAGCCACCGGATCCCCTCACTTTAGGGGTCAAGCATTCAGACTTGTACCAGCTTTTCCTTTAATTTGTCAACCGTCTATAGGATGATATCAATAAATTCATAATGAGCATAGATTAAAACAGCAATTAGCCATAAAGATATGTTATAAAACTATGTATCTTTATTAAAAACATGAGACATCATCAGTGAGTGATCTTTGGGAAACTGTTGACCTGTTTGATGAACCTTCAACACTGTAGTTAATGTTTTCGCTGCTAGATGCCGCTGGAGCGTGCTTCTTGGTGACATCACTTTTGTTAAATCCCAAAACTAACGATTAATGCAGGTGTCTCTCGTCGGGTGTGGGGGGCGCCTGTAATCCAAGTTACCGGGAGGCTGAGGCTGGAGGATCGTTTGTGCTCAGGAGCTCTGTGCTGCAGCGGACTATACCGAACGGGTGTCCGCACTAAGTTCGGTATCGATATGGTGCTCCTGGAGGAGCTCGGGACCACCAGGTCGTCTAAGTAGGGGTGAACGGGCCCAGGACGGAAACGGAGCAGGTCAAAGCCCCTTTGCCGCTCAGTAGTGGGATCGCGCCTGTGAATAGACGCTGTAGTGCAGCCTGAGCAATACAGCGGGACCCAGTCTTTTTACGCTCTGCACACTTTACAACAAACAGCTGTGACAGCTTCATGTTCCAGGAAGAAACCTCAGAAAGCAATGCAGTTTAGTCTATGCCACACTGCCTCCACCTGGAGAAGAGGAGCAATTAGTAGAAATCGCACTGTGGAGCACCACAGACACACATCGCTGTAACACTAGAACTATATTGTGTTATAACTATTTTGTTGTATACTATAACTCAAGTTTTTACGGTGGTGGAAGAAGCAAGCAATTATCTACCGGCCTCATACACAACTCCCACAATACCATCACACATAGCACAGAGGGCTTTGGGGTGAGAAATTTCCATTACAATTTACATCAGAACACATAATTTGCTCCTTTACAGAGATATGCATCACTCAGGAGGACATCAGTTTTCCCATAGTATGACAAGACATCCTCATGATCCAATATTAACTCTATGACTATTTTTTCCTAAGTTACACAGTTTACAGATCATACAGCCTGGTAAAATTACTGACACAATTTGGGAATGTTTTAAAGTTTATAACTTCTGTAAAGCGAATATTTACAAGAACCTGCTGGTTTATTGTAATATTTTGTGCATTATATGCTAATTGTCTGCTAACAATGTGCACACTGCATGTGGTGACCGGAATTTCAGTGTCTCCTGCAACAGAAATTCAAATCTTACCTCCAAAGCATATTTGGCATACTGTAAAAATTTGGGTGCTGTCTGTTAATACTCGGTGTGCTCGTGCTATACAGTAATATTTAGGGAAGTGTATATTTTTTTATTTTGGGAAGAACAGTTTTCTCCTGAACTCTTGGCTCAAACTGTTGTGAGAAATATTCTATTTATCAATGAATTTGAGTTTCAGATGTTTATTTTACTCTTTCATTTCATTTTATGTTCGTCGTCACGGCTATGTGACATCACAGAGGATGTCCATATCGATGTCCCATCAGTTCTCAGGTGACAGCAGTGGTTATTTGATTCATCCATGACAGCTTCAAGGCTTGTACCCGAGATTATGAATAGGACCTCCTCCTGTCATCAGCCTCCATTCCACACTCCCTCACAGGGAACGTAGAGGCTCTGTTGCACTGCAGCACCATGGCAGCCCACGCCTCGGCCGTCGGTAAACTGCAACCGAGGGGAGTCCTCGATAGCCGCCAGGTGTCATGCACTGCTGAGCTCAAGCTTGCGGTGCATGACACCTGAGGGCCCTGCCAGTGCATAGACCTGGCCGAGTCTGACGTGCTGGTATGCAAGGCCCAGGCGCCATGGGAGCTTCACAGCCTGAATATTTGCTGCTGCTTCTTTCTCTTTTCTTTTCTTTTCTCTTCTTTCCTCATGCTTTCTTTCTTCACTGCATGCATACATTTATATACATTTGTGTAGGTTTATGTACATTTATGTTTATGTACGGTTATGTATATTTTTGTACGTTTATGTAGGCTACATTTGACGCACTGTGCGGGGCGCACTTGACTGAGATGTTCGTCACATCACTGATCTGTAATGTGTCAACAACACACAGACTGGTATTAAGTACTTTTACATGTACACTGTTTGCCTGTTACAACTCGTCCTGGCTTTAGTCCTGTTCAGGATATGCCTGTATGAGTCTTACATTATCCAGGTTTCTGATGGTCTGTGTCGGTGTGACAAGTTCTGTCATTTCTGCGTTAAAGTGGCATCTATTCTTATCTGCATATTAGTTATCGTTGTCCTGACCACGTTTATATTATGTTATGTCAACTTTATTGTCAAACTCATAGTCCATTAGAAATATACAATATAAACAATGTATAATACATAGTCTACATTAAAATAAAAAGTAAAAAAAAATCACCATTTTTTATTTATTTATTTATCTTTTATAAAAGTCAGTTATACCATTCTTCAAAACGATATTCCCTCATTTGTTGTTTTGATGATGGTGGTGGAGAGCGCTGTCTAACAGGTCAGTCCAAAATCTCCCGTAGGTGTTCAATTTGGGTTGAGATCTGGTGACTGCCAAGGCCATAGCATATGATTCACATCATTTTCATACTCATTAAAAACATTCAGTGACCCCTAGTCAACATAATTTGGGACGTTGTCATCCTGAAAGAGACCACTCACATCAGGATACTGGGCTCTCTGCATATCTCTAGTATTTAAATGTCTTGTTTTGTCAATCCAAAAGTTCAAAACCCTAATATTCAGTTTACTGTCATGTATGACAAAGAAAAGCATCAAATTTTAAAATCTGAGAAGCTGAAACCAGAGAATTCCCGATATTTTTGCTTAAAGTGACTAAAATCATTATCACATTTCCAAAATAGTAGCTGATTTATAATATGTTGATCGACTAATCGTTGCAACTCCACTTGTGTTACAAAACTGTAGATGAAAAGAGGCTCTTGAGTTTCACCTTCTGTTTTAATGTGCATATTTATCTTTCTCACATCGCAGATTAGCACGTAGCTCTTTTGTTTTTAATGTATCCAAACTGAAAGCTTACTTTGCTTGTTTTTCCAACTTTAATCCTGTTCTAAGCAGAAATGTGCTCTTCTAGTCTTTTGTGACTTTGCTCACCAGATAAATATTTCTGGCATATCAACTCAGCTTCCTGTAGCAGTTTATCAAGAGGATACCTGGTTACAACTGTGTGTGTTAAAGTGGCTGGAGATTCACTGCTGTCTAAAGGACAAAGTGATGGCTGTGAATGATGGTGATAATAATGAAGAAGCATTCATACTCTCCATAAGCTCCTTCTCCCAGAGTCTGAACAAGGTCCCAGTCCTGCACAAAAGGTACCGCCATGCTAAAGACAGAAAACACAGTCTGTCACAGAAAAACACACATTTCAGGGCTAATATTTACTCGTGCCTATTATTTAATGACTTCTCTCAATACTGTCACCTCTAAACAGTGTCTGTCCATCTAAGATAAACTACTTTACCTGTCAACAGCGCTGTTAAATGTCATTAACTTACATGGCGTACTACGATAAACAAAAACAGAAAAAACCCGGTGAAAAGCAGACTGTTGTTGATTTGTAGTTAGTTGGTTATCTTACCTGCACAGCCTCCCTCAGCCCGCAAAAAATAGTTAAACTTTTACATGTGTTTGATACAGCGACTGCAGTGATTTTGGCACAAATTTGGCGCGTTAACTTCCGTCATGTTCGTCATTTCCGCTTCTTCTTCACGTCCTCCGCCATCTGCTCTACATGATAACATGTTGAAAATCACATTTTCTAGACTTTTTATATGACATCTGATTTTTGCATCTGTCGTTTTTGTTTTTGTTTGTTGTTGTTTTGTTTTTTCATCTTCTTACTGCTATTCGGCTGTTAAGTTTTACAAATCTATTGTCTGTTGATATTTGTATCTGTCTATCTATCTTGATATTTGTATGTGACTCATCATTTATCTGAATTTTGCTTCTGTAACTCTTGATACATGCATTCACGTTGAAGCTTTATGTTTGTACAACTGTTCTGAACGTATGTTGCAGTAAATTAAAAAAAAAAAAAAAAAAACATTATTCACTACAGTTTTACAAAAAACCCTCCACATACAAAAATCCTCATAAAATATATTTAAAGATAAATAATAAAGCTTCCCTTTGTTGCTATTTATTGTAACTTGTCAAATTATAAGGATGCTTAAGTCATGAATGTGCACAATGTAGGCCTAATAAAAATGTAATAAATACTGAAATACACTGAGAGAATACCTCCATCTTCACAATCCTCGAAATTTGCTATCTTATTGATGGAAAATGTTACAAAATACTGGGACTGTAAGCATGAAAAACCTCGTACTATGCCAACATTTCTTGCAATTATAAGTATATTAAGAAAAAATATATTATTTTTCCTTCTCCTTTTGAGTTACCCTGCCTAAAGCTTCTGCTGGCAGCTCCCACATGCCACAAAAATGTCAGATGGAACAAATACTGAGGATTTTACAGAAGGAATCACCAGTAGTGTGATTTGTCCAGAGGGCGGCACTAGAGGAGAGGCATTGGGGTCCAAAGGCCTGATCCCCAGCTGTCACTGACTGACTCATCCTTAAGTCCCCTTCTATCACCTGGAAAGCCTGTCTTGGTGAAAAAGAGACGCCTGCCTTTACTCTCACTTTGTCACATTTCATCAAATGTAGCTCACAAACCTTTTTAAAGGTGTAGCTATGTAACATCACATCTGCATCAATATACTGTCAAATCCAAATTATCAGGCCTTAATCAATCAGTCCTCTGAGAGGCAAGAGACACACCTGAAACAAATTGAGAGGCTGTTAAATTATCAGTTGTGTTTGTATTGTTTGGAAACAGAGAAGGAATTTCATCATTTTCAAGAAAAAATGTAGGTGACTTGAAAATATGACGAGAAGTTTTGATGATGTTCAGCTTAAAACTGTTAAATACATAAAAGCTGTTCAGTGACCTTCAGTAGTTTAATGTTTGACTGATACAACCAACATTGTGTGTGTATGTTTGCAGTACATGCACACTTACCCTCAATCTTCAAGGTTTTGCTGTCCCCTGTTGAACTTTCAGTTTTAAAACACTTTTGGGGGGGGGGGGGGGTATTTTACTGATTTTGAGTGTTGGACATGTGACATAAACATTCCATAATCTGCATGTCATTTTAGGTCATATGATATAGCCCTTCTTGGGGGGACCTTTAAATACAAATAATGGGTTTATGGTCAAGTTTGGAACTGTTCCAGATGTGGTATGTAATGATACATAATATGTTGTGAGGTAGCTGTCAACCACTTGATTGGAGGGCTCCCAACTGAATTAGTGCCCATGGAAAACCTGTTATTCATGTGATAAGATACAGATGTGTAACCCTATATAAGTTGTGCACCGACAGTGGTACGTTGCCCAGACCATCTTTGTACATGGAATGGACCCGATGGCCATCGTCTAATAAACGTCTTCAAAATAAGAACTTCGTCAGCTCTTCCTTTGAACGATATCATCACATATCCTTCCTGTCACTAACTCTTCACAGTTGTATCCCAGTGAATCTTTCACCCTTTTGAGACTATTAGCAAAATCCTGAACAAATAAAGAGTGGTGAAGTCAGTCAAATTACTGCAGTTAACCATTGTGGTATGACAGAGCACACAATCAATAACTGAATCAACATGTCAACAAGCAATACTCAAATGTGCCTTCGTGTTTCGGGAAATGATGAAGCAAACGTTTGTACTTTGTCTTGGTTTCACAATTACTTTGTTTTTTCTACCTGACATGTGACCCTGTCCCTGTGTGTACACATGGTGGGAAATCCTGGATGATTTGGACTACAGCATTAAAAGAGGGACAATAATAAAAACTGTACTGGATTTATTTAAATGTCTTTCATGATAGGAACCAAAGATCTTTTTCTTCTCCTTTTTTTTTTGCACATCGTAAGAGTTTTAATATTAAAAAAAACACTACTGCAGGTGATTTTTAATACAGTACGTAATGAATATAATTAAATAAAAGTAACCTGCTTATTTCTATATTAGTAAAATGGATTGAAACACAAGTTATTTTAATCTACCTGATATCTAATGCAATGTCATTTTTTTGAGAGACACACACTATTGATCTGCCTTTGTTTGTCATGGAGTTAATAAGTAGCAGGATGGTCTTAGGTTGTCTGAAACATCACTGTCCATTTTGAAATAAATGTACGACTCCAGTGAAATCCTCTCATTTTTGTATTGTTCCCCAGTTTAAGGTTCAACATGGGATTTTCTGTCCACTGGATTTGGTTCACTGCTCTTTCATGTCTCCTCTGCATGGGTGAGCTCCTGTTTCAACTTCAGATAAAAGAAATTTAGTGACACATATTTTATATATCATTTGAATTTCTAAATGTTCCTAATTGTCTTCAGGGCATGGTTTCCTCATGATATTCATGTATTTATATTTATCTTATAGGTGGTGCTATGCTACCATTTGTTAAATAGTTGGACGTAATATTTTTTATATTTTAGAATTATATTTCTTCATTTATGGCAGAATTTTACAAAACAATCATGTGTAACTTTGAACAGGACTGCAATAATGTACAATTGTGTGGCAATTTTAAATGCTGCTGAAAAAGGTGAAAAACATCAATTTGACTAATGAAGGTAAATTTCCAGGTGAAAAATACCATCCAATATTTTCTCTCCAGTCTGAACTATTTGCTTTCTGGAGCAGTTCAACATTAAATAGACCATCGAGAGTTTGTAAAAGTTATCATAATGACTGATTCCTGAAGTAAGATCATTTTATGTTCCTGTAAAGTGCTACTCTTAGTGCCAATTTTGAGTAATATTCATTGTGTTTTCACTGAAGCAAAAACATGAATAATGTGGTCAAATGTAAAATATACAACTTGTTATCACTATGAGGAGTAGTGACTCAGCTTGTGAAAACAGTTGTATAATGTATTACGTGGATGTGGAGGAAGCTTTCTAAAATCATAGATGTACATCTACACCTTATAAGTGTCTTTTCTTTTCAGGTGGTGAAGTTTGGTGTGATTGCACAGAGGAGAATATGGAAATTGAGGGAGGTAATTACACACTGACCAAGAATCTGAGTGTAGGCAGCATGTTGGTCTACCATTGTCCTGAGGGCTACTATCCATACCCTGCTTTGATCCGTCTGTGTCAGCTCGATAGCAGCTGGAGACCAGCACCCAAACGTTTTCGTAAACAGAGATGCAAGAGTAAGTGATGTGAAGATGACGTGTTGCACCTTGCCTCAGGCCATCTGCTCTACATGATAATGTTGATCAGATCATTTTATCTTGGTTTGCAGTGGTTGAATGCCCAGACCCCAATGTGCTGGAGAATGGAAACGTGTCCCCTCCTCAGGAGAGGTACTTTGTGGGCAATGAGACCACGTATGAGTGCTACTCTGGATACAAACTACGTGGCTCATTCAGACGTGTTTGCTTATCAAACACGAAGTGGAGCGGCTCCACTCCCATCTGTAGCCGTGATGGTAAGTCCTGAACAGCAATCTGTATCCATCCCTACTTGTTCCTTCTCTTTTTTCTTTCTGGTTTCAGATACATCTGAATTCATGACTGTTTTATGACTTATCTTTTGTCTTTTTTTCTCACCACAGCAGGAGATAATTGTGCTGATCCTGGCATCCCACCTGGTGCCTTAAGAACAGGGAATGTGTTTGATGTTGGTGACAAAGTGAAATACAGCTGCAATGGCAATCTTTTTCTGGTGGGGTCGAGCGAAAGAGTGTGTCTGGAGAGTGGCCAGTGGACTGGCCAAGAACCAGCATGCTACTGTAAGACAGATACCTACAAACTCTGTTGACATTTTGTGTTATTTGACCAAAGTTTTGCCATGAAAAGTTCTTCTGCATGACAGCCACCTGCAACAGCAAAGCTGCAACATTCAAAAGCAATGACTAGGGTTGTCGAGTTAATTAAGAGACGTTAATGTGACATTTTCTTTAATATCTATTAATCTCATAGTTTTTATGCCAGTCAGTAAATGGCACTGAATGACTGAGTCCATTTCTGTGGTAGCCACTGACGCCACTGACGCCACAGCATCCAATAGAAAGCTAGCTCAGAGGTGACATCATGGCTTCAGCTCTCCATGTCACAAAAAGACCTATGCTGACCTAACTGTGACCTACATTTAATCAACAATGTTGTGGCATAGGCCAGTTTGTGGATGTTGGCTAGTTAGCACACTAGCTCATTCATTGACAACGCAATTGTTAGCTATCTCACTAAGTAACTACGGTAACTAACTTGTATTTTGCATACAATCTTCACCTTTTGACGAGTTCCTGTTTCACAATAGTTTCTGTCTTGAAAAAAAAAGGCAGCTGCGTCTTTAATTCTGCAACTGTCTGTTGTTTGGGGTGAGTGAGTACCCAGTACAGTCCAAAGTGTCAGAATCAGAAACAGGCTTATTGCCAAGTAGGTTTGCACATACAAAGAATTTTCCTCATGGCAAATTGGTGTTGTGGTGCATAACAATCAAAAAACAAGGCAAGAGAAAACACAAGTAACCATACAAAGTAAGAGAAAAATACAACTACTACAAAAGACAGGTGATATAAATATATAAATAAAATTTACCATTAAAAAGTAAAATATAGTAAAAAAATTATTATTTTTTTTTTTTAAATCTAAGTGAAATAAACCTGCTGTTATTTTTTTGAATTGACTCGGCTGGATGATGAATAGGTGAAATCAAACTGTATCAATGAACCTCTGCTACTGGTAGTGTTAGCGGGTGGGAAGCCAGTGAGGGATCATGTCCTATTGGTTGGTGAGAGTGCCTGTGCAGAAGCAGGTGGGATCTACACAGACATGCTAAGCACTCACTAGGACACAATCCCTCACCAACTTCCCACCCATGAACACTGAAATCTCCACCACTTTTGAACTGTTTTGGTTCAATAATGATCACAGGAGCTGTTTTCTGTCTGCAGAGCTTTTTCTTTTGTGTCACTTTTCTTTGTTACATTTATTCCAACCCCTGTTCATGTGGCTTTTGCTTCTTGCAGACACACACACCTATGACACTTCACAAGAGGTATCAGAGGCATTTGGCAGTGCAATCAAAGGCAGCCTCACCACTTATGAGCCAACAGGTAAGGTCATGGAACTAATGATATTATTATCTTTTTTTTAAAAATTTAATAGAAATTTTATTGTGATCATTTTTTACTACACTATAATTTAGTAGTGAGGCTGATGACATTTTGTCTCATTCAAAACTAGTGATAATTTTATATTTTATCCTCTTTTTTAGTTAATTGCACCGAAACTACTGACATTAAACAATAATTCTGTATATATTAATATAATCTAAACAAGCAAATCTGCAGGTAAGGATGTTTTTAATGTGTAACAAATTCAGAAGACACTGCCTTGTCTTCTCTTGTATTAAAGGATAGGTTCACAAGTTATCAAGTCTGTCTTGAAACAACAGTCAGGTCCCTTATATGAAAACTGAAAGAGGTTTTCTCACTGTAATCATGAAGCTTATATGAGGCTTCAGCAGTCTGAGTTAGTCATGTCAAGTGGATATCTGCCACATTTACAGTCTTTTTAACATCAAATTACCTCTTTGTGTTCCCCTGTTGAGCTGCGGTGGAAGAATAGTAACAAAAAGAGGGACGTAGGCACTAAAAAAGACTGTAACGTTGAAACATATCTACTTGATTTGACTCATTTGGATGCCTGAATGGCTTCAACTTCTAATGGCCAGTATGAATAGAGGAATGATTAGCGCAAGAAAAACATGTGTCAATGTTCATTTGGGCACATGACTATTGTTTTAAGACAGACTTGAAAAATTGTGAACTTGTCCTTTAAGTTCTTGATAGATGACATTATATAGTATCATATGACATATATAGCTTATGGAACAGTAACAGTATTTGTTGTTGATGGTTCAGTTGACACACAGGAGGGGAGAAAAATCAGGATTTCAAAAACTGGGACACTAAACATCTACATCGCTGTGGATATTTCCGAGAGCATCCAAGAGGAATACATCCAAAATGCAACAAATGTTACAAAATCACTTATTTCAAAGGTGAGAAACAAGCAGCTTTTCTCTTGAGCTTTTCTCAAAAGTTTATATATTAAAGTTTTAGAGTGCTTTTTTAATGGAAAACATTGTACTGGGAATAGAGAGGTGAGTTACATTGTGATTGTTTTGCTGATTGTTGGCTCAATTTAAAGGATGCACATGGGGTGAAAGTAGAGATTGCTGTTGATGGATGCAGCAGTTAGTGTGACTGGTTTGGACATTTAATCAATTACTTGATCTTATAAAGAATAAAATGACATGTTAGAGTTTGTATTGAGTTTGGCAGAGTGACGCAAAGGAGGACAGTATTATCGGTGGGTCAGACAAATTATGTAGTTTAGCAACTTTGCATTATTTTATATTTATTTAGAAGTATTTTTCTCACAAATACTCTGCATTTGGACCAGCCGATATGGACATCCGAGGTGCCCGCTCATTGAGACCAAACCAACAGCCTGTCACATAACTGGCTTTTCCCTGATTGTCCGGATTGACGGACAAAAACGTATTGATAAAAAGTTGCATTTGAAAAAACAATGCTCATCGGGGAAAATGGCCTGATGAAATATAAACAGAGTTTGGGGGGGAAAAGTAGCACTGTTCATTTTCAAACAAAAACTGCTAGAATGAAATAAAAATGACCCACAATAAACTTTATGAAAAGAGATGCGTCTAAAACATTTATTGGATTTAACTTATGATTATGTCACTTATGATTATGTCACTTTTTTCTTTTTTTTCATAATGTCTTGTTTATTTATTTATTCAATTTTGAGCTCTTTGGGTTTCCATACATCCCCAACAGACTTTTTTTTTTTTTTTATACATTTTTAGCACAAACATACATTTTAGTTTTTAACTGATTCATGGAAATGAACAGTTTTGCCTCTTACTCATGTGACTATTATAATGATATTTATGGCTCTACAGAGAAATCAACTGCTTCCATAGCGATTTTTACAATGAAGTCATAAATTGTACAGTATTTTTGGTGTGAGCTGACTTATGAAGCATTTAACTCTATCTGACACACCTTTAGGGCACATTTCACACACTGTGCACATAACATGTACAAACATAATCTCATCCCGTTTGGCTATTGGGACCATCATAATTTCATTATGAATTACACATCATAATCTTGACTGACGCTCCTTGGCGTTGGTCCCTTGGCTTGTTGTCAGTGCACACTGCGGGATACTCTTTATGCTGATAAATGGATCAATTACTCAACAAAATAACAACGATAAGCAGTTTGATACATGTGGAGGTGTTGCATTAATAAAACATTTCACAGCAGTTCCACAAGTTTGCATGTTTATACACATTCAGGTCAAAAGTTCATACAATACTAAAACTCATTCACCTTGTACTTAACTGATATTCGTTGTGTCTCCACAGATTTCATCTTTTAGCGTGACTCCAAACTATGAGGTCCTCTTATTCTCCTCTCAAGTATTTAGACTTTCCAGAATTTCGGATTTCATGGATGGTAGAGAAACGCTAAGCACTCTGATGACTAAATTGGACAATTTTACAGAAACCAGTAAGTCAAACAGATCAGACACATTGCTAAAAAAATAAACGGCTTGATCCTAACGTTATGTTTTACTGTGTGTTTGTGTGCTTTGAGTCAAAGACAGAGACACTGCTGGAACAAATCTGAACGAAGTCTTTAAGACCTTCCTGGAAGAGATGGCTTTGGTAAAGCAACGAGTTAAAGATGAAGGTTTTAAGGAACATCGTCACGTCCTCATCGTTTTTACAGATGGTCATTTCCTTTCCCTTTTGAGATATTTTATGTACTTATTTCTGCAATGAAGTTGCAATGAAGCTTTCACTGTAGGCAAATCATGGATTTAATACCTCAACCATTTAATGTGTGAAATATGCATGAATTCACTCCAGTAGTCTTATTACAACTGTAATCAAATTAGCACAGATTTAAAGTTGTTAGTATAAAGCCTGTATGAAGTATTAATAATACAATTGAATTATGTTTATGTAAGAGCAAAGGTCAAAGCAGGGAAAACTGTTTTCTTTCATTGCAGGTGGTTATAATATGGGTGGTTCACCTGAACCAACTGTGAGAAAAATAAAGAACATGGTGTACATGAACCACATTGAGGGCATTCAATCACGAGAAGACTATCTGGGTGAGTTTTATATTTGATCTGTTGCAACTTAATTAAATTTAGCTTGAGTTAGTTTATGTGTCTCGACTCAGCGATGATTGTACTGCTTTTTATTCTGTTACAGACATTTACATTTTTGCCATTGGAGATGAGATCCTTGATGATGAGCTGAAGCCCCTCGCAACAGGGACTGGTGGCAGGCATTACTTCAGAATGCAAAATGATTTAATAAACTTGAAGGAAGCCTTTGATGAAATAATTGGTAAGTCATCTCTGAAAGTAATGGCAGAGGGCTGAATGAATCTGGTAACACATTTTCTCCATCTATAATCAACATTTGAACAAATAAATGTTAAACACTAGATAGTTGTCATATCAAGTATTTAGTCTAAGAAGACTGTCAGTCAGTTTTATTTCTCACTCCGGGTTTTTTAGGGGCTCCCATTTTATGTTGCACTTCAACTTCCTCTGACATCTAGCTCTTGTCCCTACTGAGGTTTACTGCACTTATTGTAATTTTAGTTTGGATAAAAGCATCAGCTTTTTTAAATGTAAAAAATGTAGAAATGAAATGTTTTATATATGCAATTGGTTCAAGACACTGAACCCCAAATTGCTCCCAAAGCTTTGGACTAAAACATCTGCCAATTTGTAAAGTTTAGTGTCAATACTGAGCCTTTACTCTATACTGATATAACCATGAACTTGAGCAACGTTGAATTTGTTGTTTTATAATGCTTTTTTTTTCATGCAGATGCAGACGAAGTTTTGGGCATGTGTGGTCTTTACAATTCAACAACTGTAGGAAGTGACAAGGACCAGAGGAAAAGGTTTCCATGGGTAGTATTCATTACTACCAAGGTGAATATTTCGGAATTTCTATTAAAGGTGCAGCATGTAGACTTTAGTGGCATCTAGTGGAACGGACTTAGCAGAAATGGAATATAATATTCATAAGTATGCTTTAATTAGTGTATTCATTTGGTTGCAGTCTGCACCCTCACCGCTAGATATCACTGAATCCTACACATGATTGGAAGACTGAATACAGTAAAATTAGAGGAATATACTTTCCACAAAGGAGAATAACTGTGACCAGTGAACAGTTACGCACAGAGATTTGGTTCAGTGACAACACAGTACCAGAGTCAGGGCCTCAGATGTGAGATTTTATGGAAAAACTGCTTCCTAATTATCTACCAGCATGCTTTGCTGTCCATGTTGTCTTTTGCTGTGGTGCCAGATGTTGTGCTGAGTAAACGCAAAAACAGAAAATCGGTTCTTGCTTCTGCATAATATATAACTATGACACTACATTGTTTATTAATCCATTTATCATTTAAATTCTAAGAATGAGGGAACTTTCACAAATTGCCTTGGCTCTCTTGTGACCAAAGAGTTTGTCTTGACTGCTGCTCACTGCTTCGACTTTGGAGATAGGGAGGAGCACATCAAGGTTGAGATTGGTGATCAAGGTAAGTAAGTAAGTAAATTTTCCTGTGATGTCTGTATGTTTAATTATGTCTCCACTCTTCAGTTACCTGAACTTGACATATTGGCATTTTAGAAGTTTACATCAACAAAAATAAGTGTTACGGTACCCAGTGAAGTTATTTGCTTTGATAATGGATATTTCTAAGTTTCAAATTTGCTATAGTAAAGTATTTTGATTTTAAAGATACACATTTTCCCATACTGTCTACTACTACTCCTCATTACAGCAACAATAATACACTTGATTGTGTCTCTTTTACAGCTAGAAGGGTTAAAAAAATCAGGTTACACCCAAAATTCAATATCACGGCTAAAAAGGATGAAGGCGTGCGGGAGTTCTATGACTATGATGTGGCTCTCCTTCAACTGGAGGAATATGTTGAATTCTCCTATTATATCAGGTAAGAGCTCTGTCTACATCACTGTTGCTGGGTTTGTTGTTACATTCTCAGTCCTGCCTGAGGATTTATTGATAAACGCTTCTTACTGTGAAGATAATTTCAACAAACACACACAAACATGTCCACAGATTTAATAGATTAATCACAAATTCTGAAGTATGCTTAGTAAAATAACATTTGTAATATGGCATGTTTTTAAATAAATAAACATTCTGTGTTAAAAGCTATTTACTTGGAACATCATCTTCTCTGTGTTATATTGTCTTTTGGCATCTCGTTCAGACCTGTATGCATACCTTGCACCCAGGAGACCAGTGATGCTCTACAACTGGTTGGTGCTTCCACCTGCAAGGACCAAGGTGACACACTGTGACACACTGTGACACCAATGCACAGCCTGGGGTTCATAAATACTAAAAATTGCTTATCTTTATGGAGAACTGGGCAATTTGACCTAAGTTGACTCTTTTTACAGTCTGCAATACGCTACAATACATTAAAGTAATATTTGAGTTTATCTGATATTTCCAGCTAAATGAACCACAACTGACCGTCTGCTAAGCCCTGCTTCCCTTAGTTGCTATTGCTGCCTTTCAAGCTTTTGTTCTCACACTGCACGTATTTTTTTAGTTTACAATGAGAATGTTGGTGGATTTTAGTTTGTAACTTTTTAATGTTTTCAGCTGATTTGTTTTACAGGAGAATCTTGTTAAAGGGATCTTAAATATGCACTTGATGACAAAATACATGATTTTTTGCAAAATTGCTAAAGCTGAACATCTGGAGCAGAGAGTCAGCATACTCATCAGTTGATGAGCCTTGTAGAAGACATGTAGCTTATTGCTAAATAAAGTAAAATTGTTCTTGTGTTGCAGTGAATTTAGTCCTAATATTTTAAATATGATTTGGAAAAATGAACTGTCATTCTATGATGGCTGATATGACGTTTTCACTTGTAACGTACAGCTTTTAGGATGACGACTAACCAATGTGTTTAGTGAATGTAATGTTATCTCAAATAACAAGTTTGGCTGGGGTTGCTGGAGCATAAACTTCTCTAAAACCAATAAAGGACAGAAGTGCTAGTCAGCCTAAATTCTGAAAGCATGCAGGACCTCCACACTGTGAGGAAATACTACACAGTGGATGTTCTTTTGTCAACTTAGTCACAACAACATCAACATTAGATCAAAACAGCTGGAGCCTCAGGTTTAATAACTGTATTTTTGTGGTCTCTCATATAGAGGATCTCCTGTTTAAGAATCATATTGAAGAACTCTATTTCCTGACAAAGTCAAGAAGCCTGGTAAAGGAAAAAACTGTCCGCGCTAAGATCGGCGATAATGTGAGTTTTAAATGACTGAGCAGTGTTGTGTCTGATGTTTGTATCAAAACCCAAAAGTCAACTTGAGCTGGTTCTTCTTTTTACAGAGAGGTGAATGCATCAGCCATGCGATAGAGGCACCAGGTATAAAAACGAAAAATCCAGAGGTTGCTGTGACTGATAACTTCCTGTGTACTGGTGGTCTGGCTCCTCAGGTAGATCATATAGCATGTACAGGTATGTTCCCTCTATGTCATGTCTTTATCAATATCCTTATCACATTTAATGGGATATTTAGGCTTCTGTGAAATCCTGAGCCTTGTAGAAAGTGTGTGCACATACACAAAAATACTATTCAATTTCCAAAGTCTTCAGCCCTTTAAGTCTCAGTTATCAAGTAAAATGTCAATCTGCCATAGAAGATTTCAGATTAGATGCATTTTATATACTAAAACATGAGCAACACTGGTGCAGATCTGTAAATGAGGCCCATTATTTTGGATGTAACCGTACATGTGTGTGTGTGTTTGTGAATTTGTTGGGACAGGTGACTCTGGAGGTGCTGTGGTCAAAGACTATTTCGTGTATCGCACAATACAGGTAAACAGCTGTTCTTTTCCTTGCATCCAATCACAGAGTATCACCTGATGACAAATATTACTCAGAAGTAATATATTGAAAAGAAATACACTGAAATGATTAAATTTGAACGAGTAATTTCCTGTTGATCGTGTAAAGTAACCAACGATTTATTTCCCAGGTTGCAGTGGTCAGCTGGGGAACCAAGAATCTTTGCAAGTCAGGCAGTCAGACAAAGTCAGACGCCACTTCCAGAGATTTCCATATTAATCTTTTCAGAGTTGTACCTTTCCTCAAATCAGTCCTTGGAGATGACACCCAGGATGAGTACGCACCACTTAAGTTTTTGAACAGCTAAATACATTTCCTCTGATTTGTTTAAGCATTTCAGTAACGTGATTTGTGTAGACTGTGTGTTTAAAAACTGTATGTTATTTTTTGCTGATTGATGCATGGATGATTGGATTCAATCAATGACTCATTCAATCAGACTGTGAGTTCACAATGGAAAACACAAATGTCTCATCAGTAGCACACATTGACAATAAATTTGGCATCACTCATTCTCAAAATCCACAACTACAGTGATTTGAGTGTTCAATCAGTATGTACAGAAGTTAATAAATGAGCATTAATCTGTATCTTGATGCAAATGGTTAAGTTGAGTTAGCCATATGACGGTATATAGGGTGAGATGATATAAATTTTAGATTCACTATTTTTCCATTTATGGCTTTTCTGTATGGAGTATTTATGATTTGTATCACTGTTATAATTTCCCTTTTTTGACATGTAATAAATTCAATGTCAATGAGTCGATTTTATCAATAAACAAACAAACAAACTTTAAATCACAGCGCTATACTGAGTATCAATAACTTAATTTAGAATTAGAGTTAATGTTAGTGTAATTTAAATTACACTTTGTTTATACATTCACAATCACAGGTTATGAAACAGTTTACTTTTCTCAGGCCTTTTCTAAAACTGCATAAAAAAAGGAAAGAATTACTACATCGCTGAAAAGGTTTCATCAAAACTCTTTTATGGATACTCAGCTCTGCTGATAGAGCGTCCAGCTCCCCCTCAGGTCAGTGACTCAGGGCCCACTTCCAGTTCTCTGTGCAGGCCTACGCAATGCGGACACTCAGGCTGGCAGCGTGCCAGCTCAGATCAGTCAAATTTAATTTAGTGGGAGGTTAAGTTCTTTTTTTTTGGTGTGTAATTAAGTTTTTTCTTTCTCTTTTTGGCTTTCAGATGGAAATCAACTGAGTTTGTCAGTCACTGCTGCGTTTTTACAGCCCACAAACAAGCAGAGTATTGCATTAGAAATGATTTGTTGTGGTCAAAGTAGGTTTATGGCTTCAAATCATGTGTAACGATGATCTGTTGACCATTATGCTGTCAGGGCTCGCCTCAGTGAAAATGTACATTTAGCAATTTGGCTCTTAACTAATGTATGTCGGCTAAATGTCCAACATCAGAGTAGTGGTGAATTTTCAACATCTCTGTTAGGTTTGTCTGACATGGTGAGTATCCACATGGGTAGGTTTGATCAGTGATGTACTGGCTTCCCGTGGGAGCATTCATCTGGTTTCCCTTTAACTAATTGGGAAAGAGGGAGGAGGTCAGTGGGATGAGAGGAGGAGGAGGAGGCAGAGACGCAGTAAGACAGACTGTGTGAGAGGAGAGACGAATGGCAGAGGTTTAATTGAATGAAACCCTCTTCTGGTCTCAGACGCCGTAAACAAGGAGGGATTTTAAAACCAGAATCATTGCTTATTGAATCCCTCTGGAGTTCTCGGTTACCTCTCTGTCCTCTCTTTTATTGTTCAGAGCATCACCTGCCAACCCCAACATCCTATACTCCACCTTCAATTTAAACAAAGCTGAAACCATTTGGCTGAATTCAATCTGTTAGACCTAAACTGATTAGCAGTGTTTGGATAGAGCAGTATGCATGCAGACAGTACATTCAGAGCTGCCCCCCCCACCCCGTCCACCCACCCCGTCCACCCTCACTACCTAATTCAACAGTAGCACACACAGCATATTCCTGATGAAGCATCCTGCTGTTTAAACTCTGACTGATCTGTCTCTCTGCGAGCCCTATATCAACCTTATGGGCCATTTTAGAAATTGCTACCATTAAGAACTGCATACATACACTTTTTCCCCCCATCTGTGCTCAGAAAAGCACGCGCACATACATCCATGGCTTCTGCTGATCCTGACACTTAAATATGAAATCATAATGACGGCAGAGGAAATCTCCCTTAACAGTAACGTCTAATATTCATCTAAATAATTTGACGTGTATCCGAGTTGAGTTTCCGAAATCAATCACTAAATCACTCACTAAACTCGAAATCAATCACTAAACTTGTCTGCTTTGAGGGGCAAAATTATGCCTTTTTAAGTTAAAGGTATAGTCAGACATTTTGAGGCATTTGTTATCCGCTTTCTTGATTAAATTTAGATGATAAAGTCAATAACACTCTCATGTTTGCAGAGTTAATATAGAGCTACAGCCAGAAGTCAGTTAGCTTAGCACAAAGACTGCAGGAGACAGCTGGTTACAGCTTAATTTCTGACCCGTAGACAGTTAAAGGCCCTGAAAACCATTTTTTTCTCAGTCAGCTTCTTATTCTGACTCACGGAATCCTACATAAAGACGACATTTTCTGTCAAAGTTACAACGATTGGTTATTTTGGTTATTTTACAAGAGATTTTCTGTGTTGTGCGTTTTTTCTCTGCTCTTCTCGCTAGCGTGAAGTGGGCAGGGCTCGGTTGGAAACAGATGATGTCATGCATTTCCTTGCACCAATTAGGGTTTAGCAACGTTTGAATCAAAACATGACGACAGTTGTAGCGTTTGGGGGTTTTTTTGCTTGTGTTGCTTAAATCACACTCCTGATGAAGCAGATTAGCTGACTTTTTTTAGTGTTACACTCTTAATAAATAACAACAACGCATATTTATTCCTGGTCCTTACATTTGATCGTTGCTTACTTCATCTAAAATATATTTCATGTCGCAGAGAAACGTTTAATATTTGAAGCCAAGTTTTTCAGTTAAGAATAAAGGATAGAGAAATGTACACCTTGCCCCTCCTCCTGGAGATGGCAGCTATCTTAAATGTGTCTCACTTTGTACTGAAACACAATAAGGGAAGAATGCTGCAATACATCTTAAAGATGGACCTGAAATTATATTTTAAAATATCCCTGATTGAGTTAGGGGAGATCGTTTTCATGTAACACTTTTATAATGATAATACCTAAAGCTTAGGTAATAAAGAAAGGAGTGAAATCTGCCTCTTGTCAGCGTTTACGATGAGAAGCACTTGCATGATTAGATGTCTTGCGATCGATGCAGCCTCTTCTCCCAATCATTAAGACTGCTCTTAACAGATTACAGCACCCCCCCCAACACACACACGTCTCCTCTCCCCCTTTTCCTGCTCCTCCCTCTGTCTCACATGCGCTCTCTTTCAGCCTTGAGCACACAGAATAGGAGACTTGACTCTTTATTTCAATTTTTTGTGTGCGTTTTCTTACACCTGAAGCTCTTTCAGCTCTGGAAGAAGCTAATGAGTTTAACCTGAACTCAGCTGACGGCCAGATGAACAGACAGCGGAATGAGAAAGACTAAACTAAAATACAAGAGGTGGTGGTGAACACACAGTAACTGGCAGAGATGGACCTGCTTACAATCTTCTGTCACCTGCTGCTTTTATGTTTTGATCCATCAGGAGCCGCGAGCCTCATTACAGGTAAGCCTGCATGCATTAAATACACAACACCACACAAACACAAACACTTGATTGTGGATCTCTCTTTGGTTTCCTCCTCGTGGACTGCCTTCCTGACTCTACACTGTATGTTGGACTCCTGAAGCGGATATATTTGAAGCCAGAGGTGAGCAACGCACTTCTCCTAAGAATACTGTTTTATGAAGTCTTCCACAACTATCTCTGTCTCTGTACTTGTGGGTTACACATCTACAAAATCCCCACATCACAGTAATTTCATGTATTCAGTGCTCAAACATAGTCTATTTAACAGATACTTGTGAGGGAATACAAGTCATTGAACATCTGGCAGAGGCACAATCAGGTGAATGTATGTGTATGTGTGCAGGTCAACGTGTGTGCAAGGCAGGAAAAGGGAGGCCGTGTTACAAGCTGGCCTATTTCTCCGAGCACCGGCGGCGGCTGAACTTTGTGGAGGCAGAGCTCGCCTGCAAGCGGGATGGCGGGCAGCTGCTGAGCGTGGAGTCACCGTCTGAGCAGAAGATCGTAGAGCAGCTCATCACAGAGATCCGCCCAACTGATGGAGACTTCTGGATCGGGCTCCGACGTAACCATGGAGACGGGGACAGCAGCAGTGACTGCTCCTCACAGTACTACTGGCTGGACGGCAGCAAGTCTACATTTAGGTGGGTGGGAGCTATTTTAGAGGGCCATGGGGCTGAAAATCAGGACAGGATGTGTATTAAGTTAAACTTTTTTAGAGTTTTAGAGCAGTGAAGTGAAATGTCAGTGGGTGTTGCAATGATTCATTTTCACTGGTTGATTTAGTTGATGAGGAATGTGTGTTGCCTCATTTGTGTTGTTCCAAGTCTGGCTGAGTATCATTTGAAAATTTTAAATAAAAAATTGTGACACTAGTGTGAGTACAATACCTGAGTTTCAGTAGAGATACCAAAGTTTGACCAACAAACTATGTAACAGAGACACTGATTCTAAATTTCCTCTGAATATGTGCACAAAAACAGGACCTCAATGGCAGGAAAAACACAAAAAACAGTTAGGATCTGCTCTTCTTTTTTCTGTGTTTATCACTGACCTGTTTTCCACTGGTTCTCGAGGATTTTTAAACTAAATCTGACATATTTTGGCATTTCTGTACTGCAATTTCATATAACTTATTGGCCAACGCAGCATATGCTGATACAGATATACTGTATCTGCGATAAGCAAATTGCTGACTGATTTCTTGATCTACCACTAATGTAGTCTAAACACGAGCATGCATAAAGCTTTGCCTAAAACAGACAAAAAACTGATTAAAATGAGGAACTATCTAATCAAGAAATAATTAAAAATGATTATGAAATCTGGCCACACATAGACGCCAGCTCTTGGAACTTGACAGTTTTTGATACTCGATACTACAAACATTTTTCAGTACCAAAAAAGTATTGTGGTTTGATACCCTGCCTTAGTTTTTTTTACACGGTAATGTATGTTTTGTAAAGATTTGGTTAAATCAGCTTTGAGAAAAAGTGATTTTGTACATGTCCTTTGTGTGTGTGTGTGTGTGTGTATGCAGAAACTGGCACGAGGATGAGCCATCATGCGGCTATGAGGTGTGCGTGGTAATGTACCACCAACCATCCGCTCCCCCTGGTCTGGGAGGGCTCTACATGTTCCAGTGGAATGACGACAACTGCGAAACCAAGAACAACTTCATCTGCAAATACACTGCAGGTACTGCCGCACATGCTGATCGAATAATCTTTCACTTTTACTATAATACTGCAACACTGTTCCCTGTGGTTTATCTTCTCCACAGAGAACCCAGAGGATCCTTCCCCTTCCCCGATCGCCACACAAACGGGTAAAACGTATTCAGTGTCATTTTAAAAAAACATGATTTAGCAGACTCTTTGGACAGTTTGAGACAGTGTTCTCAATATACAGTGACACAGTCTGAATGTCATGGATGCTTTTCATTACAGACATCTTCCCCTCATCTGTGCGGCCATGGGATCCAATCAACCCTAACAAGGACAGAAGTACAGGTTGACTAACCCATTCATTCAAATTGATAAACCTGCCATTTTCTGTACAGGAGAAGAGAATATAATCACCACTCTAATGGAGCTATATCCTAATCCCAAAACGACAATCACTAAATCTGTATGACTGTTGTGTGTTTCTCTCTTTTTAGCTCTGAATTTGGTTTACATCTTCATTCCCACCATTCCTCTGATACTGCTGTTACTGACAGTGACCGGAGTCTGCTGCTTTAAACTGCTCGTCAGACGGTGAGGATCCAAACCAAAGACAAATACTTAATACTGAAGACAGACAAAAGTTTTATGTCACCTGAAGATAAAGATATCCAACGATCACAATTTGAAACACTTCCTGCAGTGACTTGCACCTTTTATCTACTGTAGTTCAAACATTAATGTGTTCATCACTGAGCAGCTTAGTCCATATTTTCTGTAAGGCAAATAGTAAGAGTAAAAGTTGACAAACAAGGCTGTACACTATATTTACTTCTCTTAATATACTTTCTGGTATCATTGTTGTCATTAAAACACAGTTTACCTTTACACAGGACTATCTATATGCTACAGCCTTCAAGAGGAAATACCATGTGGCTTAATTTAACATTTCTAGTAAACAGAAGGATCTTTTTCTATTGTGAACAAATTCAATGAAGAAACAAAATGTTTTTTTTGTCAGTAGTTTCTGATTTTCATACCCCGTCTGTGGCACTGAAGGATAAATCTTTAAAAACGGCTTACGAATATAGTTTCATTTTCTTTTCTAAGGCTAAGAAATTTCCTACAACAGGTGGTACCAAACGTTACTCAAACAGTAGTAAATAGTGTATTTGCTGGGGACTACTTTAAACCGTGGATTAATACGTACTAGTCAGAATTCACGGCAGCAGGATGATACATGTGGGATTTGTTTAAAGATAAAGTACAATGCGAATGTTCATGGTAATAAAGGAACGTCACACAGTGCAACCTTTTATCACTCAAAAATAATTATCAAGTTAAATCTAATCTTCAATTAATCTTCAATCTAATTTTCAATTGAATTTAAGATTATGAAATGAAGACCAAATCACCAATTCGGTATTCACGTCCGGAAAATTGTATTCCTATAATAAAGTTGGTCTGTCATACTTATGAACAGTGCAGTCTGGTTGAGGTTTTATTTTGTGTTAATATTTGAGGTGTGTTGTTGTTTGTGTGTGAGACAGAAGGACGAAAGAGCAGAAATCAGAAGTATGCCAGACAGACCCGGGCCTCTGCCCCAGCCCAACTCCAACCGATGTCTACAACGTCATTCGCTCCCAGAAAGACGATGACCTGGTTTCTGCACGCCCGCACACCAAAAACACTTCCTTTTTATGCTCCTCCCCTGACACCCCGACAGGTGATTATGACAACCTGGGCGGTCGGGACACAGAGAGCGGCTTTGTGACGCTTGCCAGCACAGAGAGCTGCTTCCTCAACTTTGACCTCAATGACCTCAGCCTTGGGCGTCGCGGTACACGCGACTTCTACGACACCAGCTTGGGCCGGTCAGGAAAGAGGGACTTGACTGACAGCAGTCTGGGTCGCTCTGGCCACAGAGAGTTTTATGACAGGAGTCTTGGTCGTCGTACAACAAAGAGCGAGCATTACGGCAACAGTGTGTACGGAGACCACGGACTGTATGACGGCAGTATCAGAGGAGGAAGTGACCTCTATGATCCCAAACTGAGGCCTGGAGGTCACACAGTAAAGGCTGACCTCTACCAGACATACATCAGCAACGGCAAGGAGGACACTTACCAAACCAGCGTGGGAACCTACGGAAAACGCAAATCCTACCAAGCAAATCTGGATTGCTACAGAAACGGCCTGAATCTTGAAGGTGGAAGGAGATACTTCAATGAACAAGAATGGATCAACAGAGAAAACTACTGATCCTCCCAACAGTTCCTCTACTGTGTGTACAGCAGCGTGTGTGTGTGACTGTGGACGAGAGAATGGCTGTGCATGTATGTGGTTGTAATTGTTTGTACCGTATGTCTCTGAAGCCTTTTAAGGTACGAAAATCAGCCGTGGATACGCTCAAATTACTACTAGACCTCTGTTTCACCATGTAGTTAGTTTATGGCAATATAAACCATATAAACACTGTATCATTTGAAATTAAAGGTCAGTTAAAAAAACATGTTCTCACTGATCTCTAGTTGCATAGAGCCATGCAGATAGTTTGGGTTTGATTTGGTCAAGTTTTAAGACATTCTGATACAATGGAGGTGAACTGAATTTGGTTTCTCAGCATTTGGAAATTGGCTTTAAAGGATTAAACAGCAACACATCTTTCTGGAAACAATGTCCATGTTACTGTGGATAATCCACAGAACTCATGTTAACTGCTTTTACTATAAGTACTTAGATGAAATAGCAGAAGAAGAAGAGTCCCCATGAAAACTGTTGATAGTAAAGTCTTAGATCGGGGGTTATCGCCGATTATCTGTCTGTTGAATTTTGAATGTAATTTTGCAGTGCTACGAGCACCACAACCAAATTCTGTTCACTTTTATTGATTGTGGTGGCAGCAGAAATCTCAAAAAACAAATATTTCAAAGTGTGGACAAATAAAACCCAAACAATCTGCATGGTTAGATACTGCACCACTACATGTATTTGTGTGAACCTCCGCTTTAAAAAAAGTCTTCAGATAAGATATTACTATAACCCTCCTCTACTGTACATGACATGATCATTTTTCTGAGTTTCTCTTTGGGCCCTAGTTGATGTTGTGCTTGATCTGTGCATATCTCAAACAAAAGTTTATTTATATAAATTACCACAAACCAATTTCCATACAGGAAACCCTGGAGGCCTTCAGATACAGCAGGTAATCAGCTTTTGGGAGAGGAGGCCCAGTGCAGAAGCCCACAGAGCATCATCAATTCTACTAATATTTAAAGATGATACAATTATTATCTCCCTCAAGGAATGGCACGGAGTGTCTCAGATTTGACTGAGTGATTATGAGCGACTTTGACCATAAAGTGTGTGTGTGTGTGTGTGTGTAGCAGCCTGTTTGCATGGCCTTGTCATGCTACCTTTGCTTGGTAGGATAACTACTGAGGTCTTAGACCCTTATGTTTGCTGTGCCTGAAGATGCTGTTTTTTTTATTCACACCCAAGTTGACCTGATATAAACAGGCTACCTCGAACAGATTTTGACAAAATAAATGAATACTGCTTGAGGGAACTGGTTTATTTTTATGTACCGTAAGCGTGTCCTGACATGGCCTTAAAATGTGAGTTGTCAAGAAACAGCTGAATTTCATTTTCACACTTGATCCCTCATTTATTAATGACCTTCTGTCTCCTGCTGAGTCAATCAAAGACAGTCATAGAGAATGCTAGCAAGTGGAAAGGTATCTCATACAGTGAATTTAGCTCGAGTGCCTGCAGCCTGACCACAGCAACGGCATGATATCAAAGAGAATGATAAAATATAGCATCGTCTGTATTATTTATTCAGAATGTATAATGCCTTGACATCTCTCCTGTTAGCGAGAGTGGTTTGTATGTTTGTTACATAAGGAAATCTTCAAATAAAATGAGATTAGAATTGAATCTGTTGGTGTGTGGTGCAGTGATATTTTACCATCCAAATAAACAAAAAAAAGGATTTTGTTCACAGTCATATCATCATATTTTTATTAACATTTCAAGTTAAATTAATCACGCGACCTCGTTTTCATTCATTCTCACCACTCAAACCCAACAGAGCACACGAGATACTGTTCAAGTGCAGACAAGTGAACACTACAAGATTTCTTACATTAATTAAACAGGAATATTCTTCCGTTAAAGCCACATTTTCAAGTTCAGTATGAAAGGAAAACACTTGTTTTTTCTCTGTAACGACCTGTCCTTGGCTAAATACATGTAAAATCCTGTAGTGTGCATCCACTGTAAGACATTCATTTAGACACAAACAAACACACCAGACCAACTAAAATAAAATGTTTGACATACATACATATCTGGCTGATGCCTGTCAAGCACACTTGCGTAATGTACACACCAATTTCTCTTCACTCACATACACACAAGCCCAAAAGCAGACATATAGTCCTTAAAGGGTCTGATATCTTCAAATATTTCATGACAAATACTTCGAAACACATGCATGCACGCACAAAAATCGCGCACACACAGGCACCCATACATTCTCTCTCACATACACACACACACACACACACACACACACACACACACACACATACACACATACACACACACAGACATGCCAGCTGTTTGGAGGGAAACTGATTGATTTCTGGTGTTAGGATTTTGTTCTTGGGGCCAAGTTGATGTTTAAGGGTCAGCCATGGGTCCGCTTACGAGGCTGCTTTTGCCGCCGTGCTTTCAAGATGACGTAGCGCCTGTAGGTGGTGTGATGGTCCGATATAAACGGGATGTAAAACGCTCTTAAGAGAGGCGAAGACCTGAGAGAAGAAATACATATAATTTAATGAAAAGCTGAATAAACGTCTATATGCAGGAAAATTAATGGAGCTTTTCAGTTAATTTTCAGTTGTGTAGAGACATTTGCATTGGCTTTTGTTTTGATAAAGCTGGAATACGTTCTCTCTTTTTTTTTGTTACAAAAGGATACCTTTCACTTGTTTTTATTTTATCTTCTATTTTCTTTGGAGTTACAGATTTCACCTGTGACGAAGTGATGAAGAATTCTTAGTTCTACTTTCTGTCTTGTTAATTACAAGTACTGATCAGTCTACCCTAGATAAAATCATTTGTTGTCTAAATTCTTATACTGATTGGTATAGTAATAGCACTTCAAAATAGAGATGAATTCATGGATTTGAATCAATTGTTTAAGCTATTCTTGCATTTAGTTTTGGTTTCAATTTCTTGGATGTTCTTGGATGGAAAATACTGGATCCTGACAGATACTTAATTTTTTGAGGCCAATACTGACATTGATATTTGAGAGTTTATCAAATCCATAACATAAACAAACAATCTTGATACATGTCCTTTATATTTGTCTTTTATTTGTTTTCTTGTTGCTTATGATTTATCAGTGTACCATTAGAAAATACCTTGATGCTTGAAGGAAAGGCTTATAAGCGACGATGCTCCACTCCTCTTTGTTGGCTGAATAACGCGGCTCATGTGGTGTCTCTTCATCAGTGTCTAGGTCTACCAGGTAGTGGCACTGCCGTAAATCCACCTGCATACAGCAGACATTCCACAATTAAAATGCAGCTGCTATTAACAACAGCAGTGTCCAACATTATATTTGTTCCCCACTGGCCCACTTGGCCAGTAGATCAGGGTTTTACTGGCTCCTTGTATATTTCCATTGGTCCAGCAGCCAAAAAATGGTGATTTATTCACTGTATATATAATACCTACAACAGTGACGTTCCCTTTAGATTTGGCTGTTTTCCTTTAGTTATGAATATGTAATGTTGATATACTACACATATATGCAAAATATAAAATTAGGCACATATTGGATCAGTAAATGAAAGATGTATAAATGTAGGTTTCTCCATATTTTGTCCCCCCCCCCCTGCTGCTGCTGGTCAGGTACTGCTGGTAGAGGAGAGAGAAGAGGCTGGTGTCATACTTAGCTAATTAGACTGAATCGTTACATACAATGAACGTCTGTTTTGAGCTTGTTCATAAATGTTCGCCACTAACTTAACAAGCTCCGTATAGCTATAAAATATAGCTGCTGTGGATGAGAGGGGAGTTGACTGCTGGAAGTCAAAGACGTCGTATTTATGTTCTGCTTGTTCAACAGTTGTTTGATAAATTGCTTGTACCGTCTCCCTTACTGCCGGATTTTGTTGCACTTTGGCAGCAAGTATAGAATAACCTAAAGTCTGATTCATCCTGTCTGCTGCGGACTCTGTGCTCTGCTGTCCTGTGTCTTTGTGTGTGTGTGTGTAGCTCAGCCCCACCCTCTTGCATACAGGCAGTGACAGAGAGTAGAGGAGAGAGACGGAAAGGCAAACATCTCATTCTCTCCCCACTCAAATCAGCTGCTCAAAGCAGAGAAAGTGAGCATAGTTTGTGTTCATCATGATTATTATGTACTACGTGAAATTTCAGCAGTGGTGTTCATCATTTAGCAGCAGCGCTGCACCACACAGCGATGTAAACCTGGCCCCAAACACTGTGATTCCAAATTATTTATCACCTGCCTGGCCGCTGACCCTAATTTATTTGTCCTCCATGACTCTGATTGGCCTGCATAAACGTTTACTAGCATCGGGTTATGTCAGATCCTGCCCAGTATTCATCTATCAAAAAACATGCACATGTGTCTGAGTAACTCACATATCTGGTTGGCTCCTCAAGGTTCTGGTCGTTCATATTAGCTGGAATGATCTGTGTGGCCAGAGGACCAGAGGCGTACGCCTGAGGCAGCTGCCCCTTAAACTCAGACTGAATGAAGTGCAGTTGCCAGCTGGAGGTTAGAAAGAGTAACAATCAGCAAATGACACAGTCACATTCATTTAAGTGTATCTGGCATGACAAATGTAATCTTGGCTTAGAGATGTTAAAAAATAATTTACATGTTAATCCACAACACAAAAGAATCACTGATACTTCAGGTTTCTGCACAGATATGAATAAGATTTGAGGACTTTGAAGACTACACTCCAACATTTGCTTATTGACAACCAAGCAAACAAATGAACCACAAAATACACTTTCCATATCCATACTTTATTACACATTGAAGACCTGTGAAAGGGTTCGTGGATACTGACTTGTGAGGTAGAAGAAAGCTGCTTGGGAAGCGGTACCACTCCTTGCCCACACACACACTAACAGGCCTGCCTTCAGGGACTGAGTGCAGAGTTGGATCCTTGGCGATGCGGTGAAACTCTGGGTACAAGTCCAGAGGGGCGTGGTAGCCTGTGGAAAGAGAAAGAAAAACTCTTTGGTCAATCTTGAATTGTCATGTTATAAAGCCTGACACTGGTGCTTAGGACAACAGTTCCTGTGTGTAAGCATACCTTTGAAGAGGGCGACAGAGCGAGACAGTGACAGGACTGTGAAGACAACAACTGCACTGAGAGCCAACCGGTTGGAAGAGACCGTGTAGTGCTCCAGACGGTACCGCTGGAAAAGAAAGTGGTAGCATTTCTGCAGGAAAAGAAATGAACAACACAAATCAAACCAACCCATACAAACTGCTGCTTTAATTTAAAGGCCAATAATAATAATAATAATAATAATAATAATAATAATAATAATAATAATAAAGGCAACACCCACTTGCAGAGAGGAGAGGGCTACAGCCCCGCTGAGGCAGATGAGAGGATAGATGGGAAAGAGAAACCTTTCTTCTTTATGAGGTCTGGTGAAGAAAACCAACATCCACAGATACATGGGAGACAGAGTCAGCCAGTATGGACGACCCAGGTTCTGCACTGCAGAAAACACATGAGTGCACAAGCACATGAAATCACAAGAGCAGCTGCTCTGAAAATTAACATTACAAGAAAAATAAACTCTTTACACAAGATCTGATTGACTAGATGATTTTTTTGTTTTTGATATAACCTTATGATGTTAAATATATGTCTAAACTGAAAGGGATCTGTGTACAGGACAGCATTACTGGCGACAGTAACCCCCTTTCCACCCCCCCAAAAAGGCCAAGCAATGACAACATTTAACCAGTTTTTAGTGCTGGTGTATGAAACACGCACAGTCCTCACCATTGAACCTGTGTAACAGTGTCTCCATGAGAGCAGTGAGTGGCAGAGAAAACAGTGCCAGAGCAAACACCAGGTTGAAGTTCAGGAGCCCATTGACAAAGTAGAAATGCCACGGCTCTGTACCTGAAAATTTAACACAAAACATGCAAAATATTACAGCTCATGTACAGAATATCACAATAAAACAACATTATGACATTGTAGTTATTGCAGGAATTACTTTAAAGGTAAATCCAAATTGGAGATTATAAAATAATTTATAATAAGATGAAACACTGAATATTGAAGGTGGAAACAAAAGCCAAAAGATTCTCTCTCTATATATATATACATACATGTGTGTTACTGTAATTAAACCATTTTCTGCCAACTTAATAGAGAGAAAAATAACCTATTGGCACAAATTGAAAGGGTCTGATATGACAGTTTTGTTGATGTGCTCGTACGCCCTCTAGAGTCCAATAAAAACAATGCAGCTTTAAATTGTTGACATGTTTTCTTTGAAGATCCATCTGTTCAATTCTGTCACTAAATTAATATACCATCAGACTTACAATCACTATAACGACCCCCAAACATGAGGTAATCACTTCCATACAAATTTAACAACTACAAAAAACAATTTGGAGATTACATGCCCCCATGTTGAAGGTCATAATTCTGTTTTTATGTGTGATCTTAATGCCAAAATCATATAGAGTGATTCATTAATGGTGTGTGTAAATTACCATACAGATCGGGCCCATGTGGTGTGAAGACATTATAGAGTAGAATATTCAGAGGAGCGATGACCAGTTTGCCATAAAAGAAAGAGTCCACTGCCACGAATGGTACCTGAGGAAGACACACTGGTTCAATACAACATAATCATATCATTCAGGAAGAACTAACAGTGTGATACATAGATTGTGTGTATTTACATTGATACTATATAAAAGTTATATCATACTCTGTATGATACATGACAGAGAAAACTGTAATATCCTATTATATTCTTGCATTAATGATAAACTCTCCCATTGACCGTTTGTGCACACACTGCAGCTGCGACATCGTAAAGAAACTCCTCTACATGCACATTTGCCCTGTTATGTGTAAATTTAAAGTGTTTTACATGCATTTTTCAGTATTCTCACCAGCAGCAGCAGCAGAGCGACAGCTGACCAGGTGATAAAACCTTTCCACTGCCTCTTTAACACCAGCAGGTCGAAGGCGATGGGAACCCTGCAGAGAAAATAAACCAAAGCAGCATTGAGAGTAATACATTTTGACAAGTCAGTCTTTGAAGGGTATTGCCAACAAAAAGCTATTTTAGTTCATGACCCTACCCAATCAGAGCAGAGAATGGCCATCCAACGATGGCACCGGCAGCCACACCCATTACGGCTAACGGCGGCGAGTCCTGAAACCACCCAGTCATGGCAACCAGCGTTGTGTACATACAGAAAGAGGATGGCAGAAATGCTGCGGAGGAAGAACGAAAGAGGATCATTAATCACATAAACTGCAAAACAGCAAACGGGAATCTCTAGGAGAAATACAGTCAGCCACAGTGTCTATGAAGCAACCTTCAGAGGAGTAAATTTACTATTAAGAGTGCCAAAATATGGCGAGCTTGCATCACAGTAAAGTACCAAAAATATGAAACGCTCCTCCCAAAATGTAGTGCGCAATTTAACTGAAGGTTTTGCTCCATATTTTGTTCAGTGTGGTCATTTGGCAAATAAGAAGACAGAGCTACACTGAGAAAAATGAGGCTCGGTTATAAAGGAGGATGGAAAAATTACATGAATACATCTGACCAACCTGCAGACGAGCAGAACATTCCAGTGCTGAGGACAAGAAACGCCAACATCAGACGGCCCACATGCAGACCAAACTTCTTACAAACTGCCCTGTGTCACACACACAAACAAACCAAATAGTTAACTTCCATATCATATACTGTACATACACACTGTACGTTATAACAAGTCAAACGGATTGTATTTAAGAGGAGGGTAAACTTACTTGTAGAAATAGAGTTCACAGACACAGCAGGAGAACGCTAAGACACATCGCACAAAGTAGAACACCAACACCTGCAACACAATTGTAACACAAGCCTGTAACTACTGCACATTTCCCAGTATGAGGTTATAAACGCCTCTGTGTTTGAATTCATGAATGGTGTTGGGTGGTTCCATGTAGGAAAGAGCTTCTGATTATCCTACAGGTCAGCTAAAGTAAATTAAAATATCAAACATAACAACAAACTTTGAAAAGACAGTGACCTTAGAATAGTTACCTTGTTCGTCTGTAGTACATGAGCATGTAAACAAGCAGGAAGGGCATGTAGCCATAAGTAAGCGTAGGACCTGATGGCGTACAATGGAGAATATTCCCATGTTTGCATCCCTGTGCCATAAAGCAGGTAGTGCATCTGTCAAAACAAGTAATCATGACCATTACAGACATGAACAGTTAAAGAAGGACAATCAGTAACATGATAAAAAAAGAGAAAAAAAGAGATAAATGCTTCTGACATAGATATAAAATCCCTATACGGGTCACAAATGACAGCATATAGCACTTTAGGATTTCTGATAGTGGATTTCTGATACTCACTGGCTCCCAGTAGTTGAAGGTCTCATCACAGTCTGAGATGTTGCTGAGCAAAGCTGCACAGAATCGTGCGGAGAGCAGGCATTTAAATGCAGTCGAACCTTCAGGGGCCCATACCTGCCCTCCACGACTTACTGACCTGTTAAAAAAAATACACAAATGCACAATTACTATACAATATGTACTTAATTAATTAATTAATTCTGGGTTCTTCAACATTACACCTCAATGTACTTAAATAGTGTATGGTGTACGCTTTGTGCATATTTTACAGGAAATGACCTAAATCTTGATTAGCCTAATTAGCCATCTGAAGCAGACAACATGACAAACCTGTCTAATTAAAGTAAAAAGGGTTTGGTTGTCCTATAACATTATAAGGTTGCACCTCCACTACTCCAATTTTCACTGTTTTTATCTCACGACTCTCTTGTTTTAAGTTATATCTACACTAAATATTCTGTCCTAGTTTTTAAAAATCAATCTTCAGCCTGGTTTTACTTGACCAACTCAATTAGGATTATTTTGACGATCATTCTTACTATTATTATTAGTAGTAGGAGTATCATTTTAATCTTCCAAGCTTTTTTTTAGCTTATTATTGTTGTTTTATTGTGATTTTACTGTTCATTTTCTCCTCTTTTAACATGTCACATGTTTCTTTCCTGCTGCTGCCAGAGTTAGATATATAGCTAATTAATGCGGTCCCTCGGCAGGAGAATGTAAAAAACAATACAGAACAATACAAACAATTAAAAACAATGCAATTACCAAATTTACAAACAGTACATCACATATAAAACATCATACAAAAAATACATTACATACTCAAAACAGTTGGTATGTATAAATGTTTAGATCAGTGATCACATGACTGTTTTATCTTGAGCCACGTTTTAAATGTTGTTTTAAAAATACTGAAGCTTGTGTATTCTCTGATACTTGTGGGAATTGAGTTCCTCTTATGTGCTACTCTGACTGAAAATGCTAATTGTCCAAAAGCAGCTTCCCTAAATTTAGCTGAGCAGTCACCTCTTGCTGATGTCCTGGTCTCCCTAGCATTGTTCCTGCAGAATGACACACATTGTTTAAGTGGTGGCAGCGCAAGATCCTTGATTAATTTATACAGCAGATACACTGCACTTGCTCATCATTGTTTTGGTACCCGTTCACTGGTGTTTATAGTGGCACTGATGGCCTACAGTGTCTCCCCCCCTTGTTCAGACCCACCATCATCAGAGATTAGTCAGCTGAGCTGCAGCAGCTCAGAATTGATCCTCACGTTACGTTGTTTATTATGACACGTCACCTTATGAACTGTCAAAATGTCTTACGAGGGGACTTCAGCGACATGCCAATAACACCACGCACTGAACAGATACATAAAATAAACCCTAATATCCATGCTGAGTATGAATTGAGCCACTCCCGGCAGCTACATTGTGGCCAGCTATCATAAATGTGGCAACGGGAGAATGAATGAAGCTGACCAGGTAACTCTTCATTACGTTGCTGTTTAACAGCAACGACGCAAGCGTTTATTAGAGTGTAAACACAAACGGACAGATATTATATTTCAAACTAGTGTAAACATACAGCCCTATTTGTAGTGAGGTAGGCGTTATTAATCGTTGTTATCGCGGTGTCATGATCAAAAACTTGCTTAACGTATGAAAGTAGCTAGCTCGCTAGCTTCCGCTGTCGGTCCGTCAGTCAGAACCGCGGATGGAGCTGACAGCGCCGGCGGCACTAACGTCGCTCCGTCCCCGATCATACTCACTCTTGCCGAGTCTCTGCGACTTTGCTGTCGTCGCCGCCGCCTTTCTCCTCTTTCGGTGGCCGAGCTTCGGTGGAGATGTTGACGTTGTTTGCATCTTGTCTGCTGCCTCGCCTGGTTCGCTGCCGAAGCGCCTTGGCCGCCATGTTTACCGATGCAGCTCCGAGTCAGGCTTCGTTCATTTTCGGCGCTGTTCGGTTGTTGACAGCTCTCATCATCACAGACAGAGCCTAAAGAGAGTACTCCGGCAATGCTCCCGCACAAAAAGTGACATCTGGATCCAACCTCCCAGCCAATTTCACTACGCTTCTCTTTAATTTCGTTCTTTATACTTTTTTCTACATATTGTTCCAACTTCGCCCCCTTTTTGTTCCTTTTATGGAACAAACAGACATTCAGCAGTTCAATAGAAAAGTGCGTTCTTGTGCAGTTCAAAATATCATTATGCAAAACATAATTATATGTCAAGTAAATAAGAATATAAGAAATATAATAAAATAAAAATATAATAAAAATAAGTAAAAATGAGAAATAGTGGTGGAAGAAGTATTCGGATCCTTTAATTAAGTAAAAGTACTTAAGTATTAGCAACAAAATTTATTTAAAGATCCCCTCCCGACATGTATTAAAACGTATAAAAAAGACTGTTTAGAACAATATTGTGTGTCTGATATGGTTTTTCCACAAAAAAATATAATTACCATGTTAAATTCCTTAAAATGGCATCTACTCCTTGTCCCTCATTTAAAAAATCCAGAGTTTATGAATGTGCAAATAGCCTACATTTCAATTCAAACGTTTACTACTTCACAGAAGATGTCTCCAGCTTCACTGTAAAGTTCATTCTCAGTGTTTGTGTACTGGAGGCTTCAAGTTTCCACATCACATTTCTGTAAATTGAATATTGGACCAGGATCGGCTCCAAACTAGTTGTGATGTTACAAATCATTCATGTAGCCTTAAAATTGGATTTTCAATAAGCTCAGAGAAACTTTCCATTTTCAGCAGATAAAAGTGAAAACAGTCTTCTAGTGTCAAACTCTGCACATACATCATTCTTCACAGTGAAGCTCAAATTTAAAGTATTTAAGGTATTAAAGTATTGCAGTAAAAGTAGTGGTTTGGTCCCTCTGACTGATATATTATTATATATGACATCATTAGATTATTAATACTGAAGCATCAGTGTTAAAGCAGCATGTTACTGCCATAGCTGCTGGAGGTGGAGATAGTTTGAACTACTTTATATACAGTTAGCTAGTTTAGTCCAGTGGTTCCCAACCTAGGGGTCAGGCCCCTTCAAAGGGTCACCAGATAAATCTGAGGGGTCATGAGATGATTAATTGGAGAGGAAAGGAGAAAAAACAAAGTTCTGATACACAAATTTGTTTTCAGTTTTTGGACTTTTTCTCCAATCTTTGATGTTTGGTGAAATATTGGATTGTTTGAACATTTAGTGAAATTAAACTATGTGAGAAGTTTAGAGGGGAAAATTACTATTTAATGGAGCTGTTAACAACTCATAGACATCTGAAATGTGACCCCGACTACACACTGCTTTTTGTAAGACGTCACAGGCCAAAAAACTTGGAAACCACTGGTTTTATCCATTGTGTCAAATCTTCATCTGAAAAGTAACTAAAGCTGTCAAACCTCTGAAAAATAGGCTGTGTCCTCCACAATTTACCTGGTGTGAAATAACGCTTAATTTAATCAAAATACTCTTCAGATGAAAAGATTATTCACTTGCACCAATGCATAGAGCTGTTTATTAACTCAACAAAACTAATTTAATCCTAACAATTTCATCACTTTGTCTCTATTTTCCCTATAATTTCAACCAAATTACATAGTTCTTTTCAGGAAATGTCCTAGGAAATTACAAAATGAAGTGTTACTAAAACATAAAACTTGAGAAGAGCATAAAGTATCTAATATAATAATAAAAGCTGGGTATTATCTGCCCAAATAATGATCAGAGTTGTACTGATACCAAAGTCATACTTTTTACAATACCTTACGTAAGTCAAAAGTAAAGAGTAAGCTTTGTCATTGTGTACTACAGGTGAATGTGAGTATTTAATAATGATTCTCAATAGGCCACAAATTTCATGTTAAATAACAGGTTTATTGTATGATGATAAAAACACAGATACACAAAACTCCAATCACAGTTCAAAGACACACTATAGCAAGCGATGCCTCAACTATTGTAAACACTGTTCAACTACAGTTTTGCCAATTATAAGCTCATAATTAGCAGTTGCAAACAGACTGGTAATTATAATGTCTCTGAAGAAAAGACAGTTAAATCCCTTTTCTTACAAGTTTGAAATATAAATGCCGGCTACCTGATGGTGACCTGCAGCCGAGAAGAGAGTAAAGACTCCAAGTCTTTGTGAAACTGGAGGGCTTGTGTGTGTGACAGAGCGTGGGTGTGTGATTGGTAGGTGAGTCGGAAGCAGTAACTGGTCTGGCTCAGGTCAGGATGTGAGAACGTATCGATGAGTTTAACTTGCTCCACGGTCCCGCGACTGGCCTCTCGGACCACGGCGTAAAACTTCTTCTCCTCCCAGCTTGGCCCTGTCCAGAAGCTGATGTCAAAGCTGAAGAGCTCGGGGAACAAGGAGAATGGGAGGAAAGGTGTCCCCGGCGGTGGGCGGTGTGCGAACTGTTCTGAGAAGCGTGGGTCATGTGACCACAGCAGCCGCCAGTCTGGGAGTGAGAACAGGAGCGTGGCGAGGAGGTCCAGATTTAAGGATACAGTGACACTGACATGGCTCGTGTTGTCAGGTGGAGTATTTGCAAACACTTGACCGACCAAACCCATCGGCTGCGCCATCAGACGCAGACCTCCTGGTTCCGTAACCAGGGAAACCCCGTAGGGAGCCAGCAGTGTTTCAAGGCTTTGTCCAAGCAATTTGATTGGCTCGCTCTCTGAAGGGAAAACACCTCTGAGGAGAAACTCATGAAAAACAGGCAGAGCCCAGAGGTTGATGGGCACATTCTTGAACACAAGGCCACTAATGCCAAACAATGAGCCTGCAACGCCATTACAGCTCCCACAAACCTCCTCCTCCTCCTTATTACCTTCATCTTCAACACTTTTATTGTTCCCTTCTGTCTCCCCACAACTTCCAGTGTTGTTAGTCAACTCCTCTTTTCTAGCTAGAAGCTCTTCTAGTTGAGGGTGCAGCGAAGGACGCAGCATATAAAGACCACTTTCCTCTTCAGAATCAACATCAAGAGAGCATGCGAACCTTAAACTCTCAGCTCCTTTGCTCCTCACCCTGTCCACTTTCTCACATATGGCCGACACAGTGTTTCGTGTGCCTGCGCTTCCCTGACGGTCCGAGAATGTCGACTGATCTTTTTCTTTGTCTGTAGAGGTATGAGCGTCAGAGTTGAGGTCTTTCTGAAGCAGGTGAATCCAGTAGCAGTTTGCACTCTCTATGTCGTGACAGCACGTCTGCAGCTGTTCGGCCGTGAGGAGGAAGGGAAGAGTCTCTGTTGTCATGGAGACAGACCACTTCTCTGTTAGTCCTTCAAGAAGAAAATCATACACCAACCTGACAGGATGGACAGACCCTGAGGACAGAAATCCCCTGATGAAAGAAAAGAGAGGATACAGTCAGTATGAGGTTATATAATTGTATTTTTGACGTTGTTGGTTTGTTATGCAAACATCATGAGAATCTCTGTGTTTCTGTACCTGAATATGTAATCACTGAGCTCAGCCTGGATGTTGTACTGGACTTTCTCTCCTTCAACAGCCTCCTCCACTCTGAGTGTCTGAGCAGAGCTGTAGGGGAGGCTGCGCGTAAACACATGGAGCAAAGCATTCTCCACATGAAAGCCCTTATCCTGGCTCCTGTACAACAGCAAAACCAACATTAGACAATCCTTATGCAAACACACACCCACCCACATACACACACACACACTCAGGGACACAAAGAGCTGCATCTAATTGTACACTGTAACACTCACCTTTACTCCTTACCTGTATCCAGTGCACTTGTAGCTCTGGTATTTCTCACTTTCAAAAGGTTGGACATCACTAAGGATTAAGTGTGCTTCCGCTGCCATGGCAGCAACCTGCCAGCTGTTGTGCCACTCTCGCTTCGGCTGGTCCATCGGTGTCCCACCCTGCCCGTTGCACAAGGAAACATGAACCTCCCCGTCTTCAGCCAAAACCTGAACACAACTGGAGGAAAAGAAAACAAAGTATTCTGTATATTGTTGGGAACTTGTTGAGTTTATAACTTACATTACTATGTTGTACTGATACCAATTTGCACTTTTTTTCTTTTTTTTTTCTTTTTTTTTACAATACCTCACCTCAAGAAATATAAATATGTTTTTCTGCAAAGCCTTTTTATTTTCATTTGACAAAAGAAGGCGAGTTTCCAAATGTTAAATGTTGTCTAACACATGGAGTTTTAAGAAGAGTTTGTCTGAATAAACTGACTCATTTTGATTTAGATCAGGATCGATTAGTAGTCTGATCTATAAGATGTCAGAAAATGATGAAAAATGTTGATGCAAAGATACGTTGTTTTGTCCCGACTAACAGTCCACAACCCAAAGATATTCAGTTTACTATCATAGAGGCCAGAAAATATTCACAATTAAGAAGCTGGAACCAGAGAATGTGGGCATTTTTTCTTAAAAAATTAGTCAAAACGATTAATCAATTATCAAAATAGTTGGCTATTGATTTCCTGTTGATTGACTAATCGAATGATTGTTGCAGCTCTAAAGTTTTGTCAAACTTCTTGACTGTCACAAATAATACTGTAATTCAATAGACACCAGGTGACCTTATGTAAAGATATCTGTAGATTTGGGTGATGGATGCTAAGAGAAGAGATGAACCTGACAATAGAAAATGCTTGCATCCTAACGCAGTTATACCTGAGGAAGAAGTTTTTGAGAAGTTGTCTGTTCTTTTTCACCCCACTCTTTCTCCCACAGTGGGGAAAGTTGAACACTACTCGGTCAAACACTCGTCCCCGCAGAGAGGCACATTCCCCGAGCTTTGTGCAGTCCACCTCAAAAAGCACAGTTCCACCTGAACAACACAAAAGAAAAAAAGTATACAAAAAAGAAGCACAATCCCACAAAATACAGCTCAGTGGGGAAAAAAAGTACCTGAGTCCTTGATGATGTGGATGTTATCGGCTGCGCCCTCCTGCCGCAATGCCTCCTCCTGATGCTGCAGGCAAGTGGCCGTGACGCTGTCAAACTGGCTTATAGAGGCAGAAAATGAGAAGTTCCCTTCTCCCACCAGCAAGATGGACCGTGAAGGAGACATGACCAGCCCGGCTGAAAACCACAAAAACTCAGTTCAGTAAAAAAGAGAAAAAAAAACCAGCCCCAGTTTTACAGCTTTTGAGTGCGAAAAGGAAGAGATGCGTACTACAGGAGCGACAACGACCAGCTCCGGTCTTTTTCACAGTCTAATATGAAGGTTGTAACTGCATATTTTTAGTAAGCAGCGTCCGTATCTATTTTTTAAAAGTGGCTCAACTAAAACAAAAACATTTCATTAACTGTACTGTTGAATAAAGCCTGTTAACCTGTTAACCTTCTGTTGCTCCCTAGCGCTGCGGTACATTAATGTCATCTCACCTGTAGCAGCTTTGCGTTGAATGTGTGTCGCACACATAGTAGTCCGACTGGAAACAACGATTGTTTGCTGTTTACCCGAGCCCTTAAAGGCCGAAATCAACAAATGCTCACCCTAAACTAAATGACGCTAGGTAGGTGAACATGTACAGTTTGTATTTTCCTAATATTACGTTTGAGTTCTCGGTCTTACACGTGTAAATGTATAACCGTACATTTTCAGACCACAAAATTCCCGTCATGTTTTCAGGGGGACATGTATGGAGGGTGGCGCATCACACATCTGGAGGAGGGAGCTATTTGCAGCATCAGATGATCCGAGCATCAGCAGCCTTCGCCTATTAGTTCATCTTTATGAAGACAGTCCAACTTGACAGTTTTTCCTGATGTGCGATTGTCAGTTCCGCTCGGGGTTTTAAGGTGCTTTGATCACATCGGACGCAGGTAGCCAAACACACAGCGCGCACACATACACACACACACACACACACACATAAACACACACACACGTCTGTTTCTGCTGAAGCTAAGGTCATGCTAGGAGGCTAACGGAACTGCTGCACCTGCACATACAAACATCAGTCAGCCGTATAGAGGATGCTCATAGCATGCATCATCTCTGCAATTCAAGTTTTTAATGTACAAGAAACAAATCGAACGTTCCAGCAAAATAAATGTAGAAATGTAACTTTTTAATGTTGATGCTGTTTCCATCTTTGGTTGCATTAACCCCTTCTATGTGAGTATAGATGTTTATGCAATAAGATAATTTATATTTCAGAATCTCATAACGTTTACGCACCATGTAAACATTGTGTGAGAGATGTCAGGTTGTTTTTCTGGTGTTTTTCTTTTCTTTAAAGTGCCCTTCCACTCAAAACTGTGTTTTTCTTCTTCTACAGTTGAATGTTTGAGCTTCACTGTACAGAATGATGTATGTGCAAAGTTTGACACTAGAAGGATGTTTTCACATTTATCTTCTGAAAGTGGAGAGTTCCTCTGAGCTCGTTGAAAATCTGATTTGATACATCTTTTAAGATGAAAAATATTTCCATATTTCTAGATTCTGTAACTTAATGAGGGAGGAGGAGATGTCATTTTAAGGATTTTAACAAGGTTTTTTTTTTGTGTGTAAAAATTATGTCAAACACAAATTATTATTCAAAGTAGAGCATTTTTATAAATCTTAAAGCATGTCTGGAGGGCATTTTTAAATTGTATTTCAGGGTAGGTTTTATGTTCTCCCTCTTTTTTTTACCTTGTATACGACAGAGCCCAAAAAGATTCAGGTGCAGGATGCAGGTGGGATTAGTAAATGGGTCATAGCATCATTGTAATCCCGTCCTTTGTGTCTTGTAGGAAGTGTTTTGCACCCACATGGGCAGCGTTCTGGCTTTGTCTTCCGGTCCGGGCCATCAGAACTGGCCTTTCTCCACGGACCCCCCTCCTTGCCGCTGGGACACTCATCCTGCTCACTGGGACAGTCCACCACGCTGGGAGAGGAGAGATGGACGGCTACCTAACCCAGGCAGCTTTCACTCTCTACACAGGAGTTGCAAAGGTACATCACTGTTACCAACTTGATGTCCTACGATACACAAGGTCAAAAGTTCATTCCGATGTTCAGTTTTTCAGACTTCTTTACATCTCAGCACCATGTTGTTGCTAAACGTTTTTTACTCAGGTGCACTAAAAATTGCCTTATGTCACTATTAACTATAAACAAACATAAACAACAGATGTACATATATGTACCTCTATTCTAGTACTTAAAGAAATAATAATAACAAATATAAGCATAACCTAAATGTACTCCACCTATAATGCACTATTCAAAATATACATCCATTGTTGTATGAATCTATATAATGCTAGAACATATATAATATATAACAAACTATTTACCAAATACAATTATGTGTTTAAGTTGCTCTTACACTTCCTTCAGACTGAAACAATAGTCTGATTACTCAAAATCAAAGTTTACATGCTGTTTGGTTTTAGGTTTTCATGACTCCATAAAAACATTTCTCAAGTAGAAATCAATGAGAACTGAGTTACACATTTTCCCATAACCTGAAACCTCTGTTTTTATCTAGAAGTGAACAATCAAACAATTACAGAGCATGTAAACACACTAAATTTGTTATTAATGTTTTTTATCCGACTCTTTTTTCTTTCCACCTCCTCAGATGTGTTTCCTCAGCAGATTGAGGGAGTCAAGATGATCGTCAATAAAACTCTGAGCAGCTTCTTCAAGGTAATGCTTCTGCCCACATGCTATAACTAAGGGTGTAAATCCCTTTACATATTAAAACGTTATTTTTCCTGATCTTTACCCTGAAGTGTGTGTTTGCCTCCAGGTCAGTCACACACTCCACCTCAGCGCTGTCAGTCCTTCGTACTATCGTTTCCACGTGGAGCATCTGCAGTCTGACGATTACAGCAAGGACAAGGTCAAGTACGAATCATCGGATAATAAATGTGCCGTCACTTTGTTATTGTTAATAGCTATATAGAACACAGGGAAACACATGAAGCTGCCTTTTTTGAGTTGACAAGTTGCATCTTGATCTTTCCTCATATCACAGGATGCCCCGGCATTGATCGGTGAGATGGATTCTTCAGGCAGTCTGAACGCTCACGCTCTGCTGCATCTCTCTGAGCGTGTACGAGCCAGAACGGTGTTCCAGGTGAGATCCTAATGTCTGTTTTTTCCCTTAAATCCATCTATCCCATCCCATATTCAGACACTGTCTCTATAAAAGTCAATGTCTTTACTTAAAATGAATGCTTGATTGTGTTTTAGACCCAGCAGTCCCAGTTTGTAACGTGGCAATTTGAAACTGAGTACAGAGGGAACGACTTCACCGCTGCAGTGACAGTAGCTAACCCAGACGTCCTCAGAGAGTCAGGTAAGAAGAGGACGGGTATAATGATAAGAGCACAACCTGGGAGCATCACTCAGTTTTGCAACCTAGTAGTATCTGATAAAGATGCATCATATTGGTACGCTATTATTATCCACTGATATCAGAAAAAAGTAGTATTGCAAACAACCAAAAATTATGTTTCCTGCTGATACTTTCCAGATTTTTTTCCTCCAGGGTTTTTCCACTGAATACAAATGTCAAATTAGCACATTATCAGGTTATTTTTGTCGATTCAATCTGTTCTGTGTCTCTGTGTGTTTATCTTGGACAGTTATACTAGTGACTCACTTCCTGCAGAGTGTGTCCTCTGGTTTGGTGTTAGGAGGGGAGCTGGTCTACCACCGAGGCCGAGCAGAGGAGGGAGGAATTCTTACTTTAGCTGGACAGTATTCTAGTAGGAACTTTGTTTGTTTGTTTTTTCTTTGTGAATCTGATTTATTTAATTGATCTGACATATTTCCTGATCTGTTTTTGTTGATTTAGAAGCAGCGTTTCATTTTTTAAAATTTTTATTTTCTGTGTTCAGGACCAAACTGGGTGGCGACTCTGAATGCTGGGAAAGGAGGTGCTCATGCTAGCTACTATCACAGAGCCAACAAACAGGTATGGGAAATATCAACATACTGTTTA
This sequence comes from Thunnus albacares, assembly GCF_914725855.1. NCBI lineage: Eukaryota > Metazoa > Chordata > Actinopteri > Scombriformes > Scombridae > Thunnus > Thunnus albacares. The sequence continues at coordinate 13,266,830 of NC_058118.1, read as the reverse complement.
TAAACACATCAATTACTTAAGTTGCATATTGCATATATGTATGTGTGTGTCTGTTCACCAGATCCAAGTCGGGGTGGAGTTTGAAGCCAGTACCAGGACACAGGAGACCACAACCTCGTTTGGGTACCAGATGGAACTCCCAGAAGCCAACATGGTCTTTCGAGGTAAACAGTTATTTCTTTCTGCAAACCTCATGTTCGATGAAAACTATCAAGAAAGCATACATGACACTTTTTCTGTGCGTGTATCCAGGTATGATAAACAGTCGGTGCATAATAGGAGGTGTGTTGGAGAAGCGTCTGACCCCGCTCCCTGCCACCCTGATTATGGGCGCGTTTGTAAATCACCGCGGTGACAAGCTGCAAGTGGGCCTAGGTGTCAACGTGGGCTAATCCTCCACTAACACCAGCTGGAATTACAACTGACTGTCAGGATGTCCGTCCAGAGACCTGCTTCATAGGCATGACTTGATTTTACAAGGTTTATCAGTCTCACTAAAAACACCTCCTGTGAACCACCTTTGCATTGTTTGGGTCTGGAATCCCAAAATGTTTGCTAAAATGAATGCATCTCATCTTGCAACCTACCTCTCAAAACGGAGGTGAAGGATTAAACGGAAAGAATGGATCAACATTTTGAGGGGCTCGACAACTGTGACTGGATATATTTTACTGCCCCCATGATGTTGACTCTGCACATTGCCTACTAGACAATGGAAACGGAAAGAATAAGAGGCAGAAAATAATAGTTTTATACTGTAGGTATTCATATAGACACTTAATGTACATAGATTGTATTAGAAGATTATAGTGTTTTTCATGTTTTTGCCCATTAACTAGAATATTTCTCGCTGTTTGTAAAACTAATGAGTTTTGCTATCTTGCAAGCAGCCACTGATATACATATTTGAAAATTAACTTGTAGAAACAGGAAACTTGCTTTGGATTAGTAATACAAATTACTAAACTCATATAATTCTTTTCACATTGTCCCAATTGACTTGCTTTTTAGCATCTGTCTCCTAAATTTTTAATTTTTGGGTTTCCCAGTGCTTGAATGCACAAACACAGATGAGGTTTAACACAGCTTTGGGTTTCCAGTAACAACATGACACCAACAGAGAGTTAATGCCTAAAGGATCGATGTAAAAACAAAGAGGTCGGTAGTGCTTTGTGCAAGTTTCAGTAAATGGGTGAAATCATGCTAAAACACCAGTATGATCCTTAAAATTGTGTGTGTGAGTAAGTGATTGTACGTTTGATTGAGTCTTTCTTCGCCAGCGTATAACAGTGTGGGAGAGCTCCACACGCTAACACATACTAACCCTATGACTCAAAAAGAAAAGGTGCTGCTCCATATACTGTACACTAACCTCCAGCTGAGGGATGCCAGGATGCCAGTATGTATATAGACAGCGGCGTGTGGAAACACTGATCTGTATGCAACCTGCACTACTCACGCTGCTTTAAGGGAATATCCAGTCCTGTTTAACATATGAAATGTTGCATATGTATTATATATACATTATGTAACCTGTACGCAAGGAAAGAAGTGGAAGGGAGTGACTGTCTTTTTGGACTTAATTTATTAAAGATGTTATTTCTATCAGAGTTACTGTTTGTTTCTTCATCATGTGTATGAATAGTTGTCGTAAAATGTCACATTTCTGTTAATATATCTGTGAATTCATTGTGTTTTAAAGCTCCACTGATCAAGATTTTCAGTGAAACTTTGAACTTATCCTCAGCACCAAGGTGCTTTTTAGCTTTTTTAGGTCATTGTTTTAGTTGTGTCTACGTAGTTGAGCAGCAAGCTACAGACCCAGATGTTTCTTTCAGGAATTGTTAAAAACTAAAAACAGAGTGAATATTCATCAGGTGGCTGGAAACACCAGAAACTCTTAAATTAATGCTTATATTGCTCCATGTCTGCTGGATGTTTAAATAGCTGCTAAAAAGTTCACCATAATGATTTTATAAGGCCAAAATGTGTCAGAATTTCGGATTTTTCAGCTTTTTGTCCCTCTGAAGGGCTAAAAAAAATCAATAAATGCAGCTTTAAGATAATGTGATGAAAAACAAGCAAACTAAAAAAAATTGTAAAAAACTCAAGGGAGGCTAATAATATTTTTTAATATAATATAGAGTCTTAAAAATGGACGTTACTGTTATACTGTACATACATATATACAAATATATTCAAATTTATATTCAAATATGAGGTTTGTAAACATTTGGCTTTTTGATGCTGATAAGACATCACAGTGTAGCGAACAGTGCTGGCAGGCTGATACTCTGTCCATTTCTCTCTCTCGTTATTTGTCTCTGAAAAAAGAAGAGAAGAATCCTTTCCCTCCTTCTCCTTTCACTTTCAAAGACTTGCTTCTTTGGAGTCCTCCTTGACTTTGTTTCTCTCGCTGCTGTTCCTTCTGTCTCTCCTCCTCCCTTTGCAGCACCTGTTGATTGATCACCAATCGCATGTCCTCCTGTAACAAGAGAAAAGGTTCAGATGGGGGGGGGGGGGGGGGGGGGGGGGGATATGCTGCTTGTGCACTGTAGCCAAAATACATAATCTATCATTTGCTAGCACTGCACACAGACTCACCTGCCAGGCATCCAACTCTTGGGACAGCGCCACCTTGTGTTTGATGGTGTTGAGAAGCTGTTGGGTCAGTGTTTCTTTCTCCTGACGCACTGTGGCCAGCTCACTCTCTAAGAAACTGGATGTTAACATGATAATTAGCCAAACATATAATGCTGCAGGTTTCAAATGATCTGAAATGATTTCGAATCAAATAGGCAAATATGTTGCTTTACATTACCTGTAGCTTGGCTTTTCAGGACTGCTTCTAAAGGGCTTTATTTCTTCCCTCAAAGACTCCAGCTCTCCTTGTTTAGATTGCAGCTGCAGAGTGTAAAATTGAAAGGCACATATATCATACTGATAATTTAATAACATTTATTCTACTTATCTAAAACGCTCACATTTTCATAGTCTCTAAAAGCTTTAAAGATCCCCTCCAGAAATGTTTAAACACATAAAAATACTGACATGAAACATCTTCTACTTGTCAAGTCTCAAGTTTCCACATCACACTTGTGTAAGTTGCATACTAGACCACGACTGGCCTCTAAACTAGTTGTGATGTCATAAAGATGTCTTTAACTCAGATTGAAGGTGAGCTTTTGTTCTTCAGTAGCTGTGAAATGTGAAAACGGCATTCAAGTGTCAAACTCTGCACATACGTCATCCTGCACAGTGACGCTCAAAGATCCAAGAAAAGCAACAATAAACAAAACATATTTTTGAGTGGAGGCGGACTTTAACTGTAGCAAGATGCAAGTGATAAAACTAGAAGACTAACCCCAACCCATTAAAGGATAAATACATTGATGTTAGCTGCATAGACTGCATGATATTCTTCTATTTAGCCTGCATTTTTTATTGAATTTCAACAAATAAGCAGAGATATGATCTACATTATTTATTAAAAGCATAAAGTCCTTAACCTACTTATACTAGTATACTAGACAAATCAGCAAATACATTTATTTCTATTCCTAAACACAATTGCAAAGGTTTTTACCTATTTCAGGCTGTCTTAACTCACTAAAATTGGAACCAGCAACAAATTACAGCATCTCCTGTAGTTAGGTTAATCAAGTCTTTCTTTCATATTACATAAAATAAAAGTCCAACAGTGCTTGTGAAAGGGGTGTCAACAGACCTCCTCTTTGAGTGCTTGTATCTCTTCATCTCTTGCTTGGAGAACCGTGGAGTGAGCTAGAAGTGCCTCTTTAGCCTGGTTAGCAGGGGAGACGTACACAACAACTTATTACACACATGGCCACCCACAAAACCACAACACTCATTATCAGCTGTTTGTGCTTTTACTGCAAATTTTACTACAAAGAGGGGAGACAGCTTAGTATCAGATTATCGAAAGAAGGATGTCAGTACAGGGTAAGGATTAGTACACACAAGCCAAGTTAGATTATGAAGGTATTGAGTGCAGTTGCTCAGCGTGTAGAGAGAGTGTGTGTGTCTCTGTGTGTACCTGCGATTGCTGAATTTCACTAAGCAGAGACAGAGGTTGTGTGTGTGTACTGTCCAGGATGCTCTCTTCTCCCAGGTTCAGAGATTTTTGCTGTAGAGAGCGATTCAAGGTACGCAACTCAAACACCACTCCCTGCTCCTGCTCTATCTACACACACAAACACACAAACACACACACACACAGACCAAGAGCTGCAGTCAGAGCGCTGTAACTAGTCATGTTAGTGACTTCGGTTAGTAATGAGTTATATCTCCTGCCGTCATGTTTCTCACCCTGTTCCCTCAGGCTTCATCCCTTATTGCTACTGTTTCATCATAAATACCAGTCAGCCGTTGATCCTCACCTCTGCTTCTTTCTCTCGCAGCATCGCCTGCAGTTCTGACAGTCTGTCTCTCAGGCCATCTCTCTCCATGCGGACTCTATCACTGTCCTCTTGAGTAGCTTTTAGTTGTACCTCCATGCGCGACAGCCGCTCCAGCAAAACTCTGTTCTGTATGGGAAGGCATAGACAGACAGACAGACAGAGGAGGGAGAGGTGGATGGACAGAAAATACTTTATAAATGGTGCAATGAAACCAATAAAAGACTAATAACTGAACACACATAACTGCCACACTTAAATCATGAAATGAGTCCTCTGGCTCTTTTTTAGATACATTTAAATTAAAAGTTTCACCTTTTTTCAACAGTGCCTGAAAATAAATGTCATGTTCCTGTATGAACATTGAAATTGTTTTTTCTTGTTGTAATCACTCCTCCTGTTCATACTGGCCGTTAAAATATCCATAATGTGCGTTCATTGTAAATGATGGGGGACAAAATCCACAGTCCATGTTTTGTGCAAAAATGTATTTAAAAGTTTATCTGATGCTTATATGAAGCCTCAGCCATCTAAATTAGTCAAATCAAGTTGATATCTTCCAAAGTTACAACCTTTGTAGTGCAAATTTCCCTCTTTTTGTTACTTTCATTGACACTCAACAGGGAAACAATGTCCTAGGAAACACTAACTTTGGAAGAAATTCACTTGACTTGACAAATTTGGATGGTGGCTGAAGTCTCATATAAGCTTCAGATACACTTTTAAATAACTTTCTGCACAAAACAAGGACTTTGGATTATGGCCCCCATCACTTGGTGGAGATCTTCTATAATGGTCAGTATGAACAGGAGGAATGATTACAAGCAAGCAAAACCTCTTTTAATGTTCATATGGGCACCTGGCTATTGTTTTAAGACAGACTTGAAAAATTGTCAACCTGTCCTTTAATCTTATTCATTTCAGTCATAGCATGACACATTTATAAACTACATCCGATGCTTTTAGATATGGATACTTATGGTCCAGAGTCCTTTAAAAAAAGACTAGAGATTTGACTTATATTTGTCTGCTGAGTCATGACTCTCTTAAGACTCGACTTGATGTGAGTTTCAACAAAGCAATAAAGTTTACTTAGACATCTACAGTAGCCAAACCCTTTGAATGTTTAATTATTATGAGGAATTCAATGATAAGGCTAAGAGTACAATGTTCAAATGGCATGATTCATAACTTGCTAGTGAAGAGTGACTTGACTTGGACTTGCCCCAAAAGACTGAATGTTTATTGTGTTATCTTAAATTATCCACTATCACTCTAGGATTTCAGATGGCATAATATGTTCATGACTGTCAAACTGTGGCATTGATGGCGTTGTGCAAAACATTTGAAAGTGACTGATTTGTAGCTATACCTCTGCTTGTATGTTCTCTACTTGTGTGAAGCTGATATTTCGGCTGAAAGATGACTCTTCCATCTCTTCTCTGAGGGAACGGAGCTCAGTCCTCAAGGAGTGTTCCAGTGTTACAGCCTAGATGGGAGGGAGATGGAAAAGTTGAGAAAGGCTATTGTTAAATGAGTGACTCCCAAAACCTGCTAGTCTGCATTGTTCCTGTCTGCGTGACTGTGACTTTACACTACACAGAGAGAGAGAGAGACAATTCCCACACACGTCTGCTCTTTTTTTAGCATTATAACATCATCAAAACATTTTCTTTGGTGAGTTAGGGGTGAAGAAACCTGCTTGTTCACTGGCTATATAAACTGACCTCGGCAAGCTGCTCCACCAAGCGCTGGTTGTGATTGGCTAACTGAGTGAGTTGTTCACTCTCGTCCCTTCGCTTGTCTCGCCCCTGGTTGTGATGTCGCTCCAGCTCAGACTTTAAAGCGGCTAAATCTGCTGTCAGCTCTGCCTCTTTCTGCCCAGATGCCAGTTCATTCATCTCCAGCTTTCTATGAAGAACATGTTTCTCCTGCTGCAAAGCCTGAGACATTAAACACAACATTAACGTAACTGACTTTATGGAAACATGAAATCTATAAGCTTATGCCAATAAATATCAGATCCTGGAGTAAATGGATCATTCATTTCTATGCCTTTGTTCTTTTCTTTGTATTCTTATTATTATTTATAGTTTTTTTCCTCAATGAGGGCTCTTTTGTTTGTACTGTTTCAAGAAAATCAACTTTTTCATTGCTATTATCTGTGAAACAGTGTTCATGCATTGAGTGGCTACAGGTGTAATGAGGGAGTCAGATGTGGCTGTGAAAATCCTCTTGTGTGCAATTAAAGCTTGTGCTTACAGTTTTCATAATAGTCATAAATATAGTAATCATATAGCCACAATAATAAAGGCTTTATAACTTCATCAACTGTTTTCCTGTTAATTTATTAGATGTATGTGACACACTAAAACACAACCATGCATGGGAATAGAGTGTAAAAATTAGACATTAGTGACATCAGTAGTGATATAAACCTCTACAAGTTAGTTTATATTCATAATGTTTTGAGTTTGACTTCAGCTTAGAATGATACGTTGAGCAAATGTTTACCATGCTGAAAAAGGTTAATAGTCTCTGTGCTCTTCCCCCTTAAGCATTAACAAAGTTTGCATAGCTACAAAAAAACAGCTTCATCCTTACCTCCACCTCCCTCTCCCTCTGCTCCAGAGAGGCTGCCAGCTCCTCATTCTTCTCCAGTAAAGCCTGTCCCAGCTCCGCAGCCAGTATCAGGTCTGTTTCTATCCCGCCTCCGCCATCAATGCCACCGGGAGAGGACGTAGATGAAGGCAGAGCAAAGGAGAGCGAGACGGAGGATGATGAGGAGAGAGGGAAGAAGGAGTCCTCCAGGCTGGGGGAGGGAAGACTGTTTTTCCTTGGGGTGAACATTGTTGACAGTCGTGGGTTTGACCCCCACGTCTTGGGCATGTAATCCAGACTCACAAAAGCAGGTGGACAGTCACAAACTTATAAAAATATTTTTCTTTAAAAAACGCAGTCCTTTTTGGCTTCTTGGTGTCTGTTCTGGAGTGATTTGATCCGTTTATTTTTCAGTTTTGTAATCCAGAGTATGTCCCCGCCAGTCTTTTTCTTCACTGTGGTGCCAGTGGACCAGAAGCTGGTATCATTCAACTCTTTTCATCTCTGCTTCACAGATAACCCTGAAGGTGGGAAAAGACACTCAACAATATGGAAAACCACTGTGGACAGATTTCTTAGCTGTAAGTGTGAAATTCAGGACATGTATGAGTATCAGACTTGTTGTTTTCTAGTAATACAATCTCAGATGGCCTTTAAGGAGGCTTTTTGTCTGACAGGCGCCTTTGTTACTCTGACCGAAATACCAGCTCCACTATTATCTTTGTTTTGCTCCCCTCCCTGAATTCCAAAGGCATTGTGCTCCACTATTTCCTACAAACACAACAAAGTCTTAAATGTTCATAATCCTGTCTCTAAACCGATACATTTTAACCAAATCATCAACAATTTCTTGCCCAAAACAAGTCTTGGTGAGATGCTGCTACCACATATTATTTCCACATATTATTTCCAAACACTGTATGATCAAGTCTGTCTAAATGCCGTCATTGTAAATTACATTTTTGTCACAGTAGTTGCCCTTTAAAGCCACAGTCTCTTGTCATTTCTGTCTTTATGCCTGACGTCACTGTCTGCCATCTCACCTGTTGATACCATGAAACCATGCTGTCATCGTATTTAAAATAATTAATACAAGTAATTAACTAATTCGTACTTTAACATGATTAGTTTCCCACTATGAGAACTGACAGAATCTGTATTAATCCATGTTCTACCTGACTTTGAACGAACAAAAATGAAGTCTGGCTTACCTGACAGTTTCCAGCCAACTCACGCCAAACAGGTATAGTCTTCCTGTTTGGTGAGTGTGTGTATGTGTGTGTGCGTGTTTGCACAAGAGAGGCTTAGCTGGTTTCCTTGGCAGTGGAAACATACAGTATGTAAATACAGCCAGTGGCTCCACCTCCTGAGTTTAACAAGGTAAAGAGAGGGAGGAAGACAAAGAGAAAAAGTGGAGGGAAGATGGTGATAGTGATGTGTTTGCATTGAGATAGACGCTGATCTGACATCTAGTGGCTGAACAAGGTAGGGAAAACACTGATTAACTCAGAGGAATGTGTTGCTTACAAAGTGGAACACGCTCCTGTTTGAGCAGGGGGTGACACAGGGTGAGAGACGGAGAGAGAGAGAGAGAGAGAGTAAGGTCAGGACACAAGCAGGGGTCTGTCTAATCTGGCCCTCCCCCTCCTCATCCCCCATCCTGTTTACCTGCTTGAAGGGTTTGAAAGGAGCTCTGTGTGCGTGTGTGTGTCTGTGTGTGTGCGTGTGTGTGTGGTGTGTGTGTGTGTGTGCGTGTCTGTGCGCAAGGAAGGGGGGTAGGGAGAGTAGATAAAAGGGACTGCCATCACTACACCTCCTTCTCAGAGCAGCAAAGGGGAGCAAAAAGACGTTCACAGGGCTTTAAACAAAGTCGTTTGGATCAGTAGGTGCATTCACATACAGACATGCCTTGCAAACTCTGGCTTGCTTTTTCTGTGTGGCTTTTACTGCCAACCTCTGATGCTGGAAGACAGATGCCTAAACTCTCTGACAAGAAACTCTGCGCTGACTCTGAATGCAGCCGTAAGTAGCACACTCACCATCCTCTTTTTGCTGTTAGTGATTGCTGTGCTTTAGTAGTTAACTGTGTGGTGATCATGTTATGATATACGCTGTAGGTAAAGGAGTTGAAATGATAACAGAAAGGTAGACCCTTTAAATTTGAATAATGAAATGTTGTAAAATTATGCCTCTCTTCATTCCCCAACTCTGACCGTACATGCACGTCATTCTCCCTCTTTCATTCCTGCACAGACCCTATCTTGATAGCTCGTGCGCTGCAGGATTACTACCCTGGAGACTGCAGGTTCATCCCCATCAGACAGGGGCAGCTCGTCTATGTTTATGCAATGCTGAAGGACAGAGGGAACCTCTTCTGGGCCGGCAGTGTGAGTGAAAAATTAAAAAGTGATAATAACCCCTTGTTTGACATGCCTCTTCACCATAAAGCCTTACATAGGACTTGATGCAGCTTTGTTGCAGGTCATGAAGACGTGACATATCCACGTGCTGCACTCACATTCACCTCTGAAAAGTTATGTTGTCAAGAATTTTTGTCTATATTGTCTATTTTCAGGTACAGGACTCTTATTACGGACAACAGGAGGCTCGCGTTGGCCACTTTCCCAGCAGTGTAGTGGAGGAGACACACGCTCTCATGCCAGCCAGCACTGAAGTCAAGACGACTGTGAGTGAAGGCATACAAATATTCACGTACACACACGTGCATAACGCAATGCGTTCTCCTTACCATATACTTCTTATTTCCAGAAATGGGACTTCTACTGTTACTGAACTGGCCATCACCAACGAAGAGAATGACCTTCTTGTCAACAAAATTACAAGATAATTAAAATATGTAGGCTTGCATATCCGCACTGCGGATTTAGGGAGATATGGGCTACAGGTCTACTAGATTGTAATCAGATTTAAACACGGGCACTTTCAGAAATTAGGATATCAAACTCCAGACCCCTATCGTCTGTTTTATTGATTGATAGAAGTCTTCTAGCCTGCACTATCTGTTCTCTGTTTTGCAGATATTTCAAGTATTTTTTTTGTCAGTGTGAAATATAATGTTTTACGAAGAAAAAAAAAGTGAATTGTGTCTTCTTTTGATTCCTGCATACTACAGCTACTATTTTGTGTCGTGATTATGTGTCACAAAACGAATTTTTGGCAACAAGCTATCAGCTACATCCAACACTAAAACAAATGGCAGTATTAATGCAGAAAATTAAATGAAGATACTTGCAACTTTTGTGTGACTGTTGGATGAGTCTAGACCTGACAAAATACAAATAAAAACCTCTCTGAGCTAATTAAACAAGAAAACTGCCTGATTTATCACCTTCTTATCTCCAGATATACTGTGTGTGGTCTGAAATGAAAGCAGGAAGACACTGAATATAAAAAAACACACAAAACAGGCCTATAAATGTTATGTTTCATCATTTATTCTATTTGTTGTTTTCTGTGTTAATATGCCAGGGGGTTGTTACCAATATGAAAGAATAATAGAGCTGTAATCTTGCATCTACAAGCACATGTGTACTAATTCTCTTATGAAACTCTCTCTCTCTCGCTCTCTCTCACACACACACACAAACACGCATACACACTTTCCATAGCAGCTCAGAGGCCATGCTCCCCAGTGGAAAGGAGCCCAGTGATATAAAAGCTGTCCGTCTCCAAACATGAGTTCTCTCCTTATCCACTCCTCCCCCTCCCCCTGCTCATTCACCCTCACACACCTGGTCCCAAGTCCTTCGGTAGCTTTTTGTGAACACACAACTAAAAATGACTGCATATGCCTCCAGAGAACTCCCTCCTCCGAATACATACAGGAACCAACACCATCCAACACGTAAACAAAGCACAGCTGTCATCTTATTCATACCCACCCAGACAGTACTGTGTACTGTAGATACAACAATGTTAACATTTTTTTGTCTGGTATCACCTTAGGAGGGCAAATTTGAGGATAAGTCTTTACCTCTAAAACAAATATCTGCTGCAAGCTAGTTTGTGATTAAAAGTACCCAACATGTTCAATTAACAACGGCTCACAATTTTGTCACTTACAGGGGCCAGTACAAATATTATATAACATTCAAATGACTGCTGATTGGAAAGTAAATGACTCAAATTCAAAATATGATTATATCTTAAACATGCCTTTCACATACATGGTGGTGGCAAATATCTTTGGCACAGAGGTATGGTTTTAGGAGTAGTTTTGCAGATTTGTGACTCTTAGGAGCTTATTATCCTGCACTGTTAGACATATTAGTCTGTGAATTTAAAGCACCATTGTCTTTCAGAAATATACGAGTAATAGTGAGTTAGGAGTTAGATACTGGTTTATTAGAAGGCACTTGCCCTTGTAGATGTCTAGATATTGTATGCATGCTCTTCTGAAACAGCATGTACTGAACTGTAACAGGTTAAATATAAAAACAGGCAGTAGTTTAGGTTAGTAGTGAAACAGGGTCAGCGGGATCAGATTCTGCTCTAGATTTTCTGTTTCGCTGTTCCATCTTCACTGGCTATGGGAATGCTGCGCTCTGGGCCAGGAGTTGACCGAGGTGCTGTGATTGTCAGCACACCATCCGATGACAGACTGGAGGTGACGTCAGCACACGACACGGTGGGGGGAAGCTTGTACTTCCTCAGAAACTCTCTTGACACAAAGCCATGGTCGTCCTGGAAACAGAATTAGCCAGTATATCAGTCAGGTGTCACCAAATTATTGATTATTTCTGTAGATCTCTACAGTGCCTCTGACCTGTCTTTCTTCATGTTTGCCGTGTATTGTGATGAACTCGTCACTGACATTGACAGACAGCTCATCGGGTGAGAAATGCTTCACATCCAGATAAATGACGTAGCGATCCTTTTCCATGCGCATCTGTACAGACAACAAACCTGTTAGGAACAGCACTGGGATATTTTGTTGCATGCCTGCAGCTTGGAGTCGGCTGGGCACAAAAACACACAATAGCTTGTTACCTCTAAATTATAGAGACCTTTGGCATTTTTGCCTCAGTAATGTAATGTACAAATCTGACAAATTAAACATTTCTGACGGCCTGTCACATAATTCTACGAGTTACAGTATATTAGTTATTATTACTGATGTTAGGGTTAATAGTTTTAGAAGTGATGCTGGTAATACATGGCCAGTTAGCAGTCAAGTTGTGGGTATTTCACATTTGACAAGGACACAAGTGAATTTCACTTTACCTCACTGTGTCCATTGTCGGGCCAGTTGAACCAGCGCATGAATGAAGGGCGCATCCAGGGGAAGGACCAGGAGAAAGGCCAAATAAGTGGCCAATCAGTGAGAGGTTCTGCCAAGGACATGTCAGAGAGTCGATGTGGGAAGGCACGGCGGTACCAGGGATACTGGATGGGGATGTCCATGATGAGATTCCAGAAAAACGATGGATGTGAAGGAGGTTGACTCTTGGTCTTACTGGGTCTGAGATGTGTGCTGCTGTGCTCTCCTGCGGCACATTTATAGGCCTTTCCCTCCCCTCCCACCCCGAATCTGTCTCTGCGTCCCCCTCCCCTCCATATCCCCCCACCCCATGCACTCTTGCATAGTGACCCTGCCAACAGGCTGATCTTTCTGGAACAATGATGTCAACTGTTTATCCCTCCATTGCCCTCATTGTTTCATCTGTCTGACTGTGACTGGTTGTCTCTCCCTTTTTCTCTATAACTCTGTGTCTTTGTCTCTCCCTTCTCCCGGTCATGAGTGGACTCTGGCTAGGAATACTGCTGATGCCCCTATGCTTATTCCCCAGGAAATGCTCCCGTCTGGATCTGTGTGTGTGTGTGTGTGTGTTTGTTTGAGGAATAGCTGCCAGAGCATTAGCCTGCTGTGCTCCGAGTGCCAGAAGCTTTAGGTTTGTGAGCGGAGTGGAAGTGTGGTTGAATGGGAAATGATGAGTTTGTATGGGACAGAATTAGGTGACACTCTAAGCGTGTATAATTTTGCTATGAGCTCAGATGTAAAATATGAAGTCCTCTCCAACTGTGCAATAGTTGCTCCAACCAAATTACTATTTCTTTCAGTCTCTGCTTTATCCTCCAAGTCATTTTGTGTCCAGTGTAGGAGAATGACAAACATTAAATTTGTGTTATCTGCAAGCACTTAGATTTTACAGAAACCGTCATGCAACATTTGGGAAAAGTGGCATCCTCTCCTTCCTAATCACCAAGCCGTACTTACACATCTCATCTTTACTTTCTAATACTGAGAACCAGGACACCATCCAATATAAATCATGAATTGAGTTTTTCATCATCATCAACAAATTGTGCAGCATAACCATCCAGTATTAATGTATGGTTACTGTGCTGTCATTTGGAAAGGCCAAGATGAGTGTGGTGACAGAGGAAAAAACTCTGCATCACTGCAAGGTGCAAAAACCAGCACAACTATGTAACAATTACAGGATAATACAATAGTGAATGCTAAAACAATGTGAACAAGTAAGAGTCAGTCAGTGAAGGGCCTTACTACTGTCTATTAAACAGCAATAGGCTATCTGTCTGAAGTTTGCTATCATTAGCCAAGGCACCATTGAAAAGAAAGGCAAACATGGTCATGCTTTTTTTTCTGACCACTGAATTGTCTATACTCTGCTTGAGGGACTTAAGGTAATAAAATTTGTTTACATTTTTTTAAACAAGTTCATAGTTTTGACTTTTTTCAAGTGTCTAGCCATATGATTTTGTGTTTCTGGGTGTTTATGTGGTGGCTGATTGTTCTCCTTAAAATGTGACTCTGTCAGGGGAGTTGCAGGAGATGGACCCAAACGCAAAACAAAACAGCCAGAATGAACTGAACAATGTCTCTTTAAATAAAGATCCAGGCATGCAGGCACAGCAAAACAGAACAAAACCAAACAGAACAGAGCAGAGAAAAACTGAACAATACAGAACAAAGGATCCAACAAGACAGAACTGAAAAACAGGACTGAAACACTAACTGAACTAAGGAGGAGATGAGGTGCAGGTGGGGAGACGGGCAGAGAAACTCAAGTTAGAGGAATGAGGAGATGAAACAGAAGAATGGGAAAGAGGCTGGGGAAAACACTGGGAAAAGGGTAGGGCTAACGAGGATGATCCAGGGCAAGTGTGGAGGGAAAAGTAGAACAGACACAGGAAGAAAAACCCAGAGCAGCAGAAAACCAAGAAACCAGAAAACACAATCCTCCTCATAATTAACTGACATACATAAACCCGTCCAAGGATATACACAAATAAATACACAAGTACACTATAACTTGCAAACTCATTCACAATTTCATACTAATGGAGTTCTTCTTACTTGGCACACAGAAGCTGTAAATTATTAAAATCTACAGAAACAAATGTTAACAAACTCGTTTTTTATGTGTTTAGGATAAGTTAAAGAGAAACCAGCCATTGAACAGACACTTGTCAGTGTCTGGATAAAAATATCTGCTAAATGCTGCATTTTTTAAGTCTAACTCTTCTCACTAATTACAACTAAAATGCGTGGGTGAATCACAGTTTAATAGTTTAACAACAGTTTAACATACTTGTACCTTTGGTGAAGCGTTTGTTATTGTTACGTTACTTCCTGTCTCCTCAGCGTCGTTACCATGGTGACGTGATTTGCCCCCAGTAGTACTTTGAGTAGTTTGTTGTTGGATTTGAAAGTGGTTAGCTTACAGTAAAAGGAATTACAGTTGTGACCCAAGAAATGGACTTTCCAGCTTCATATTACGGGAAACTTGACAAAAGGAACCCAGTTATTTCAGCTTTTGAACGAGACATTAACTCGTTTATAACGATGATGAGACGTGTAGCGTCCTCCACCAGCCAAGACAACAGCTCGTATGCTAAAGGGTAACGTTGACTGCCTGTTAATTTAGCTGGTTTAGTTAGCTAGCTTAGCTTTATTCTCTGAGAATTTTACAGTCATTTTACTAGTATAATCCTGCTAACATGATGCTTGTCCTGGGGCCCAAGATGTCTTAAACCCCACAGTCCCATCATAACAAAGACCAAGGAGTTTGTTTGTGATTGTAAACTACTGGAGGGAATCCATTCCTGGCCAAATGTGCAAGAAGAATCTGTAAATTTTGTTTTCTGAATGATTATCATCAGGGCACGAAATTAGCACCAGCCAAATGCTGGTAAAATATGCAAGTGGCTGGTAGATTTGCTTCACTCACCAGCCAAAAAACAAAAAAGTTAATTTTGCACTCTGATTATCATTCGAGTTGATGGCAAAGGGTGCTTGATAGTCAAAGAGCCAAACTATAGGAGAATAGGTGCTCCAATTTTGGAATAGATTTTAGATCAATTTAGTGTCCTCTTGTCTGTTTGGTTATTATCAGTTTTAACAGTAGGCTGTTTTTAACTTCTGATTTTGATTTGGAAGGATTAAAATCCTGCTGGAGATATGGAGAAACTACAAACATCGACTGCCTTCAAAGTTGTACGAGGAGCGCATGTTGCAGATTGCAGATTTTCTCTGTGGAATTAAGGTAATTCACAGAAGCCTAGATATTACTGTAGTTATCCAGTTATTGAGTGGCATTTCTTTAAACACTGCTTATTTCTTTTTACAAGAACATTTTGTCTGCAACATATTCAGGGTGGTGAAACATCAAATGAAGCTACTGCCAAATGCTTTAAGTAGCCTACAAATTTTGGTAGTTAATATCATATTGTGATACATTTCATCACTCTTTGAGATGGAAAAGAGCAGTTCTATTGGTTGTTGAGACTATACAAGGTGTCCGGGTTATTCTGCACAAACAACCTCCTTTCCCTTAATGTGGTCTGCTATCTCATTTCTCACCCTTCCTTGCCTCTCTGCTCTCCTCAAAATTCATCTGTGGATTACTGTTTAAGTTCTGGTCCCATTATTAGCCAATTTCGTTTTTTACTGCTGCAAAACATGATGTAGCAATTGGCCAAGGTGTCCTCTGCACAAGACACATTCACAGCCATTATTAAGCTTTTTTTGCCTCTCCTCTTTGTCTGTAGTTGTACCAGCTGGCTCTGTGGCAGGGCTACGGTCTCCACCTGCAGCAGTTCAGCTCCGTGAATATAACTGACATCACGGATGTGGACCACTTCATGGCCTGCTTCTTCCCTGAAGGTTTTGATACAGACCACGATACCCTTGACATGAAGGTATTTGATGTATGCGTGATGTATTTATACCTGTTCAAGGTCCGAATGAAGTGGAAAGCATGCTATGCTCGCTGTGTTTTGTTGTTTTATATTACTAAAGTTGTCAAATGATACTTTGAGATGTTTGTACCTGAACACTATATACAGTGTTTATATATTTATATGTATATAATGTATGTTTGTGTCTGTGTCTGTGTGTGTAGATCCTTGCAATGCATGGCTGTGTGCTGTGTATATTTGAGCAGGAGAAAAGGCACAGCATCCTCAGCCAGAAGGGACTCTGTAAACTGCTGCAAGTGCTGAACTTCATCAGGATCATGATGCAGGCTTTTCAGCAACATGAGCACCTCTGTTGGCAAATATATAATGGTATATTATTACAAGTTACATCTTTTTTTTCAGTGATTGCTTCTTGTCCAACAGAAATTTACAGCAGAACACATCGATTAGTCAGTCGATTAGTCACACTAAGTGTGAGACAGGACTAGAGGAGAATTTGAGCATGTGCCCACAAGGGAGGGTGTGTGAGGTTATCCACTGGCTAGATTAACTTTGTGAACAAAGCCAGTGTTCACAAACCCTACCATTCCCAGAAATATTTCAGCACTTTGGTGAGGGCTGAATAGCGTCACCTAAGTAGTGACGATTTCTCAGTTTTAAGTAAGAAGATGTGCAATTGTATTGTATTTGATATTGCATTTGATATTATATTGTAGGCCTAACATCCTACCATATGTTTTTCTTTTTTTCTTTCTTTACCAGGTTCGTTACACATTTACAACATCTGCCGTTACCTGATGACAATGAACTGTAGTGCACAGGTACTTGTATATAAAATAGAGCTTTTAAATTCAATTAGATTTTGCAGATTAGGCATCTTACAAACAGCCTTTTCAAAAGATTGCTTTTTTCCATGTCTGGTGCACTCTAATGGGAGAGATGAGAAATGGTATGTGACAGAGGTTGTGAATTAGACTGGAACTCATCTTGTGTTTTATAATGACTATTGATCATTGAGGCATTGGGAGATCTGTAAAAACATAATTTTTCTACGCTTTTGGTTGGTGTCTTTACCATCCCTCTGGTGTGTAAGTGTGGTGATTCAGAATGACAACCCCTAAAAGTGAGTGGTACTTTTACTCAATGAATGATGTGACATAATCAGCAATTAGTTCAACTCATAATGTAGATATAATGCCTGTGTTACTCTTTATAATCCTGTCCAGGCACTGGAGTACCTCGTGTGGGCAAGCATCAGTTTAGAGCTGTCCATCCCTCTGATGACTGCAAAGTATCTGCCATGGATTGTTACACTCCACTGTGCTGTCTGCCACTGTTACTATGACAACCAGGCTACAGTTCAGGCAGAGGTGAAACACACACGTCATCTACATCCAGACACCTACAAACACATAATGTCTGTGATGTCAAAAAATAGGCTGATCTAATGAGTCAGAAATACCAACAGTCACCTGTCGTTGATCTATCTGCAGTTTTCTGTTAGCCAGCCAGCCAGGCAGCAGTCTATTTGGTGTTAATTTGCCCATGAGAAGATTACTTAAGACTTATATAATAAGATTCTGCTTTGATGTTTATCTATCATCTGTTGTATTGAGATTTCACTGTTCTCAACACAGGTCAAATCATTTATTTCTCATGTTTTGCTTTCAGTGTACAAAAATAAAAAATACTGGTGACATGTTTATTATGTACAGACATGTATGGAAATTTTGTATGAAATTGAATCATCATATTGACTTCACATAGAAAAATGTCTTAAACTGAATTATTCTGAAATTCCTACAACCCATTTGCGGGTTTGTTTGCTTTCAGGAATTTGCCAGGAGAGCCCTTGGAAAAATCAACGACCTTGTAGAGCTGGAGCAGCAGAGCGGAGTTCCTGCCACCAGAGAGACTCAGAGAGCTTTAAAAGAAGCCTCTATCAAGGCAAGAGATTCCTCTCATCAAAATATACCTTCAATACTACTACTGTGATAAAGTATGACAGATCATTCACACTTCCCAGTGACAATGTGTTTCACTGTCAGCAGAAGAAAACATAAAAATAATGCAAGGAACAAATATGTAAATATAAAACCGTGCCAGTCTACATATTTAATCAATTCAACTGCCATTTGCAGTTCAATCTACACTGTTCAAGTATGAGAAGCTCATGCCTTTTCAGCAAACATTAATTCTGCATTCATTACATTTTTCAGTATCTAAGACTACAGCAATTTCACAAATAATAGCCACTACTATACAGTATGTATGAATACGCACACTAAAGATGTATGGACTTTGTTGTGGCTTTCTGTAAAGGTAAAGAGTAAAGAGAAGTAAAGAGTTTTTTGTTTGTCCTCACAATGTTGATGCACTCTTCTTTGGTTTATGAAATGCTGATTCAGGGATTTCTTTTTTCAGCTGGCTGCCATGATGTTCAAGCGGGCGGTGTTTGAGGCCAGAAAGAGACCCAAACACATGTTCAGAATCAAAACCAAAAGCACCCTGAAAGACATACCTAATGTAACGAGAGCCACTTAAATGCTGTATCATTATTTCATACTTTAGTGTACTGTCATTTTAAAACGCATACTCAGTCAGTTAGTTAAATTGGTAAATAACCAGTTTTATAATTGTAAAGTTGCATTGCTGCTATATGCTGTGTATAACTACTATAATGCTCTACTTCTTAAGCCTTACTTAACTTGATTTATTATAATGGACTTATTAGAGTGGATTTATGTAATAATTGATTTTTTTTAAATGTTTTTGTTGTCGTTGATAATTAATTTAATTGTTACAACTTGTATTATAACTTATATTCTTGTAAATAATTGCTATTTACCACCTATAGTATGTTACTGTATGGAAACCACAGAGGTCTTTTAATTGTATATCAATACCAGTTGTGGCTGGCTCTTTGTGTTGGTGGTCAACTAATTTTTTGAGTTAATATAGTTCTTGTAACATTACCCAAAATTGTATACCTACCTGTACATACTGTAGGTGCCATGGCCTCGTAACACGACAGAACGCATGCTAATGAGCCTGTTTGACAGTAGCGCAGCACAGTTCTTGGGCATCTTGGAGGCACTCTGGGACAGCACCAAACGCCCATTGTACACAAGGGTGTCAGATGAACCAGAGGTGCAGGAGGTTGTCCTGGAACTCCTGTCAGCTGGCATCAGTATATTATCTGGTTAGTACATCAAACACATAACAGAACATACAGTTGCTGCAAGTGCTTTAGAATGCATAAAACATATTTAAGGTTAGGAATGCCCCATTTTTGTATTGAGTAATGTTTTATGTTCCTGTGTATTGAGGAGCGGCAAGTACAAGTGAGCAAAAGCATGAGGACCACTCATGCGTGTCTCTTAGTGTGCTGACACCAACATCCACTCTAATGGAGTTAGCCATTACAGGTTAGTCACAATTTTCCTTGCCCTCTTTCTTTTTTACTCATGATCAACATGCTGTTAATGATGTGTTGCAAGGTGTTTGTTTTGTACAGCGGTTTGGAAATCGGTGGGTGTTACAGTAATGTGTTCTGTTGTGTTTCTAGGAGAAAACAAAGTATCCTTCATGTCTGCAGTGAGGTTCATTAAGCTTTTGTTTCAGTACAAGCAGCCAGATGCATTCACTGAACTCGCTGGAGAGATGCTGCAGGTTTTGTCTGTGAGTAGCACACAAGCATCCGTTGTAATTCCCATTCATAAGAAAAGGAGAATACATTCTATTTCTAGCCATTCTCACTTGTTGTCTTTCTAATTTGAGGTTAATGTGTACTGTGTATCTGAATGATCTGAGGTGTGAGTGTCTCTTTGTGCCTCTGTCAGGATGTGGGGGATCATTCATACAGGAAGGTAGAAATGGAGCTCGCTTTGCTTGTCAGCTTCAACAGTCTGCAGTCCTCCCAGAGGAGCCGTCCTAGAGAGGACAGCATCGTTGATGGTAGTAATAATAAAATTGTGCTACATATGGACTGATTTAGATCTTGAGGCATCTAAACCTTTATTTAATTAAATGGGTTCATAGAAACAGGATTTTGTCCACAAAGGATTGTCGTAAACCATTTATTGCTGTTGCCCAGACATTGATTCTTGAACAGCCTTCTTGCTTTTTTTCCTTGATTCTGTTTGGTTACTTTCAAGGAGAAAATAGTTTAAATGAGCGAAATGATGAGGGCCACTATTTATTATTTCACTTTGTTGCCAAGCTGCTATCAAGTTTATCACTTTGAATTATAATGTGGTCGTGTTGTTTGATGTTTCCAACAGACAGACACAAGTCTTCATTCTCAATGAGTGATGAGTTCATTGGCCTGGTAGACACCTTGCACAAGTCTGTTTGTGGCTCTGCTCCTGTAAGTTTCCAAGTTGTGTGTGTGTTGGAGTTTACTCTGTCAAGAATTAGGGTTCAAATTAAAGAGGTAGAGTTCAGAGGAGGATTTTAGTGTGTGTATTTACATACTGTATGTGTGTTTGTGTATGAGGTGCAACCAGATGGGGACCTGGTTTTGGAAGTTGTGTTATTTCTGTGGGGTAAGATGAAGGTGGTGATGCAGAGGGATCAGCTGCAAAACCCAGAGTTTACACACAACCTTGAGAAGGTTGATAATTACCACAAGGTATGTATTTAAAAAGGTAAATATTACTGAAGCTGTTTGCTTTTTCTGAGTGAACAGGAGCACATTATTTTCGAATAGAAAACTGCTACTTTTATCCTCTACAGTGAGTATAGATTTTTTTATAAATGCAATTTAGGAAGTTTAAGGTTGAGTGAACATTAATCGGGCAGAATAAAACATATAAATTACCTTATATTTAATTTTTTCACAGTATATTTAATGTATGCATCCAACTTATTTCTGTTCATGTGTATGCAGTATTATTATTTGAACATGTTTGCAGTGGGTTTGGTGTCTGTCTATGCTGTGCGAGGTGGCCTTTGACTGTGACCTAGCAACTGTTGACTGCATAATGACAGCAGAGATGATCCACACATTGGCCATACTGCTAGAGAGTGCAGCTGAACGCAGTAAACAAACACCAGGTGAGGGAGTTCTACCATTTGCCCAGCTTCAGTATCTTGGACAACTGAAATCATACATCTTTTATTCTGGATCTGATTATCCAGAGTCCAGTATTTGGGATCTGGTAAACTACCACCAAAGTCACACATACACACTTTTACGCACATAATTTATATATATACAATATTTTTCCAGCCATAGCTGTGACAACATTTTTATTCTCATGTCTTATGTCTAGCAGCTAGTGAAGCAGACGCTAATGGTGTGAAGCCAAGCTCTTTCACTCTTCTTGAGGTACGTGAATCGATGGACTGTCTATGCATTGCAGAAAATAAAAGTTCTGTATATTGTAAAAAGCATGCATGTTGTGACTTTTTGGGAAAGTTGAGGTGTTGCAAAATTAATTTGAATTTCTTTCAGTGGCAGAGACAGTAATTAGCATTTTGAAAATCAATGCTGTGTATTGAACTGATGGTTCATATCCTAAATCCATGTCCAATGTTGTAAATGTTGTATTATACACCTGGGATTGCTTATTGGTTAAATGATATAATATATGCAAGGTCATATGGATAAATATTCTTACTTCCATTAAGGAACTGTTAAGAAAGTATATTGCTCGTTTGATTAATATATGGCCTCTGGTGGCTTGTCGCTTGAGTATTGCAGTATTCTGTCTGAGGTTTTTCAAAAAGACTGCAAACAAAATGTCTTGTTCAATGTGTTTGTTTGCAGAGGTCGAAAACAGAGCTGCTACAGAAGGTGTGTGAGATGGTTAAGAGGGGTCTTGAAGCTCTGGCGAAGGGTGTAGCTACACTGATGCCCCAAGATTGCTCATCAATCACTGACTCTGCCTTCATGCAGGTAGGCAGTCAACCTGTCAAAGAGCTTGTTTAAAGTTAAGTTCACAGGAAATCAGTATGGATTGAGAAAATACAAAAAACAATTGAGTGTTGCTAAAACACATTTTCTTCTTTTTCTGATAGAAATTTAGTCCCATCCCCCCATTGACCTCCTCCCTACCTTCATCAGAAGAGGGAAATGGAGGAGATGAAACAAGTGAGAAGGAAAAAGAAGTTGAAACCAAGGCAGACTCAGATGTCAAAAGCTCAAGACACACTCAGTCCACATGTGTGTCCCTGCTGGCCGCAGACCTCCATCTTGAGCTAGACATCATCCACTGCAGGGCTTCCCTCAAGTTACTGCAGCTAAATGCAGGTCAGATTCATTGCCACATTGAAATGTCATCAGTGTTATTATGAATTATTATTTTGCCTTTATTAATTAGCCTTTTGTCTACATTGAGTTTGCATTGAGTTTGAACTGTTAATATTTATAGATATAGTCAGATTTCCGTATCTTGCTCTTGATGATTTACTAACAGAAGTTGAAATCTCTGACAATAAATCATGGTTAGTTAGTGTAAATGTTCTGAAAGAATATCAATAATAGATCCAAGTATGGTGAATTATCCTGAGATTTTGTCGGTTGTTCTAGTTGCCGAGTCTGATCTGTTGGATCGGATCAAGAAGAACAAGGTGTCCAAAGCTCTTTTCCTGATCCAGAAAGCCTTGCTGGTGTACAACAACATGGAACCAAATAAAAGCAGCAAAACCAAGATTCTGCTAGAGGTTACACAAACATTCACACTTTCTTAAACACATTCACAAATATGCATGTAATGTAAAAAAGAGGTGAGCTCTCAGGAAGTGTAATGAATATGGTTGTTCCATGTGCTCTTGCTAGGAGGCCTCCACCCTGATAGAGAAAGCAGAGGTAGAGGAGAGAAAACTGTATATGTCCACCATCCCTAAGACTCCAGCTGAAAATAAAGACAAAGAGTTGAAGGAGGAAAAAGAAAATTCTCCACCTCCCCCCATCCTACGCTCACGGACTGACCACTCCTTAACCTTTGCCCCAGCACCTTACCACATGGAGGAACAAGTGAGATTTTCTTTAATTCTTATTGCAAAGTTGTTTATCTAACCAGTAAATCACGCGTCACACCTTCTATACTTTTCATCTTTCTATTCATTTCCTTTCTACTTTCATTTCTTTCCAGGTGTGCTGGTACCAGCTCTGCGGTCGGGCAGCTGAGGGCATTAACCGGAAAGTCCGCCTTGGAGACTTCAGCCTGCCAGGAACTGGGAATTTGGTACAGTTTATCTCTTTCACAGAAGAGTATCTGATCTAGCACTTTTTGTCATCTTGTATGAGCTGGTGGGTGCCCGTGATATGAGGTCTGACTTTGTGTGTTTCCAGGTACCAGCAGTTTCTGGTGAGTGCGTGCTGAGGGTGGAGGGCCTGGAACCCAACCAGAAGTATGTGTTTGCTGTAGCAGCCTACAACAGCCAGGGCAAGCTACTCGGCAATTCCGCTGGAGGAACAACACTCCCACTGCTAGCATCCATGCCAACACCACTGCTCTCTACATGGGCTCACTTGGCACAGGTACACTACAAACACGTCCAACACCTCACTACTCTCCTCACTTGCTGGGACCATGTGCTTTTCCTGGCGCAAGCAAGATCATGGTTGTAGCTTTTTTTGACTCCATCCTCAGGTGGCATTTCAGACAGAGCAGTATGACGTTGCAAAGAGAGCCTGCAGGGAATTGTGGAGCCACTATACCTTCTCCGACCCCCACAGCTCACATGATAGACTTGCTACTACAGGGTGAGGAGGAAAATACATACAAATCAACACAATTAAAGTCAAGGCGTTTGTACATCCTTTCATTTGCTCATCTCATTTTACTCCATCCCCAATTACCATGCTGAAGGCTGCATATCCAGACCCTGCAACACTCCTCTCCTCTCCTGTGTCAGTTGTTCCTCACTTCCATCTTCATTGAGACAGAGATCAACATTCAGCAGGGATCGCTCTATTGTGACTCAAGCAGTGACAGTGGACTGTTTATCTGGGAACAGGTAATTGATTTGTGTAGAGAAGTGTTTGTCAGATAGTAGTCATTGTTAACTGCACAGTAAGTTTATGTCAGTTTTTTGCTTGTATTATAAGAACAAACTTTATATCTCTTAAACTGACATGAACATAAATATATTATATGTGCATGTGTGTGTGTATGCAGGAAGCCAGACTGGCAGAATGTGAACGAATGCTGGTGGCCATGGACCTGGCAATGTGGTTAAATGACAGCAGCGCTGCCTTGCAAGCTGTAGTAAGCTGTTACGGCCTTTTGGCCCCTCTAATCTTCCATCAGATCACTTGCGACCCTGTGGTACAGGTATGCAAAAAGTCTTAATTTTCTGTGTTTGTTTTGTTCACAGTGCAACATTATACAAACTGTAAATCATTCACTAGTAAATGTGTGTATTTGTGCCTGTCTTCTGTTGTTCAGGTGCTCACAAAATGCCTGACAGTTTTGGAGGAGAATTCAGCTCTTCTCAAACAAAAATGGGCAGGAAACACCTCAGAGTCTCTGATGCACATGATAGCCTGCATCACCTACTGTCTGTCTAAGGTGTGTATGCATGCGTATGTGTAAAATGTACACTGTTCTTACAGTAGATATTTCAGTGGTCTCCAGTGGTCACAAAATTGTTTGTGTGAACTACATGACAGAAATCAGCATCAAGTCTTGCTTTTATTGTTGGCAAAAACATGCTTCCAAAGAACACCATGAAAAATAATTTGCTCAAGATTTGTGGCATTACATTTAAGAACAAGTATAATACCATCAACATAACACTCACATTGTTGCAAATTACTATATTCTTAGCAAAAATTACTTTACTACATTTGACTACAATCTTTTTGGAACATTTTGATATGCATGTATTGAATTGTTCTTAATGTTCTCTGAATGTACCATAAATTTAACATTTTTTACATAGTACAACAGTACTTTGATTTTCATATTACATACTGTATTTGATGTTTAGCAGACACACTCATGCAGAGTGACATACAATGACAGCAACTATAGAATAACCTTTGATTCCCAGGTCACCCAAATGATGACCAACCAGATTTTTACATAATAATTTCTCATCCTCTTTCCTCCTTGGCCAGGCATTACGTGTGCTCAAGGAACCTCAGATGGCGTCTGCAGTGATGGACTGTGGTCGCACGCTGCTCCAGGACGTCTTTGATGCCCAACTGCAGATCAGTAGAGTTGCCAACAAAGCTGTGGGTGTAAGGCCCAGTGGAAAAGTGTAGATTTATTTAATGATTTATCTTCGCTCTTAGAATGACGGTAGATTATGAAATTAAATTAGTATGGTTACCAAATATAGTTTCAGAGTTTTGCAAATGACTATTGTATTATTAGATTATATTTTGATATTATAGAATTTTTAATATACACCGAGAGTAGAATATTTTGCTTCACAGTTCAAGTGTTTCTGTGTGTGCATGTGTGTAGTCTAAGACAGCAGATGCTGCTGCAATCAAGGATGAAATGAAGATAAGCCTTCAGCTGAAAGCACTGCATGGGAAGAACAAGAAAATGATCACATCTGAAGCAACTCTCTCTGCAGATAATGGTAATACACAAAAACACACTTTGGTTAGCTTATTCACCAAAACTAACACTGGCATGCAACACGTCTCTGTATGAATATTCAATTTAAGATATTTCATTCTATTTTCTTAGATGGCTAACTTGTTCTGTGAACAATGACTAGACCAATTCAAGCATAACAGATGTTACTGCTGTTACATGTACAGTACCAGTCAAAAGTTTGGACACCCGTTATTATTCCCAAATGTCTACACTGAATATTCTTTGTTTCTGTAGAGACTTCACGCCCACTGACTGGCTGTGAGGATCCTGCCATACTTTATGATCGAATGTCCAGCAGCACATTAAAGGACGCCTATCAAGATGGTAAGTGGCATGCATTCACTTACTTTTTTATGAATAATAAGTTCATTCATGCCTGTGTTTTTGTGTTGGTGTTCTTGACAGTAATGAAGCTCAGACGCAAGGCATATTTCATTGAGTTTGCGTCACTACTACTCCAGAGAACCATGGAAGAAGGCCACACAGACCTTGTGTTAAAGTGGGGGCACACCATATTTGAATTTCTTTCCAGGTATGCCTTTATTATACATCTAATTAAAAAAACATATAAATAAAATTGAAAATTTCAGCTTTAGTTTCAGAATCATTGTGTCGTTTCAATAATGGTAAAGTCAAAACATCAAACAATGTATTACTCTCCTCTTAGGTGTGGATCTTACTGCAGTTTGTCATTTACTTAATTATGGATATTAGCTGCCTATGCTAGTATAAGATAAAGACTTGACTGCATGTGAATGGTTCTCTCTTTGTCAGACGTGACGAGGGTATGGGACTGTCCACAAAATGTCTGGAGGGAAATGGTCACAGTAAAAGAAAGAGTCATGTTCAGACTCTGAAAGGAAATGAACCACCCCAGGTAAAAATACAATGTACAGAAATACACAACACATATAGTATGTAGGTACACAAGGACGTACAATATCCTGAACATCTGTCTCATATTGAGCATAAGTGCATGTGTGTTTTGCATGTCACTTTATGGATGATGGATGGATGAACGGGCAGCCTGCATTGGCATCTCCACAGCTTGCAGATGATGGACTTTGACCTTGCCAAATTTAAATGACCTTGAATGTACAGTATATATGAATGTATGTTGTTGTGTGCTTATGTGACACAGTTTGAAGAGATGCTGTTTATTAGATCCCTTAAACTATTACACACAAGTACACACAGAGAACCAGTCTTATTATGTGGAAGAAAGTGTTTTGGTTTCTGTTATTGTAAGGTTGTCCCAACCTACTGTGCAACCATACAGGCAACAAATTCTTTGTGGATTAAAAAAAAAGGAATGCACTATTACATTAAATATTAAATATTAAGAATTGTTTGTACCTTTGTCTTAAATACTGTTATAAATACTATAAATATTTTGTGCTGCTTTTTTAGCAGAACAAGAACACATCTTCTCATGATGATGTGAGAAAAAAACTAAAGCAGAAAATGCCACCCAGCATGCTTCAGAGAGTGAGAACTAACAGGTACAGTATGTGTGTGTGTGTGTGTGTGTGTGTGTGTGTGTGTGTGTATGTGTGTGTTATATGTGTGTCAGGGGTGTCTGTGTTTTTCTGTAATTACATGTGTGGGTTGATGGACTTCCTCTCCCTGTCTGTGAAGGGAGATGCATGCTGTGGAGAATTTGTTGACCTTGATGTCATCTGTGGTGCAACGCCACAAGAAGCAGTTTCAGCTCAGGAACATGTGCTCCGAGGAGAGAGTGTGGAAGTCACACCTCAACTACAGCATGGCTCAGGCACATTTAACAGTGCTTTACCAGGTCCTGGATCAGCTGCATGGAGGAGACCTGCAGCACAGGTTCGCACATAAGATACCAGCCACTTAAATTCACTTTTTCTGTGTTTTTCCGGGAACTATTGATTGGTTCCCATAACCATTAATTCATTTGTCTGTCATGTCACAGTTGTAACTAAATCTGCATTTAAAAGATGTGGACAGATATGGTATATACCAGTGTGTTCTGGTGTTTTCTAAATTACATTAACTGGCCCAAGACGTTGCTATGATCACATGTTAGCACTAAGAGACACATTTTGGCTGATTGTTTATATGGAGTAATTATTGTATGATTTGTTTTTAAAAATATGAGTTATTCTACATATACTGTGTATTCATGCCTATATGCCTACAATATTATATACTGTATGTTTTTTGTCTCAGGTACAGCCAGTTAAATCCCTTGTGTTTCTCTCTGGCCTACACTGGTGTCCTTGTGAAGCAAAGGAAGTCACAGCAACAACAGTCCTCTAAATGTGAGGTTGTCCCAGAGAGAGACTCCTCTCACTCCGGTCTTAGGGATTATGTGATGGCTGCACACAAAGACAGGAACAAAAAGGAGGGTGAGGGAAATGACACACATTCTGAAATATGTGAAGAAAAGTTATTATCTTGTCTGTCTTTCATCACTTGTCTTCTCCCTTTCTTTCAGAAGTTAGAGTTGATGACTCCGCCACAGATAAGAGGGAGAGGGAGGGAGAGGACTCCTCACAGTCTGTTGAACAGCAGGTTCAGATTCAGAAACGCACTTCTGCCTTGCTGCTGGACACACTTAACCACGCTGCTTCACATCTTCGAAGGGCCATGGTACCATACACACATACACAGGCATACACTCATGCACAAGTACACAAATACTGACATACAATATACATTTAGACTTGTTAACTGTAGGTATCATTGTATGAAAACCTGTCTCAGTGTGTTTATTCTGTTGTTCAGTCATAATCTGTACATATGTTCTGTATGTGCTGATTTTATTTTCTTAAATTGTGTGTACTTTATTGTATTGTATGTATCTATTATTAATCTTTTTCAGGTGTTGGCCCACCGTGGCAGCCACTGGACCACTCTGCAGACTGTGTGTCAGACTACGTGGGATCAAAGCTGCAGACTTGCTATATTAGTACAGAGAGCTGATCAGGTTAAACCTCCCTTCCTACTTACAACAGACCAGCTGCACACCACTTTCACCCCGCTACTTGTGCTGTCTACTGACCTAATCATGGACATGCTGAATAAGCTAGGGGTAAGTGCCACTTACAGTTATATGAACACAGATAGCTGTTTGTAAAAAACTCAACTCAAGACAAAAATATTCCAGACAAGACCTCTACATTGTAAAGTGTGTTGCAATCTATAGGCTGCCACTGATTGCTATGTTCACTAAAGTCTGCATCTTGTCATCTGCGTAAAAAAAAGTGAAAGATGACACAGTCCAGTTTTTTAGTTTCGTCTTTCTTTTTGTTGTCCCTTCTAGCTGTGGAGTTTGTATGACAGTGACTTCACTGAGGAGGAGCTAGAGTCAAGTCTCCACTTCTCAGCCTCATTGGATGACAGCACACGGGTGGACCTGCGTTGGGTCCGCACCTTGGTGTTGCACACTCTGGAGCGGCTCCATGACAGTGGCAAATGGGAAAATCTGGCCCACTTTGCCTTACTTTTCAACTCATACACACGGTGATAAGGAACATTTTTTATTTCTATAAAGCACTAATTATAGTGATATCATAAAACTACAGGGACAGCATGTATGTAATTATGAATAGGTTTAAATAGTAACATTCAAAAGAGACAGAGCTGAATAATGATGAGTGACAGGTTCATATCATTAAATGGAATTTAAGTTGGGCTTTTCAATTTTACGACTTTATTAGAGAAGAAAAGGAAAGAACAAAAAGATGCAGTTGGTATAAGAAGCCATGAAAAGACAGCACATACTCACATTAGTATAATATACAGAAATCATTCAAGACACATTAAATGAATCTCTCAGGTTAAGGACTTAAAATTGTCATATTTTGCTCATTAACCTGTCAGAAAATCAGACTGTAAATCTGTATCAAAGAGTCACGTAGGGCACTATTGCAGAGTACATGCCAAGTGTTGTGTGTATGTGTGTGTGAGTGCGTGTGTATGTCTATTGCAGGGAGCGTTATGCCTTGATAGTAACTCCCCTACTAGTCCATGCTCAGAGGAGGCTGCTTGAAAGGATTAGCTCTTTTGGAGGGCCTGCAGTTCCACAACCACACCATGCCAAGTCACAGAGGGCCAATGGCAAGGAGGTAGCACATACGTTCACACACAAACATGTTCAAGCAGTGTATGATTTTAGAAATAATAAATACTAAATTCCAAATCTTCCCAATCTGTATTTGTATAAATGTGGTGCTGCCTTTTCAGGTAACTTACAGGAGCTATGCAGGCTGCCAGCTGCTCAGCGGGTGGATCCCTCACACTGCACTGCAACCTTTGAGCCGCAAAAAAGCACCACTCACAAACCTTAATCCACAAGACTCAACTGAGCTTAAAGGTTTGAGCACCTAGTTTCAGATGTCAAATATCAAATAACATCAGAATGGTGGAAGATACTAGATGAAGAGAAATAATATGAGATATTATGGTATAAATTGAGCAAACTCAAATAGAGCAAAACATGCAAAGATCAAAGGGTGGGCGA
Source organism: Thunnus albacares (assembly GCF_914725855.1). Classification (NCBI taxonomy): domain Eukaryota; kingdom Metazoa; phylum Chordata; class Actinopteri; order Scombriformes; family Scombridae; genus Thunnus; species Thunnus albacares. Next base: position 13,236,564 of record NC_058118.1, on the reverse strand, counting down.
GTGTGTTTATATGTATGTTTTCCGTGCATATATGTTCTCTGTATAAGGTGTAGAGATGCAGCACTCCATGTCCCTTGTGTGCGTTCCTCTGGATGTGGAAGACACACTGTGCTGTTACCGTCAAGCTCTTGAGAGAAGACCGCATTGTCTTCAGGTGTTCCAGAATAGCCGCTCATTACTGCTGCGGCTTCTAGCATACACACAGTCTTGTGAGTTCAGTGTCAATAGAGTGCACACACACACACACACACACACACACAAGTAGTGAGACAGTAACTGTTTGAAACTCACAATGTTTTCACTGTGTGTGTCTCTCTCCAGGCTTTGCAGCACAGCGGCACTGTCAGAGCAGAAGTCTCAGCCATTCTGCAAGCCTGGTTGATTTCAGTCCCATGGTTATGCCAACTCCAAACATCCAACCTCGCGATCTGATGGAGGAGGACTACAGTAGTCCAAATGCTCTCTACAGCCTCCCTGTCAGCCCTGACCATATGCCCACTGTCATTGCTGCATACTCCACATCAATTAGTAAGAACAAAAAATACAACCAAACTAAATGACAAGATAGTATGGAATATCTGGATGAAGTATTACTGTCAGGGATTCAAAGATCTTACTTTTCCTTCCTATCTCCATCCAACTTTTCTTCAGAGTATCTCCAAGCCAACAGCCACGACTCCCTCAGAGTTTTGGCACTGCATGAAATGGGAAACCTGCAGTTCTATAACGGAAACACACGGTAGGAAGTCTGTTTTACCTCCAGAGCATGTATGTGTGTGTTGAAGCAAGTCTACAGCCTGTTATTGTATGCATTTTTACCTTTAAATTATAGAGCAACAAACCAAGATAAACAGATGGAATTTCCTTACATTCTCACAATCTCTTTTATCTCCAGGGCAGCACACTCTTACTGGAGCAAAGCTGTAGATTCTGCCTTACAGAACTCAGGTGTGGTAGAGAAATGGGATGGTGTGTCCTTTGGTGGTGGCACCATGCAACAAACCCTGAAACAGGCTGGCATTTGGGGATGTCTGCAGGCTGCTGGGCTCACTGCTAAGATTGCACAGTAGGTTCCAGTGAGGTTCATCATTGATTTGATGTGCTTTTTTGTGTGTGTTGCATTCATACATATGACTATAAAACCCACTTTCTCCTGAGGGATGTGTTTTGATCTACAGGCATATCTTAACTTCTGATATCAGCCAGCGGACCAAATACTGTCTCTTGTCTGCTCACCTCTTTAAGGTAATACTTACAGGAGATTTTAATATCTCCTAACAAACATGATTTTTACTTTTGTTGCTGAATGTACTATTAAGGAAATGATGACAGGAGGTGTTTTTGCTCCTGTGAGTGTATACTGTATATTCTATTGTGTGTATGCATTCATTTGGATATGCTTGTGTGCATGACCCACTTCCCTAGTGTGTGCTGTGTTGCTCCCTGGCTCAGCCCCAGGCCGACCTCCAGTACGCTTCCCATAGCATTGGAGATGAACTGCTCCCTGGAGTCGACCTTTTCTCTGAACCCCACAGGGTTCACCTCGGCACCACCGTAACCAGCCTGAACTTCATCTGCCACTGGCTTTTCATCACAGGCTATCAAATCACGGTATACACATAAACACATGTAGTTAAGCCAAGTTCTTATTTGTCTGTCTCTCTGTCTTCATTTTGAACTGCAATGCTCAAGATAAATAATTGACTTAGTGTTACATTATGTTTGTAATTTCAGCTTCTGCCCATGCTGGCCCTTTACCAGTATTTTGTGGGGACTGTGTGCAGGGATGTGCAACGCTCTGTTGAGGGCAAAATACTTAAGGTCAGCATTTGTGCTGTCTTATACACACATGTAAATGTTTTTCCTCTTTTACCTCTGGTAGAGTTTTTGATCTGGGTTGGTGTTTTCTGCAGATCCGAGCTCTTACTGAACTGTGTCTGTTCACTGAAGCTGTAAACGAGGCAGTTCAGGTCGCACAAGGAACAGGGGTTCGTCTGCCTAATGGATACTACATCAACCAAGACAATCTCCAAGTATGAACACATGCATATGTTCACCCTTTAGTTTCTCTAACCCTGTTTAAACTGGTACTGTAAGAATTGCATCTGGCTATTTTTGACAGTATGTACACCTTTAGTTAAGATTTAGACCTTGTAGATCTGAATCTTTCATGCAATATGTGGAATATGGTTATGTGTCTTCCACCGTCTTGGAGAGGTAAAACAGACTGGACTGTATTTCTGGATTTGTCGCCTTCATCTGCACGGTATTGCAAATATTGTCATAGTGTTTGTTTATACATGCCATAATTTAAGCAGCTATTGCAGATTCACTGCTGTAAACAGTTCTAATACATTGTGCTTGTTGTGCAGCCTCTGAAGACATTCCACTGCAGCAAGTCTCTCTTGGACAATGCTGAGGTACTTTTTATAGAGAATTTCTCAAGTTTTCTGAAGAAAATCAGGGGTCATTTCACCAGTAATTCTGTGAAATATACTAATTTAACAAAAAGATTTTCCCAAAAAGATGCTCACTAAATTTGGATTTCTTGTGTATATGGTGCTTGGTGGTTAGGCTTTGGAGGAACTTGTGAACTATGACATTGCTCCAGAGGTTGGCACGCTATATGGATCCACATTGTGCCTGCGATTCAACCTTGCTCGTATTCAACTAGTCCTGGCTCTCAGTAGCACTGTACACGGTCCTCCTCTGCCAGGTCTGTAAACAAGAGTACTTTCTTCTCTCTGTTATTATATGTTGCCATTATTATTTGGATCATGTGACATCTCTCATTGGAGTGATGAATCTCCAGATATCTAGCATCCAAAAGGTCTGCTTTTTCTTAAGATAAACATGCCACTACTTTACCCACCTCTAATCTCACAGGGCTAAATGAGATTCTGTCACTGGCCTTTAGAACTAACCCTCTTCCATTACATACATAATTTTCATCATACTGTGCTGTATTTGTGTACTAAAGCTGTAACATTCACTTTAATTTCAACTAATTTGATTTAATTCTAAATGACTCACTGTGGATCACACATCTTTTTATGCATAGAGTGGGAATATCTTTCAGATTCTGTCGAAGGAGAAGCTTGTGCCAGCATAAGAAGTTGTTCAGTGAACTCAGAACACCATGAACAGGACAGACTGGAGTCTGAGGGCTCTTGCCTAAAGACAGAGGAGCCAAAAGTACTGGCTCTTGATTCACAGAAGAAGAAGCTCACTCCAGGAAGGATTAAGGTAAGACTTCTAGGGGATTTTTCAATCGACGTTTACTTCAGGGATTTGTCACTTAATTTCCGCTTTGGACGGTTTTAATCTTGGCACCTCGGCAGCTTGTTTCTGTCAATTTGCCTATATCTGTCATCTCCTCTGTTGTAGTTCCTTTTGCTAGAAGCAGCATCCTCCTTGTTGCGCTCCATTTCACAGAAGCTCACATCTCAGTCCTGTAGCGAAACTGAGAACCTGGAATTGGCAATAGAGTCCAATCTTCTAAAGGCCAGCCTCTACCTGCAACAAGGTCATGCTGCACTTAGGTACAACAACTTTATGCATCCGTACTGTTTGTGTTCACATGTTTATTTTGTATATCCTAATTATCCTATCCATTTTAACATCCTCCTTTAGTTCTGAAATGGCAGTTTCATCATTGGTGCTGCTGCAGGCATCTCCTTTAATGGTGAGGGGGTCCATACCTGGCTCTGAGAAACTTGTGTCTGAGTTCTCATGTGCCAGGGCTGGAAGTGAACAGGTAGCATGTTTATATGAATAAGTTTGGGAGAAAATGCTGAATCACATCAGTCAATTTTTGTACAAAACTCATGCATATGAAATCCCTTTCTGTGTAGGCTACTGTGTTGCAAATAGAATAACATAGCAACAACCAACAGAACCACCAGCAACAAAAATGCTCACACCAAAAACATATATGTAGTTATGATATGATATTCTTCTGCCTATATCCATTGGTTCTGATAATGAGGCTATTGGAAAAGGCACAAACTTAACCCTTTAACCTAAAGTTCAGTATAGTGTGAATGGATTGCAGGATTAAAATCATATATTTCATGTCCATTTGATAATCCACCTGATAGTGGTTGTGCCTGTCAATTTACCTCAGTGTCTTTTAGCAGCTGAAATATGACAATACGTAACTATATGTGTTATATCCTGTCTACAGGGTACTAAAGATTGCAGTCTGTCAAGTCCGTTGCATGGAGACTGTTCCAGAGCAGTTGAGGCCAATGAGAGAATTGGAATTGCTCTGTGGCTACGTTGCCGCCTGGCTCTGTTCCGCAGCCTGGCTGCACAGATCCCTGATGCTACTGCCCTTACGCCAGGTCTGGTCATGTGTTTTGCTTCTCTCTCTATGCACAGACTAGTACTGGATGTACATTTGAAAAACACACGGAGGAGTATTTCACCTTGTTTGTTTACATTGTTTTACATACATAAGAAGGCTCAATATATTGTGCACACTAGTGTAAAGTGTCACCACAAGATTTGACCATTACAAAATTGAAGAGTGCAAGTATGCTCAGCACTTAAAATGGTTAACTAATGGAATAAAAACTATTTTCCATTATCTGCATATAGGTAAATGATAGAATGATGAATATTAGATTTTGAATTAGTATCTGTGTGCATATAACTGTGTGTATGTGGGGATTGTCTTTAAAAGGTAAGAACATTAATCAGGGAGCAACTCGGATGTTACAAGAGGGTCTTGATGAATGTGCCCTATGGGGAGACCTTGACATTCAAGCCCTGTTGATGGTTGAAGGTGCGGAATTGGAGGAACAGAGAGGCAAGACTGATGACAGCATGGCACTACTGCAGGTACCGACAGAGACATTATTACATCCAAAGAATGGTAACAATAATGTAAGGGTACATTTAGTATAACTGACTGAAACTGAAGGCTTCAGATGCCTTTTCGCATATGTGTAAAGGACATTGACCTGTCATTTGGTTCCTTCCATGTATAAATGTCCTTTGATATTGAGCATATAATGGATTCATTTTGAAAATGAGGAACATGTGATTTTTAAACAAAATTTGATACCGAGCTAGCCAGGATTCGAACCTAGAATCTTCTGATCCGAAGTCAGACGCGTTGTCCATTGCGCCACTAGCCCTACAGAGAATGAGAAAATATGGGGCCTCAAACAAGTAAATATGCATGAGCTGTCCAGTTTAAAGTTTTGTCAAATGGAACGGAGGATGGACTAAATGTAAGCACCAAGGTAAAACAGTAACCCTTCAGCTACTGCCGTGACCCGGATTCGAACCGGGGTTGCTGCGGCCACAACGCAGAGTACTAACCACTATACGATCACGGCCACGAGGCCTTCAAATTACTGTGTTGTTGTAGTTAAATGTTTGGAGCTTAGTATTACTCTTACATCTTTATGGGTTTCCTTGAATCTTTTGATCACAAAAGACAGTCAAGTTCCAATGATGGTTTACCTTGTACTGTGACTTTTTTCCTTCAGGGTCAGATTTGGAACTTTCAGTCGAGATGAAAAGCATTGAAGATTCAAACCACAGAGGCCTAATGATTTCTTTGAATCTGAAGGGTTGACATGTCTTTTTGCACATGCTTAAGCAGCATTTATCTACCATTTGGCTCTTCTCGTGCGTAAATGTCCTTTGATAATCGGCGTGTGGTGGATTGGTCTGGGAAATACAGAAGATGTGGGGTTTTTTTGTTTGAAGCTAAAGTTGATACCGAGCTAGCCAGGAGTCGAACCTAGAATCTTCTGATCCGTAGTCAGACGCGTTATCCATTGCCCCACTAGCCCTACAGAGAGTGAGAAAATATGGGGCCTCAAACAGGGAAATATGCATGAGCTGTCCAGTTTAAAGTTTTGTCAAATGGAACGGAGGATGGACTAAATGAAAGCACCAAGGTAAAACAGTAACCCTTCCAGCTACTGCCGTGACCCGGATTCGAACCGGGGTTGCTGCGGCCACAACGCAGAGTACTAACCACTATACGATCACGGCCACGAGGCCTTCAAATTACTGTGTTGTTGTAGTTAAATGTTTGGAGCTTAGTATTACTCTTACATCTTTATGGGTTTCCTTGAATCTTTTGATCACAAAAGACAGTCAAGTTCCAATGATGGTTTACCTTGTACTGTGACTTTTTTCCTTCAGGGTCAGATTTGGAACTTTCAGTCGAGATGAAAAGCATTGAAGATTCAAACCACAGAGGCCTAATGATTTCTTTGAATCTGAAGGGTTGACATGTCTTTTTGCACATGCTTAAGCAGCATTTATCTACCATTTGGCTCTTCTCGTGCGTAAATGTCCTTTGATAATCGGCGTGTGGTGGATTGGTCTGGGAAATACAGAAGATGTGGGGTTTTTTTGTTTGAAGCTAAAGTTGATACCGAGCTAGCCAGGAGTCGAACCTAGAATCTTCTGATCCGTAGTCAGACGCGTTATCCATTGCGCCACTAGCCCTACAGAGAGTGAGAAAATATGGGGCCTCAAACAGGGAAATATGCATGAGCTGTCCAGTTTAAAGTTTTGTCAAATGGAACGGAGGATGGACTAAATGAAAGCACCAAGGTAAAACAGTAACCCTTCCAGCTACTGCCGTGACCCGGATTCGAACCGGGGTTGCTGCGGCCACAACGCAGAGTACTAACCACTATACGATCACGGCCACGAGGCCTTCAAATTACTGTGTTGTTGTAGTTAAATGTTTGGAGCTTAGTATTACTCTTACATCTTTATGGGTTTCCTTGAATCTTTTGATCACAAAAGACAGTCAAGTTCCAATGATGGTTTACCTTGTACTGTGACTTTTTTCCTTCAGGGTCAGATTTGGAACTTTCAGTCGAGATGAAAAGCATTGAAGATTCAAACCACAGAGGCCTAATGATTTCTTTGAATCTGAAGGGTTGACATGTCTTTTTGCACATGCTTAAGCAGCATTTATCTACCATTTGGCTCTTCTCGTGCGTAAATGTCCTTTGATAATCGGCGTGTGGTGGATTGGTCTGGGAAATACAGAAGATGTGGGGTTTTTTTGTTTGAAGCTAAAGTTGATACCGAGCTAGCCAGGAGTCGAACCTAGAATCTTCTGATCCGTAGTCAGACGCGTTATCCATTGCCCCACTAGCCCTACAGAGAGTGAGAAAATATGGGGCCTCAAACAGGGAAATATGCATGAGCTGTCCAGTTTAAAGTTTTGTCAAATGGAACGGAGGATGGACTAAATGAAAGCACCAAGGTAAAACAGTAACCCTTCCAGCTACTGCCGTGACCCGGATTCGAACCGGGGTTGCTGCGGCCACAACGCAGAGTACTAACCACTATACGATCACGGCCACGAGGCCTTCAAATTACTGTGTTGTTGTAGTTAAATGTTTGGAGCTTAGTATTACTCTTACATCTTTATGGGTTTCCTTGAATCTTTTGATCACAAAAGACAGTCAAGTTCCAATGATGGTTTACCTTGTACTGTGACTTTTTTCCTTCAGGGTCAGATTTGGAACTTTCAGTCGAGATGAAAAGCATTGAAGATTCAAACCACAGAGGCCTAATGATTTCTTTGAATCTGAAGGGTTGACATGTCTTTTTGCACATGCTTAAGCAGCATTTATCTACCATTTGGCTCTTCTCGTGCGTAAATGTCCTTTGATAATCGGCGTGTGGTGGATTGGTCTGGGAAATACAGAAGATGTGGGGTTTTTTTGTTTGAAGCTAAAGTTGATACCGAGCTAGCCAGGAGTCGAACCTAGAATCTTCTGATCCGTAGTCAGACGCGTTATCCATTGCGCCACTAGCCCTACAGAGAGTGAGAAAATATGGGGCCTCAAACAGGGAAATATGCATGAGCTGTCCAGTTTAAAGTTTTGTCAAATGGAACGGAGGATGGACTAAATGAAAGCACCAAGGTAAAACAGTAACCCTTCCAGCTACTGCCGTGACCCGGATTCGAACCGGGGTTGCTGCGGCCACAACGCAGAGTACTAACCACTATACGATCACGGCCACGTGTCCTTCAAATTACTGTGTTGTTGTAGTTAAATGTTTGGAGCTTAGTATTACTCTTACATCTTTATGGGTTTCCTTGAATCTTTTGATCACAAAAGACAGTCAAGTTCCAATGATGGTTTACCTTGTACTGTGACTTTTTTCCTTCAGGGTCAGATTTGGAACTTTCAGTCGAGATGAAAAGCATTGAAGATTCAAACCACAGAGGCCTAATGATTTCTTTGAATCTGAAGGGTTGACATGTCTTTTTGCACATGCTTAAGCAGCATTTATCTACCATTTGGCTCTTCTCGTGCGTAAATGTCCTTTGATAATCGGCGTGTGGTGGATTGGTCTGGGAAATACAGAAGATGTGGGGTTTTTTTGTTTGAAGCTAAAGTTGATACCGAGCTAGCCAGGAGTCGAACCTAGAATCTTCTGATCCGTAGTCAGACGCGTTATCCATTGCGCCACTAGCCCTACAGAGAGTGAGAAAATATGGGGCCTCAAACAGGGAAATATGCATGAGCTGTCCAGTTTAAAGTTTTGTCAAATGGAACGGAGGATGGACTAAATGAAAGCACCAAGGTAAAACAGTAACCCTTCCAGCTACTGCCGTGACCCGGATTCGAACCGGGGTTGCTGCGGCCACAACGCAGAGTACTAACCACTATACGATCACGGCCACGTGTCCTTCAAATTACTGTGTTGTTGTAGTTAAATGTTTGGAGCTTAGTATTACTCTTACATCTTTATGGGTTTCCTTGAATCTTTTGATCACAAAAGACAGTCAAGTTCCAATGATGGTTTACCTTGTACTGTGACTTTTTTCCTTCAGGGTCAGATTTGGAACTTTCAGTCGAGATGAAAAGCATTGAAGATTCAAACCACAGAGGCCTAATGATTTCTTTGAATCTGAAGGGTTGACATGTCTTTTTGCACATGCTTAAGCAGCATTAATCTACCATTTGGCTCTTCTCGTGCGTAAATGTCCTTTGATAATCGGCGTGTGGTGGATTGGTCTGGGAAATACAGAAGATGTGGGTTTTTTTTGTTTGAAGCTAAAGTTGATACCGAGCTAGCCAGGAGTCGAACCTAGAATCTTCTGATCCGTAGTCAGACGCGTTATCCATTGCGCCACTAGCCCTGCAGAGAGTGAGAAAATATGGGGCCTCAAACAGGGAAATATGCATGAGCTGTCCAGTTTAAAGTTTTGTCAAATGGAACGGAGGATGGACTAAATGAAAGCACCAAGGTAAAACAGTAACCCTTCCAGCTACTGCCGTGACCCGGATTCGAACCGGGGTTGCTGCGGCCACAACGCAGAGTACTAACCACTATACGATCACGGCCACGTGTCCTTCAAGTTACTGTGTTGTTGTAGTTAAATGTTTGGAGCTTAGTATTACTCTTACATCTTTATGGGTTTCCTTGAATCTTTTGATCACAAAAGACAGTCAAGTTCCAATGATGGTTTACCTTGTACTGTGACTTTTTTCCTTCAGGGTCAGATTTGGAACTTTCAGTCGAGATGAAAAGCATTGAAGATTCAAACCACAGAGGCCTAATGATTTCTTTGAATCTGAAGGGTTGACATGTCTTTTTGCACATGCTTAAGCAGCATTTATCTACCATTTGGCTCTTCTCGTGCGTAAATGTCCTTTGATAATCGGCGTGTGGTGGATTGGTCTGGGAAATACAGAAGATGTGGGGTTTTTTTGTTTGAAGCTAAAGTTGATACCGAGCTAGCCAGGAGTCGAACCTAGAATCTTCTGATCCGTAGTCAGACGCGTTATCCATTGCGCCACTAGCCCTACAGAGAGTGAAAAAATATGGGGCCTCAAACAGGGAAATATGCATGAGCTGTCCAGTTTAAAGTTTTGTCAAATGGAACGGAGGATGGACTAAATGAAAGCACCAAGGTAAAACAGTAACCCTTCCAGCTACTGCCGTGACGCGGATTCGAACCGGGGTTGCTGCGGCCACAACGCAGAGTACTAACCACTATACGATCACGGCCACGTGTCCTTCAAATTACTGTGTTGTTGTAGTTAAATGTTTGGAGCTTAGTATTACTCTTACATCTTTATGGGTTTCCTTGAATCTTTTGATCACAAAAGACAGTCAAGTTCCAATGATGGTTTACCTTGTACTGTGACTTTTTTCCTTCAGGGTCAGATTTGGAACTTTCAGTCGAGATGAAAAGCATTGAAGATTCAAACCACAGAGGCCTAATGATTTCTTTGAATCTGAAGGGTTGACATGTCTTTTTGCACATGCTTAAGCAGCATTTATCTACCATTTGGCTCTTCTCGTGCGTAAATGTCCTTTGATAATCGGCGTGTGGTGGATTGGTATGGGAAATACAGAAGATGTGGGTTTTTTTTGTTTGAAGCTAAAGTTGATACCGAGCTAGCCAGGAGTCGAACCTAGAATCTTCTGATCCGTAGTCAGACGCGTTATCCATTGCGCCACTAGCCCTACAGAGAGTGAGAAAATATGGGGCCTCAAACAGGGAAATATGCATGAGCTGTCCAGTTTAAAGTTTTGTAAAATGGAACGGAGGATGGACTAAATGAAAGCACCAAGGTAAAACAGTAACCCTTCCAGCTACTGCCGTGACCCGGATTCGAACCGGGGTTGCTGCAGCCACAACGCAGAGTACTAACCACTATACGATCACGGCCACGTGTCCTTCAAATTACTGTGTTGTTGTAGTTAAATGTTTGGAGCTTAGTATTATTCTTACATCTTTATGGGTTTCCTTGAATCTTTTGATCACAAAAGACAGTCAAGTTCCAATGATGGTTTACCTTGTACTGTGACTTTTTTCCTTCAGGGTCAGATTTGGAACTTTCAGTCGAGATGAAAAGCATTGAAGATTCAAACCACAGAGGCCTAATGATTTCTTTGAATCTGAAGGGTTGACATGTCTTTTTGCACATGCTTAAGCAGCATTTATCTACCATTTGGCTCTTCTCGTGCGTAAATGTCCTTTGATAATCGGCGTGTGGTGGATTGGTCTGGGAAATACAGAAGATGTGGGGTTTTTTTGTTTGAAGCTAAAGTTGATACCGAGCTAGCCAGGAGTCGAACCTAGAATCTTCTGATCCGTAGTCAGACGCGTTATCCATTGCGCCACTAGCCCTGCAGAGAGTGAGAAAATATGGGGCCTCAAACAGGGAAATATGCATGAGCTGTCCAGTTTAAAGTTTTGTCAAATGGAACGGAGGATGGACTAAATGAAAGCACCAAGGTAAAACAGTAACCCTTCCAGCTACTGCCGTGACCCGGATTCGAACCGGGGTTGCTGCGGCCACAACGCAGAGTACTAACCACTATACGATCACGGCCACGTGTCCTTCAAATTACTGTGTTGTTGTAGTTAAATGTTTGGAGCTTAGTATTACTCTTACATCTTTATGGGTTTCCTTGAATCTTTTGATCACAAAAGACAGTCAAGTTCCAATGATGGTTTACCTTGTACTGTGACTTTTTTCCTTCAGGGTCAGATTTGGAACTTTCAGTCGAGATGAAAAGCATTGAAGATTCAAACCACAGAGGCCTAATGATTTCTTTGAATCTGAAGGGTTGACATGTCTTTTTGCACATGCTTAAGCAGCATTTATCTACCATTTGGCTCTTCTCGTGCGTAAATGTCCTTTGATAATCGGCGTGTGGTGGATTGGTCTGGGAAATACAGAAGATGTGGGGTTTTTTTGTTTGAAGCTAAAGTTGATACCGAGCTAGCCAGGAGTCGAACCTAGAATCTTCTGATCCGTAGTCAGACGCGTTATCCATTGCGCCACTAGCCCTGCAGAGAGTGAGAAAATATGGGGCCTCAAACAGGGAAATATGCATGAGCTGTCCAGTTTAAAGTTTTGTCAAATGGAACGGAGGATGGACTAAATGAAAGCACCAAGGTAAAACAGTAACCCTTCCAGCTACTGTCGTGACCCGGATTCGAACCGGGGTTGCTGCGGCCACAACGCAGAGTACTAACCACTATACGATCACGGCCACGCTTCTTTCTTATTACTTTGTTGTTGTAGTTAAATGTTTGGAGCTTAGTATTACTCTTACATCTTTATGGGTTTCCTTGAATCTTTTGATCACAAAAGACAGTCAAGTTCCAATGATGGTTTACCTTGTACTGTGACTTTTTTCCTTCAGGGTCAGATTTGGAACTTTCAGTCGAGATGAAAAGCATTGAAGATTCAAACCACAGAGGCCTAATGATTTCTTTGAATCTGAAGGGTTGACATGTCTTTTTGCACATGCTTAAGCAGCATTTATCTACCATTTGGCTCTTCTCGTGCGTAAATGTCCTTTGATAATCGGCGTGTGGTGGATTGGTCTGGGAAATACAGAAGATGTGGGTTTTTTTTGTTTGAAGCTAAAGTTGATACCGAGCTAGCCAGGAGTCGAACCTAGAATCTTCTGATCCGTAGTCAGACGCGTTATCCATTGCGCCACTAGCCCTACAGAGAGTGAGAAAATATGGGGCCTCAAACAGGGAAATATGCATGAGCTGTCCAGTTTAAAGTTTTGTAAAATGGAACGGAGGATGGACTAAATGAAAGCACCAAGGTAAAACAGTAACCCTTCCAGCTACTGCCGTGACCCGGATTCGAACCGGGGTTGCTGCGGCCACAACGCAGAGTACTAACCACTATACGATCACGGCCACGCTTCTTTCTTATTACTTTGTTGTTGTAGTTAAATGTTTGGAGCTTAGTATTACTCTTACATCTTTATGGGTTTCCTTGAATCTTTTGATCACAAAAGACAGTCAAGTTCCAATGATGGTTTACCTTGTACTGTGACTTTTTTCCTTCAGGGTCAGATTTGGAACTTTCAGTCGAGATGAAAAGCATTGAAGATTCAAACCACAGAGGCCTAATGATTTCTTTGAATCTGAAGGGTTGACATGTCTTTTTGCACATGCTTAAGCAGCATTTATCTACCATTTGGCTCTTCTCGTGCGTAAATGTCCTTTGATAATCGGCGTGTGGTGGATTGGTCTGGGAAATACAGAAGATGTGGGTTTTTTTTGTTTGAAGCTTAAGTTGATACCGAGCTAGCCAGGAGTCGAACCTAGAATCTTCTGATCCGTAGTCAGACGCGTTATCCATTGCGCCACTAGCCCTACAGAGAGTGAGAAAATATGGGGCCTCAAACAGGGAAATATGCATGAGCTGTCCAGTTTAAAGTTTTGTAAAATGGAACGGAGGATGGACTAAATGAAAGCACCAAGGTAAAACAGTAACCCTTCCAGCTACTGCCGTGACCCGGATTCGAACCGGGGTTGCTGCGGCCACAACGCAGAGTACTAACCACTATACGATCACGGCCACGTGGCCTTCAAAATACTGTGTTGTTGTAGTTAAATGTTTGGAGCTTAGTATTACTCTTACATCTTTATGGGTTTCCTTGAATCTTTTGATCACAAAAGACAGTCAAGTTCCAATGATGGTTTACCTTGTACTGTGACTTTTTTCCTTCAGGGTCAGATTTGGAACTTTCAGTCGAGATGAAAAGCATTGAAGATTCAAACCACAGAGGCCTAATGATTTCTTTGAATCTGAAGGGTTGACATGTCTTTTTGCACATGCTTAAGCAGCATTTATCTACCATTTGGCTCTTCTCGTGCGTAAATGTCCTTTGATAATCGGCGTGTGGTGGATTGGTCTGGGAAATACAGAAGATGTGGGTTTTTTTTGTTTGAAGCTAAAGTTGATACCGAGCTAGCCAGGAGTCGAACCTAGAATCTTCTGATCCGTAGTCAGACGCTTTATCCATTGCGCCACTAGCCCTACAGAGAGTGAGAAAATATGGGGCCTCAAACAGGGAAATATGCATGAGCTGTCCAGTTTAAAGTTTTGTCAAATGGAACGGAGGATGGACTAAATGAAAGCACCAAGGTAAAACAGTAACCCTTCCAGCTACTGCCGTGACCCGGATTCGAACCGGGGTTGCTGCGGCCACAACGCAGAGTACTAACCACTATACGATCACGGCCACGCTTCTTTCTTATTACTTTGTTGTTGTAGTTAAATGTTTGGAGCTTAGTATTACTCTTACATCTTTATGGGTTTCCTTGAATCTTTTGATCACAAAAGACAGTCAAGTTCCAATGATGGTTTACCTTGTACTGTGACTTTTTTCCTTCAGGGTCAGATTTGGAACTTTCAGTCGAGATGAAAAGCATTGAAGATTCAAACCACAGAGGCCTAATGATTTCTTTGAATCTGAAGGGTTGACATGTCTTTTTGCACATGCTTAAGCAGCATTTATCTACCATTTGGCTCTTCTCGTGCGTAAATGTCCTTTGATAATCGGCGTGTGGTGGATTGGTCTGGGAAATACAGAAGATGTGGGGGTTTTTTGTTTGAAGCTAAAGTTGATACCGAGCTAGCCAGGAGTCGAACCTAGAATCTTCTGATCCGTAGTCAGACGCGTTATCCATTGCGCCACTAGCCCTACAGAGAGTGAGAAAATATGGGGCCTCAAACAGGGAAATATGCATGAGCTGTCCAGTTTAAAGTTTTGTCAAATGGAACGGAGGATGGACTAAATGAAAGCACCAAGGTAAAACAGTAACCCTTCCAGCTACTGCCGTGACCCGGATTCAAACCGGGGTTGCTGCGGCCACAACGCAGAGTACTAACCACTATACGATCACGGCCACGTGTCCTTCAAATTACTGTGTTGTTGTAGTTAAATGTTTGGAGCTTAGTATTACTCTTACATCTTTATGGGTTTCCTTGAATCTTTTGATCACAAAAGACAGTCAAGTTCCAATGATGGTTTACCTTGTACTGTGACTTTTTTTCCTTCAGGGTCAGATTTGGAACTTTCAGTCGAGATGAAAAGCATTGAAGATTCAAACCACAGAGGCCTAATGATTTCTTTGAATCTGAAGGGTTGACATGTCTTTTTGCACATGCTTAAGCAGCATTTATCTACCATTTGGCTCTTCTCGTGCGTAAATGTCCTTTGATAATCGGCGTGTGGTGGATTGGTCTGGGAAATACAGAAGATGTGGGGTTTTTTTGTTTGAAGCTAAAGTTGATACCGAGCTAGCCAGGAGTCGAACCTAGAATCTTCTGATCCGTAGTCAGACGCGTTATCCATTGCGCCACTAGCCCTGCAGAGAGTGAGAAAATATGGGGCCTCAAACAGGGAAATATGCATGAGCTGTCCAGTTTAAAGTTTTGTCAAATGGAACGGAGGATGGACTAAATGAAAGCACCAAGGTAAAACAGTAACCCTTCCAGCTACTGCCGTGACCCGGATTCGAACCGGGGTTGCTGCGGCCACAACGCAGAGTACTAACCACTATACGATCATGGCCACGTGTCCTTCAAATTACTGTGTTGTTGTAGTTAAATGTTTGGAGCTTAGTATTACTCTTACATCTTTATGGGTTTCCTTGAATCTTTTGATCACAAAAGACAGTCAAGTTCCAATGATGGTTTACCTTGTACTGTGACTTTTTTCCTTCAGGGTCAGATTTGGAACTTTCAGTCGAGATGAAAAGCATTGAAGATTCAAACCACAGAGGCCTAATGATTTCTTTGAATCTGAAGGGTTGACATGTCTTTTTGCACATGCTTAAGCAGCATTTATCTACCATTTGGCTCTTCTCGTGCGTAAATGTCCTTTGATAATCGGCGTGTGGTGGATTGGTCTGGGAAATACAGAAGATGTGGGGGTTTTTTGTTTGAAGCTAAAGTTAATACCGAGCTAGCCAGGAGTCGAACCTAGAATCTTCTGATCCGTAGTCAGACGCGTTATCCATTGCGCCACTAGCCCTACAGAGAGTGAGAAAATATGGGGCCTCAAACAGGGAAATATGCATGAGCTGTCCAGTTTAAAGTTTTGTCAAATGGAACGGAGGATGGACTAAATGAAAGCACCAAGGTAAAACAGTAACCCTTCCAGCTACTGCCGTGACCCGGATTCGAACCGGGGTTGCTGCGGCCACAACGCAGAGTACTAACCACTATACGATCACGGCCACGTGTCCTTCAAATTACTGTGTTGTTGTAGTTAAATGTTTGGAGCTTAGTATTACTCTTACATCTTTATGGGTTTCCTTGAATCTTTTGATCACAAAAGACAGTCAAGTTCCAATGATGGTTTACCTTGTACTGTGACTTTTTTCCTTCAGGGTCAGATTTGGAACTTTC
Organism: Thunnus albacares; assembly: GCF_914725855.1. Classification (NCBI taxonomy): domain Eukaryota; kingdom Metazoa; phylum Chordata; class Actinopteri; order Scombriformes; family Scombridae; genus Thunnus; species Thunnus albacares. The sequence continues at coordinate 13,220,371 of NC_058118.1, read as the reverse complement.
AGTCGAGATGAAAAGCATTGAAGATTCAAACCACAGAGGCCTAATGATTTCTTTGAATCTGAAGGGTTGACATGTCTTTTTGCACATGCTTAAGCAGCATTTATCTACCATTTGGCTCTTCTCGTGCGTAAATGTCCTTTGATAATCGGCGTGTGGTGGATTGGTCTGGGAAATACAGAAGATGTGGGGTTTTTTTGTTTGAAGCTAAAGTTGATACCGAGCTAGCCAGGAGTCGAACCTAGAATCTTCTGATCCGTAGTCAGACGCGTTATCCATTGCGCCACTAGCCCTACAGAGAGTGAGAAAATATGGGGCCTCAAACAGGGAAATATGCATGAGCTGTCCAGTTTAAAGTTTTGTCAAATGGAACGGAGGATGGACTAAATGAAAGCACCAAGGTAAAACAGTAACCCTTCCAGCTACTGCCGTGACCCGGATTCGAACCGGGGTTGCTGCGGCCACAACGCAGAGTACTAACCACTATACGATCACGGCCACGTGTCCTTCAAATTACTGTGTTGTTGTAGTTAAATGTTTGGAGCTTAGTATTACTCTTACATCTTTATGGGTTTCCTTGAATCTTTTGATCACAAAAGACAGTCAAGTTCCAATGATGGTTTACCTTGTACTGTGACTTTTTTCCTTCAGGGTCAGATTTGGAACTTTCAGTCGAGATGAAAAGCATTGAAGATTCAAACCACAGAGGCCTAATGATTTCTTTGAATCTGAAAGGTTAACATGTCTTTTTGCACATGCTTAAGCAGCATTTATCTACCATTTGGCTCTTCTCGTGCGTAAATGTCCTTTGATAATCGGCGTGTGGTGGATTGGTCTGGGAAATACAGAAGATGTGGGTTTTTTTTGTTTGAAGCTAAAGTTGATACCGAGCTAGCCAGGAGTCAAACCTAGAATCTTCTGATCCGTAGTCAGACGCGTTATCCATTGCGCCACTAGCCCTACAGAGAGTGAGAAAATATGGGGCCTCAAACAGGGAAATATGCATGAGCTGTCCAGTTTAAAGTTTTGTCAAATGGAACGGAGGATGGACTAAATGAAAGCACCAAGGTGAAACAGTAACCCTTCCAGCTACTGCCGTGACCCGGATTCGAACCGGGGTTGCTGCGGCCACAACGCAGAGTACTAACCACTATACGATCACGGCCACGTGGCCTTCAAATTACTGTGTTGTTGTAGTTAAATGTTTGGAGCTTAGTATTACTCTTACATCTTTATGGGTTTCCTTGAATCTTTTGATCACAAAAGACAGTCAAGTTCCAATGATGGTTTACCTTGTACTGTGACTTTTTTCCTTCAGGGTCAGATTTGGAACTTTCAGTCGAGATGAAAAGCATTGAAGATTCAAACCACAGAGGCCTAATGATTTCTTTGAATCTGAAGGGTTGACATGTCTTTTTGCACATGCTTAAGCAGCATTTATCTACCATTTGGCTCTTCTCGTGCGTAAATGTCCTTTGATAATCGGCGTGTGGTGGATTGGTCTGGGAAATACAGAAGATGTGGGGTTTTTTTGTTTGAAGCTAAAGTTGATACCGAGCTAGCCAGGAGTCGAACCTAGAATCTTCTGATCCGTAGTCAGACGCGTTATCCATTGCGCCACTAGCCCTACAGAGAGTGAGAAAATATGGGGCCTCAAACAGGGAAATATGCATGAGCTGTCCAGTTTAAAGTTTTGTCAAATGGAACGGAGGATGGACTAAATGAAAGCACCAAGGTAAAACAGTAACCCTTCCAGCTACTGCCGTGACCCGGATTCGAACCGGGGTTGCTGCGGCCACAACGCAGAGTACTAACCACTATACGATCACGGCCACGCTTCTTTCTTATTACTTTGTTGTTGTAGTTAAATGTTTGGAGCTTAGTATTACTCTTACATCTTTATGGGTTTCCTTGAATCTTTTGATCACAAAAGACAGTCAAGTTCCAATGATGGTTTACCTTGTACTGTGACTTTTTTCCTTCAGGGTCAGATTTGGAACTTTCAGTCGAGATGAAAAGCATTGAAGATTCAAACCACAGAGGCCTAATGATTTCTTTGAATCTGAAGGGTTGACATGTCTTTTTGCACATGCTTAAGCAGCATTTATCTACCATTTGGCTCTTCTCGTGCGTAAATGTCCTTTGATAATCGGCGTGTGGTGGATTGGTCTGGGAAATACAGAAGATGTGGGGTTTTTTTGTTTGAAGCTAAAGTTGATACCGAGCTAGCCAGGAGTCGAACCTAGAATCTTCTGATCCGTAGTCAGACGCGTTATCCATTGCGCCACTAGCCCTACAGAGAGTGAGAAAATATGGGGCCTCAAACAGGGAAATATGCATGAGCTGTCCAGTTTAAAGTTTTGTCAAATGGAACGGAGGATGGACTAAATGAAAGCACCAAGGTAAAACAGTAACCCTTCCAGCTACTGCCGTGACCCGGATTCGAACCGGGGTTGCTGCGGCCACAACGCAGAGTACTAACCACTATACGATCACGGCCACGAGGCCTTCAAATTACTGTGTTGTTGTAGTTAAATGTTTGGAGCTTAGTATTACTCTTACATCTTTATGGGTTTCCTTGAATCTTTTGATCACAAAAGACAGTCAAGTTCCAATGATGGTTTACCTTGTACTGTGACTTTTTTCCTTCAGGGTCAGATTTGGAACTTTCAGTCGAGATGAAAAGCATTGAAGATTCAAACCACAGAGGCCTAATGATTTCTTTGAATCTGAAGGGTTGACATGTCTTTTTGCACATGCTTAAGCAGCATTTATCTACCATTTGGCTCTTCTCGTGCGTAAATGTCCTTTGATAATCGGCGTGTGGTGGATTGGTCTGGGAAATACAGAAGATGTGGGGTTTTTTTGTTTGAAGCTAAAGTTGATACCGAGCTAGCCAGGAGTCGAACCTAGAATCTTCTGATCCGTAGTCAGACGCGTTATCCATTGCGCCACTAGCCCTGCAGAGAGTGAGAAAATATGGGGCCTCAAACAGGGAAATATGCATGAGCTGTCCAGTTTAAAGTTTTGTAAAATGGAACGGAGGATGGACTAAATGAAAGCACCAAGGTAAAACAGTAACCCTTCCAGCTACTGCCGTGACCCGGATTCGAACCGGGGTTGCTGCGGCCACAACGCAGAGTACTAACCACTATACGATCACGGCCACGCTTCTTTCTTATTACTTTGTTGTTGTAGTTAAATGTTTGGAGCTTAGTATTACTCTTACATCTTTATGGGTTTCCTTGAATCTTTTGATCACAAAAGACAGTCAAGTTCCAATGATGGTTTACCTTGTACTGTGACTTTTTTCCTTCAGGGTCAGATTTGGAACTTTCAGTCGAGATGAAAAGCATTGAAGATTCAAACCACAGAGGCCTAATGATTTCTTTGAATCTGAAGGGTTGACATGTCTTTTTGCACATGCTTAAGCAGCATTTATCTACCATTTGGCTCTTCTCGTGCGTAAATGTCCTTTGATAATCGGCGTGTGGTGGATTGGTCTGGGAAATACAGAAGATGTGGGGTTTTTTTGTTTGAAGCTAAAGTTGATACCGAGCTAGCCAGGAGTCGAACCTAGAATCTTCTGATCCGTAGTCAGACGCGTTATCCATTGCGCCACTAGCCCTACAGAGAGTGAGAAAATATGGGGCCTCAAACAGGGAAATATGCATGAGCTGTCCAGTTTAAAGTTTTGTCAAATGGAACGGAGGATGGACTAAATGAAAGCACCAAGGTAAAACAGTAACCCTTCCAGCTACTGCCGTGACCCGGATTCGAACCGGGGTTGCTGCGGCCACAACGCAGAGTACTAACCACTATACGATCACGGCCACGCTTCTTTCTTATTACTTTGTTGTTGTAGTTAAATGTTTGGAGCTTAGTATTACTCTTACATCTTTATGGGTTTCCTTGAATCTTTTGATCACAAAAGACAGTCAAGTTCCAATGATGGTTTACCTTGTACTGTGACTTTTTTCCTTCAGGGTCAGATTTGGAACTTTCAGTCGAGATGAAAAGCATTGAAGATTCAAACCACAGAGGCCTAATGATTTCTTTGAATCTGAAGGGTTGACATGTCTTTTTGCACATGCTTAAGCAGCATTTATCTACCATTTGGCTCTTCTCGTGCGTAAATGTCCTTTGATAATCGGCGTGTGGTGGATTGGTCTGGGAAATACAGAAGATGTGGGGTTTTTTTGTTTGAAGCTAAAGTTGATACCGAGCTAGCCAGGAGTCGAACCTAGAATCTTCTGATCCGTAGTCAGACGCGTTATCCATTGCGCCACTAGCCCTACAGAGAGTGAGAAAATATGGGGCCTCAAACAGGGAAATATGCATGAGCTGTCCAGTTTAAAGTTTTGTCAAATGGAACGGAGGATGGACTAAATGAAAGCACCAAGGTAAAACAGTAACCCTTCCAGCTACTGCCGTGACCCGGATTCGAACCGGGGTTGCTGCGGCCACAACGCAGAGTACTAACCACTATACGATCACGGCCACGAGGCCTTCAAATTACTGTGTTGTTGTAGTTAAATGTTTGGAGCTTAGTATTACTCTTACATCTTTATGGGTTTCCTTGAATCTTTTGATCACAAAAGACAGTCAAGTTCCAATGATGGTTTACCTTGTACTGTGACTTTTTTCCTTCAGGGTCAGATTTGGAACTTTCAGTCGAGATGAAAAGCATTGAAGATTCAAACCACAGAGGCCTAATGATTTCTTTGAATCTGAAGGGTTGACATGTCTTTTTGCACATGCTTAAGCAGCATTTATCTACCATTTGGCTCTTCTCGTGCGTAAATGTCCTTTGATAATCGGCGTGTGGTGGATTGGTCTGGGAAATACAGAAGATGTGGGGTTTTTTTGTTTGAAGCTAAAGTTGATACCGAGCTAGCCAGGAGTCGAACCTAGAATCTTCTGATCCGTAGTCAGACGCGTTATCCATTGCGCCACTAGCCCTGCAGAGAGTGAGAAAATATGGGGCCTCAAACAGGGAAATATGCATGAGCTGTCCAGTTTAAAGTTTTGTAAAATGGAACGGAGGATGGACTAAATGAAAGCACCAAGGTAAAACAGTAACCCTTCCAGCTACTGCCGTGACCCGGATTCGAACCGGGGTTGCTGCGGCCACAACGCAGAGTACTAACCACTATACGATCACGGCCACGCTTCTTTCTTATTACTTTGTTGTTGTAGTTAAATGTTTGGAGCTTAGTATTACTCTTACATCTTTATGGGTTTCCTTGAATCTTTTGATCACAAAAGACAGTCAAGTTCCAATGATGGTTTACCTTGTACTGTGACTTTTTTCCTTCAGGGTCAGATTTGGAACTTTCAGTCGAGATGAAAAGCATTGAAGATTCAAACCACAGAGGCCTAATGATTTCTTTGAATCTGAAGGGTTGACATGTCTTTTTGCACATGCTTAAGCAGCATTTATCTACCATTTGGCTCTTCTCGTGCGTAAATGTCCTTTGATAATCGGCGTGTGGTGGATTGGTCTGGGAAATACAGAAGATGTGGGGGTTTTTTGTTTGAAGCTAAAGTTGATACCGAGCTAGCCAGGAGTCGAACCTAGAATCTTCTGATCCGTAGTCAGACGCGTTATCCATTGCGCCACTAGCCCTACAGAGAGTGAGAAAATATGGGGCCTCAAACAGGGAAATATGCATGAGCTGTCCAGTTTAAAGTTTTGTCAAATGGAACGGAGGATGGACTAAATGAAAGCACCAAGGTAAAACAGTAACCCTTCCAGCTACTGCCGTGACCCGGATTCAAACCGGGGTTGCTGCGGCCACAACGCAGAGTACTAACCACTATACGATCACGGCCACGTGTCCTTCAAATTACTGTGTTGTTGTAGTTAAATGTTTGGAGCTTAGTATTACTCTTACATCTTTATGGGTTTCCTTGAATCTTTTGATCACAAAAGACAGTCAAGTTCCAATGATGGTTTACCTTGTACTGTGACTTTTTTTCCTTCAGGGTCAGATTTGGAACTTTCAGTCGAGATGAAAAGCATTGAAGATTCAAACCACAGAGGCCTAATGATTTCTTTGAATCTGAAGGGTTGACATGTCTTTTTGCACATGCTTAAGCAGCATTTATCTACCATTTGGCTCTTCTCGTGCGTAAATGTCCTTTGATAATCGGCGTGTGGTGGATTGGTCTGGGAAATACAGAAGATGTGGGGGTTTTTTGTTTGAAGCTAAAGTTGATACCGAGCTAGCCAGGAGTCGAACCTAGAATCTTCTGATCCGTAGTCAGACGCGTTATCCATTGCGCCACTAGCCCTACAGAGAGTGAGAAAATATGGGGCCTCAAACAGGGAAATATGCATGAGCTGTCCAGTTTAAAGTTTTGTCAAATGGAACGGAGGATGGACTAAATGAAAGCACCAAGGTAAAACAGTAACCCTTCCAGCTACTGCCGTGACCCGGATTCGAACCGGGGTTGCTGCGGCCACAACGCAGAGTACTAACCACTATACGATCACGGCCACGTGTCCTTCAAATTACTGTGTTGTTGTAGTTAAATGTTTGGAGCTTAGTATTACTCTTACATCTTTATGGGTTTCCTTGAATCTTTTGATCACAAAAGACAGTCAAGTTCCAATGATGGTTTACCTTGTACTGTGACTTTTTTCCTTCAGGGTCAGATTTGGAACTTTCAGTCGAGATGAAAAGCATTGAAGATTCAAACCACAGAGGCCTAATGATTTCTTTGAATCTGAAGGGTTGACATGTCTTTTTGCACATGCTTAAGCAACATTTATCTACCATTTGGCTCTTCTCGTGCGTAAATGTCCTTTGATAATCGGCGTGTGGTGGATTGGTCTGGGAAATACAGAAGATGTGGGGTTTTTTTGTTTGAAGCTAAAGTTGATACCGAGCTAGCCAGGAGTCGAACCTAGAATCTTCTGATCCGTAGTCAGACGCGTTATCCATTGCGCCACTAGCCCTGCAGAGAGTGAGAAAATATGGGGCCTCAAACAGGGAAATATGCATGAGCTGTCCAGTTTAAAGTTTTGTCAAATGGAACGGAGGATGGACTAAATGAAAGCACCAAGGTAAAACAGTAACCCTTCCAGCTACTGCCGTGACCCAGATTCGAACCGGGGTTGCTGCGGCCACAACGCAGAGTACTAACCACTATACGATCACGGCCACGTGTCCTTCAAATTACTGTGTTGTTGTAGTTAAATGTTTGGAGCTTAGTATTACTCTTACATCTTTATGGGTTTCCTTGAATCTTTTGATCACAAAAGACAGTCAAGTTCCAATGATGGTTTACCTTGTACTGTGACTTTTTTCCTTCAGGGTCAGATTTGGAACTTTCAGTCGAGATGAAAAGCATTGAAGATTCAAACCACAGAGGCCTAATGATTTCTTTGAATCTGAAGGGTTGACATGTCTTTTTGCACATGCTTAAGCAGCATTTATCTACCATTTGGCTCTTCTCGTGCGTAAATGTCCTTTGATAATCGGCGTGTGGTGGATTGGTCTGGGAAATACAGAAGATGTGGGGTTTTTTTGTTTGAAGCTAAAGTTGATACCGAGCTAGCCAGGAGTCGAACCTAGAATCTTCTGATCCGTAGTCAGACGCGTTATCCATTGCGCCACTAGCCCTACAGAGAGTGAGAAAATATGGGGCCTCAAACAGGGAAATATGCATGAGCTGTCCAGTTTAAAGTTTTGTCAAATGGAACGGAGGATGGACTAAATGAAAGCACCAAGGTAAAACAGTAACCCTTCCAGCTACTGCCGTGACCCGGATTCGAACCGGGGTTGCTGCGGCCACAACGCAGAGTACTAACCACTATACGATCACGGCCACGAGGCCTTCAAATTACTGTGTTGTTGTAGTTAAATGTTTGGAGCTTAGTATTACTCTTACATCTTTATGGGTTTCCTTGAATCTTTTGATCACAAAAGACAGTCAAGTTCCAATGATGGTTTACCTTGTACTGTGACTTTTTTCCTTCAGGGTCAGATTTGGAACTTTCAGTCGAGATGAAAAGCATTGAAGATTCAAACCACAGAGGCCTAATGATTTCTTTGAATCTGAAGGGTTGACATGTCTTTTTGCACATGCTTAAGCAGCATTTATCTACCATTTGGCTCTTCTTGTGCGTAAATGTCCTTTGATAATCGGCGTGTGGTGGATTGGTCTGGGAAATACAGAAGATGTGGGGTTTTTTTGTTTGAAGCTAGAGTTGATACCGAGCTAGCCAGGAGTCGAACCTAGAATCTTCTGATCCGTAGTCAGACGCGTTATCCATTGCGCCACTAGCCCTACAGAGAGTGAGAAAATATGGGGCCTCAAACAGGGAAATATGCATGAGCTGTCCAGTTTAAAGTTTTGTCAAATGGAACGGAGGCTGGACACAATGAAAGCACCAAGGTAAAACAGTAACCCTTCCAGCTACTGCCGTGACCCGGATTCGAACCGGGGTTGCTGCGGCCACAACGCAGAGTACTAACCACTATACGATCACGGCCACGCTTCTTTCTTATTACTTTGTTGTTGTAGTTAAATGTTTGGAGCTTAGTATTACTCTTACATCTTTATGGGTTTCCTTGAATCTTTTGATCACAAAAGACAGTCAAGTTCCAATGATGGTTTACCTTGTACTGTGACTTTTTTCCTTCAGGGTCAGATTTGGAACTTTCAGTCGAGATGAAAAGCATTGAAGATTCAAACCACAGAGGCCTAATGATTTCTTTGAATCTGAAGGGTTGACATGTCTTTTTGCACATGCTTAAGCAGCATTTATCTACCATTTGGCTCTTCTCGTGCGTAAATGTCCTTTGATAATCGGCGTGTGGTGGATTGGTCTGGGAAATACAGAAGATGTGGGGTTTTTTTGTTTGAAGCTAAAGTTGATACCGAGCTAGCCAGGAGTCGAACCTAGAATCTTCTGATCCGTAGTCAGACGCGTTATCCATTGCGCCACTAGCCCTACAGAGAGTGAGAAAATATGGGGCCTCAAACAGGGAAATATGCATGAGCTGTCCAGTTTAAAGTTTTGTCAAATGGAACGGAGGATGGACTAAATGAAAGCACCAAGGTAAAACAGTAACCCTTCCAGCTACTGCCGTGACCCGGATTCGAACCGGGGTTGCTGCGGCCACAACGCAGAGTACTAACCACTATACGATCACGGCCACGCTTCTTTCTTATTACTTTGTTGTTGTAGTTAAATGTTTGGAGCTTAGTATTACTCTTACATCTTTATGGGTTTCCTTGAATCTTTTGATCACAAAAGACAGTCAAGTTCCAATGATGGTTTACCTTGTACTGTGACTTTTTTTCCTTCAGGGTCAGATTTGGAACTTTCAGTCGAGATGAAAAGCATTGAAGATTCAAACCACAGAGGCCTAATGATTTCTTTGAATCTGAAGGGTTGACATGTCTTTTTGCACATGCTTAAGCAGCATTTATCTACCATTTGGCTCTTCTCGTGCGTAAATGTCCTTTGATAATCGGCGTGTGGTGGATTGGTCTGGGAAATACAGAAGATGTGGGGGTTTTTTGTTTGAAGCTAAAGTTGATACCGAGCTAGCCAGGAGTCGAACCTAGAATCTTCTGATCCGTAGTCAGACGCGTTATCCATTGCGCCACTAGCCCTACAGAGAGTGAGAAAATATGGGGCCTCAAACAGGGAAATATGCATGAGCTGTCCAGTTTAAAGTTTTGTCAAATGGAACGGAGGATGGACTAAATGAAAGCACCAAGGTAAAACAGTAACCCTTCCAGCTACTGCCGTGACCCGGATTCGAACCGGGGTTGCTGCGGCCACAACGCAGAGTACTAACCACTATACGATCACGGCCACGTGTCCTTCAAATTACTGTGTTGTTGTAGTTAAATGTTTGGAGCTTAGTATTACTCTTACATCTTTATGGGTTTCCTTGAATCTTTTGATCACAAAAGACAGTCAAGTTCCAATGATGGTTTACCTTGTACTGTGACTTTTTTCCTTCAGGGTCAGATTTGGAACTTTCAGTCGAGATGAAAAGCATTGAAGATTCAAACCACAGAGGCCTAATGATTTCTTTGAATCTGAAGGGTTGACATGTCTTTTTGCACATGCTTAAGCAACATTTATCTACCATTTGGCTCTTCTCGTGCGTAAATGTCCTTTGATAATCGGCGTGTGGTGGATTGGTCTGGGAAATACAGAAGATGTGGGGTTTTTTTGTTTGAAGCTAAAGTTGATACCGAGCTAGCCAGGAGTCGAACCTAGAATCTTCTGATCCGTAGTCAGACGCGTTATCCATTGCGCCACTAGCCCTGCAGAGAGTGAGAAAATATGGGGCCTCAAACAGGGAAATATGCATGAGCTGTCCAGTTTAAAGTTTTGTCAAATGGAACGGAGGATGGACTAAATGAAAGCACCAAGGTAAAACAGTAACCCTTCCAGCTACTGCCGTGACCCAGATTCGAACCGGGGTTGCTGCGGCCACAACGCAGAGTACTAACCACTATACGATCACGGCCACGTGTCCTTCAAATTACTGTGTTGTTGTAGTTAAATGTTTGGAGCTTAGTATTACTCTTACATCTTTATGGGTTTCCTTGAATCTTTTGATCACAAAAGACAGTCAAGTTCCAATGATGGTTTACCTTGTACTGTGACTTTTTTCCTTCAGGGTCAGATTTGGAACTTTCAGTCGAGATGAAAAGCATTGAAGATTCAAACCACAGAGGCCTAATGATTTCTTTGAATCTGAAGGGTTGACATGTCTTTTTGCACATGCTTAAGCAGCATTTATCTACCATTTGGCTCTTCTCGTGCGTAAATGTCCTTTGATAATCGGCGTGTGGTGGATTGGTCTGGGAAATACAGAAGATGTGGGGTTTTTTTGTTTGAAGCTAAAGTTGATACCGAGCTAGCCAGGAGTCGAACCTAGAATCTTCTGATCCGTAGTCAGACGCGTTATCCATTGCGCCACTAGCCCTACAGAGAGTGAGAAAATATGGGGCCTCAAACAGGGAAATATGCATGAGCTGTCCAGTTTAAAGTTTTGTCAAATGGAACGGAGGATGGACTAAATGAAAGCACCAAGGTAAAACAGTAACCCTTCCAGCTACTGCCGTGACCCGGATTCGAACCGGGGTTGCTGCGGCCACAACGCAGAGTACTAACCACTATACGATCACGGCCACGAGGCCTTCAAATTACTGTGTTGTTGTAGTTAAATGTTTGGAGCTTAGTATTACTCTTACATCTTTATGGGTTTCCTTGAATCTTTTGATCACAAAAGACAGTCAAGTTCCAATGATGGTTTACCTTGTACTGTGACTTTTTTCCTTCAGGGTCAGATTTGGAACTTTCAGTCGAGATGAAAAGCATTGAAGATTCAAACCACAGAGGCCTAATGATTTCTTTGAATCTGAAGGGTTGACATGTCTTTTTGCACATGCTTAAGCAGCATTTATCTACCATTTGGCTCTTCTTGTGCGTAAATGTCCTTTGATAATCGGCGTGTGGTGGATTGGTCTGGGAAATACAGAAGATGTGGGGTTTTTTTGTTTGAAGCTAGAGTTGATACCGAGCTAGCCAGGAGTCGAACCTAGAATCTTCTGATCCGTAGTCAGACGCGTTATCCATTGCGCCACTAGCCCTACAGAGAGTGAGAAAATATGGGGCCTCAAACAGGGAAATATGCATGAGCTGTCCAGTTTAAAGTTTTGTCAAATGGAACGGAGGCTGGACACAATGAAAGCACCAAGGTAAAACAGTAACCCTTCCAGCTACTGCCGTGACCCGGATTCGAACCGGGGTTGCTGCGGCCACAACGCAGAGTACTAACCACTATACGATCACGGCCACGAGGCCTTCAAATTACTGTGTTGTTGTAGTTAAATGTTTGGAGCTTAGTATTACTCTTACATCTTTATGGGTTTCCTTGAATCTTTTGATCACAAAAGACAGTCAAGTTCCAATGATGGTTTACCTTGTACTGTGACTTTTTTCCTTCAGGGTCAGATTTGGAACTTTCAGTCGAGATGAAAAGCATTGAAGATTCAAACCACAGAGGCCTAATGATTTCTTTGAATCTGAAGGGTTGACATGTCTTTTTGCACATGCTTAAGCAGCATTTATCTACCATTTGGCTCTTCTTGTGCGTAAATGTCCTTTGATAATCGGCGTGTGGTGGATTGGTCTGGGAAATACAGAAGATGTGGGGTTTTTTTGTTTGAAGCTAGAGTTGATACCGAGCTAGCCAGGAGTCGAACCTAGAATCTTCTGATCCGTAGTCAGACGCGTTATCCATTGCGCCACTAGCCCTACAGAGAGTGAGAAAATATGGGGCCTCAAACAGGGAAATATGCATGAGCTGTCCAGTTTAAAGTTTTGTCAAATGGAACGGAGGCTGGACACAATGAAAGCACCAAGGTAAAACAGTAACCCTTCCAGCTACTGCCGTGACCCGGATTCGAACCGGGGTTGCTGCGGCCACAACGCAGAGTACTAACCACTATACGATCACGGCCACGCTTCTTTCTTATTACTTTGTTGTTGTAGTTAAATGTTTGGAGCTTAGTATTACTCTTACATCTTTATGGGTTTCCTTGAATCTTTTGATCACAAAAGACAGTCAAGTTCCAATGATGGTTTACCTTGTACTGTGACTTTTTTCCTTCAGGGTCAGATTTGGAACTTTCAGTCGAGATGAAAAGCATTGAAGATTCAAACCACAGAGGCCTAATGATTTCTTTGAATCTGAAGGGTTGACATGTCTTTTTGCACATGCTTAAGCAGCATTTATCTACCATTTGGCTCTTCTCGTGCGTAAATGTCCTTTGATAATCGGCGTGTGGTGGATTGGTCTGGGAAATACAGAAGATGTGGGGTTTTTTTGTTTGAAGCTAAAGTTGATACCGAGCTAGCCAGGAGTCGAACCTAGAATCTTCTGATCCGTAGTCAGACGCGTTATCCATTGCGCCACTAGCCCTACAGAGAGTGAGAAAATATGGGGCCTCAAACAGGGAAATATGCATGAGCTGTCCAGTTTAAAGTTTTGTCAAATGGAACGGAGGATGGACTAAATGAAAGCACCAAGGTAAAACAGTAACCCTTCCAGCTACTGCCGTGACCCGGATTCGAACCGGGGTTGCTGCGGCCACAACGCAGAGTACTAACCACTATACGATCACGGCCACGCTTCTTTCTTATTACTTTGTTGTTGTAGTTAAATGTTTGGAGCTTAGTATTACTCTTACATCTTTATGGGTTTCCTTGAATCTTTTGATCACAAAAGACAGTCAAGTTCCAATGATGGTTTACCTTGTACTGTGACTTTTTTCCTTCAGGGTCAGATTTGGAACTTTCAGTCGAGATGAAAAGCATTGAAGATTCAAACCACAGAGGCCTAATGATTTCTTTGAATCTGAAGGGTTGACATGTCTTTTTGCACATGCTTAAGCAGCATTTATCTACCATTTGGCTCTTCTCGTGCGTAAATGTCCTTTGATAATCGGCGTGTGGTGGATTGGTCTGGGAAATACAGAAGATGTGGGGTTTTTTTGTTTGAAGCTAAAGTTGATACCGAGCTAGCCAGGAGTCGAACCTAGAATCTTCTGATCCGTAGTCAGACGCGTTATCCATTGCGCCACTAGCCCTACAGAGAGTGAGAAAATATGGGGCCTCAAACAGGGAAATATGCATGAGCTGTCCAGTTTAAAGTTTTGTCAAATGGAACGGAGGATGGACTAAATGAAAGCACCAAGGTAAAACAGTAACCCTTCCATCTACTGCCGTGACCCGGATTCGAACCGGGGTTGCTGCGGCCACAACGCAGAGTACTAACCACTATACGATCACGGCCACGAGGCCTTAAAATTACTGTGTTGTTGTAGTTAAATGTTTGGAGCTTAGTATTACTCTTACATCTTTATGGGTTTCCTTGAATCTTTTGATCACAAAAGACAGTCAAGTTCCAATGATGGTTTACCTTGTACTGTGACTTTTTTCCTTCAGGGTCAGATTTGGAACTTTCAGTCGAGATGAAAAGCATTGAAGATTCAAACCACAGAGGCCTAATGATTTCTTTGAATCTGAAGGGTTGACATGTCTTTTTGCACATGCTTAAGCAGCATTTATCTACCATTTGGCTCTTCTCGTGCGTAAATGTCCTTTGATAATCGGCGTGTGGTGGATTGGTCTGGGAAATACAGAAGATGTGGGGTTTTTTTGTTTGAAGCTAAAGTTGATACCGAGCTAGCCAGGAGTCGAACCTAGAATCTTCTGATCCGTAGTCAGACGCGTTATCCATTGCGCCACTAGCCCTACAGAGAGTGAGAAAATATGGGGCCTCAAACAGGGAAATATGCATGAGCTGTCCAGTTTAAAGTTTTGTCAAATGGAACGGAGGATGGACTAAATGAAAGCACCAAGGTAAAACAGTAACCCTTCCAGCTACTGCCGTGACCCGGAGTTGCTGCGGCCACAACGCAGAGTACTAACCACTATACGATCACGGCCACGCTTCTTTCTTATTACTTTGTTGTTGTAGTTAAATGTTTGGAGCTTAGTATTACTCTTACATCTTTATGGGTTTCCTTGAATCTTTTGATCACAAAAGACAGTCAAGTTCCAATGATGGTTTACCTTGTACTGTGACTTTTTTCCTTCAGGGTCAGATTTGGAACTTTCAGTCGAGATGAAAAGCATTGAAGATTCAAACCACAGAGGCCTAATGATTTCTTTGAATCTGAAGGGTTGACATGTCTTTTTGCACATGCTTAAGCAGCATTTATCTACCATTTGGCTCTTCTCGTGCGTAAATGTCCTTTGATAATCGGCGTGTGGTGGATTGGTCTGGGAAATACAGAAGATGTGGGGTTTTTTTGTTTGAAGCTAAAGTTGATACCGAGCTAGCCAGGAGTCGAACCTAGAATCTTCTGATCCGTAGTCAGACGCGTTATCCATTGCGCCACTAGCCCTACAGAGAGTGAGAAAATATGGGGCCTCAAACAGGGAAATATGCATGAGCTGTCCAGTTTAAAGTTTTGTCAAATGGAACGGAGGATGGACTAAATGAAAGCACCAAGGTAAAACAGTAACCCTTCCATCTACTGCCGTGACCCGGATTCGAACCGGGGTTGCTGCGGCCACAACGCAGAGTACTAACCACTATACGATCACGGCCACGAGGCCTTAAAATTACTGTGTTGTTGTAGTTAAATGTTTGGAGCTTAGTATTACTCTTACATCTTTATGGGTTTCCTTGAATCTTTTGATCACAAAAGACAGTCAAGTTCCAATGATGGTTTACCTTGTACTGTGACTTTTTTCCTTCAGGGTCAGATTTGGAACTTTCAGTCGAGATGAAAAGCATTGAAGATTCAAACCACAGAGGCCTAATGATTTCTTTGAATCTGAAGGGTTGACATGTCTTTTTGCACATGCTTAAGCAGCATTTATCTACCATTTGGCTCTTCTCGTGCGTAAATGTCCTTTGATAATCGGCGTGTGGTGGATTGGTCTGGGAAATACAGAAGATGTGGGGTTTTTTTGTTTGAAGCTAAAGTTGATACCGAGCTAGCCAGGAGTCGAACCTAGAATCTTCTGATCCGTAGTCAGACGCGTTATCCATTGCGCCACTAGCCCTACAGAGAGTGAGAAAATATGGGGCCTCAAACAGGGAAATATGCATGAGCTGTCCAGTTTAAAGTTTTGTCAAATGGAACGGAGGCTGGACACAATGAAAGCACCAAGGTAAAACAGTAACCCTTCCAGCTACTGCCGTGACCCGGATTCGAACCGGGGTTGCTGCGGCCACAACGCAGAGTACTAACCACTATACGATCACGGCCACGCTCCTTTCTTATTACTTTGTTGTTGTAGTTAAATGTTTGGAGCTTAGTATTACTCTTACATCTTTATGGGTTTCCTTGAATCTTTTGATCACAAAAGACAGTCAAGTTCCAATGATGGTTTACCTTGTACTGTGACTTTTTTCCTTCAGGGTCAGATTTGGAACTTTCAGTCGAGATGAAAAGCATTGAAGATTCAAACCACAGAGGCCTAATGATTTCTTTGAATCTGAAGGGTTGACATGTCTTTTTGCACATGCTTAAGCAGCATTTATCTACCATTTGGCTCTTCTCGTGCGTAAATGTCCTTTGATAATCGGCGTGTGGTGGATTGGTCTGGGAAATACAGAAGATGTGGGGTTTTTTTGTTTGAAGCTAAAGTTGATACCGAGCTAGCCAGGAGTCGAACCTAGAATCTTCTGATCCGTAGTCAGACGCGTTATCCATTGCGCCACTAGCCCTACAGAGAGTGAGAAAATATGGGGCCTCAAACAGGGAAATATGCATGAGCTGTCCAGTTTAAAGTTTTGTCAAATGGAACGGAGGCTGGACACAATGAAAGCACCAAGGTAAAACAGTAACCCTTCCAGCTACTGCCGTGACCCGGATTCGAACCGGGGTTGCTGCGGCCACAACGCAGAGTACTAACCACTATACGATCACGGCCACGCTCCTTTCTTATTACTTTGTTGTTGTAGTTAAATGTTTGGAGCTTAGTATTACTCTTACATCTTTATGGGTTTCCTTGAATCTTTTGATCACAAAAGACAGTCAAGTTCCAATGATGGTTTACCTTGTACTGTGACTTTTTTCCTTCAGGGTCAGATTTGGAACTTTCAGTCGAGATGAAAAGCATTGAAGATTCAAACCACAGAGGCCTAATGATTTCTTTGAATCTGAAGGGTTGACATGTCTTTTTGCACATGCTTAAGCAGCATTTATCTACCATTTGGCTCTTCTCGTGCGTAAATGTCCTTTGATAATCGGCGTGTGGTGGATTGGTCTGGGAAATACAGAAGATGTGGGGTTTTTTTGTTTGAAGCTAAAGTTGATACCGAGCTAGCCAGGAGTCGAACCTAGAATCTTCTGATCCGTAGTCAGACGCGTTATCCATTGCGCCACTAGCCCTACAGAGAGTGAGAAAATATGGGGCCTCAAACAGGGAAATATGCATGAGCTGTCCAGTTTAAAGTTTTGTCAAATGGAACGGAGGATGGACTAAATGAAAGCACCAAGGTAAAACAGTAACCCTTCCAGCTACTGCCGTGACCCGGATTCGAACCGGGGTTGCTGCGGCCACAACGCAGAGTACTAACCACTATACGATCACGGCCACGCTTCTTTCTTATTACTTTGTTGTTGTAGTTAAATGTTTGGAGCTTAGTATTACTCTTACATCTTTATGGGTTTCCTTGAATCTTTTGATCACAAAAGACAGTCAAGTTCCAATGATGGTTTACCTTGTACTGTGACTTTTTTCCTTCAGGGTCAGATTTGGAACTTTCAGTCGAGATGAAAAGCATTGAAGATTCAAACCACAGAGGCCTAATGATTTCTTTGAATCTGAAGGGTTGACATGTCTTTTTGCACATGCTTAAGCAGCATTTATCTACCATTTGGCTCTTCTCGTGCGTAAATGTCCTTTGATAATCGGCGTGTGGTGGATTGGTCTGGGAAATACAGAAGATGTGGGGTTTTTTTGTTTGAAGCTAAAGTTGATACCGAGCTAGCCAGGAGTCGAACCTAGAATCTTCTGATCCGTAGTCAGACGCGTTATCCATTGCGCCACTAGACCTACAGAGAGTGAGAAAATATGGGGCCTCAAACAGGGAAATATGCATGAGCTGTCCAGTTTAAAGTTTTGTCAAATGGAACGGAGGATGGACTAAATGAAAGCACCAAGGTAAAACAGTAACCCTTCCAGCTACTGCCGTGACCCGGATTCGAACCGGGGTTGCTGCGGCCACAACGCAGAGTACTAACCACTATACGATCACGGCCACGCTTCTTTCTTATTACTTTGTTGTTGTAGTTAAATGTTTGGAGCTTAGTATTACTCTTACATCTTTATGGGTTTCCTTGAATCTTTTGATCACAAAAGACAGTCAAGTTCCAATGATGGTTTACCTTGTACTGTGACTTTTTTCCTTCAGGGTCAGATTTGGAACTTTCAGTCGAGATGAAAAGCATTGAAGATTCAAACCACAGAGGCCTAATGATTTCTTTGAATCTGAAGGGTTGACATGTCTTTTTGCACATGCTTAAGCAGCATTTATCTACCATTTGGCTCTTCTCGTGCGTAAATGTCCTTTGATAATCGGCGTGTGGTGGATTGGTATGGGAAATACAGAAGATGTGGGGTTTTTTTGTTTGAAGCTAAAGTTGATACCGAGCTAGCCAGGAGTCAAACCTAGAATCTTCTGATCCGTAGTCAGACGCGTTATCCATTGCGCCACTAGCCCTACAGAGAGTGAGAAAATATGGGGCCTCAAACAGGGAAATATGCATGAGCTGTCCAGTTTAAAGTTTTGTCAAATGGAACGGAGGATGGACTAAATGAAAGCACCAAGGTAAAACAGTAACCCTTCCATCTACTGCCGTGACCCGGATTCGAACCGGGGTTGCTGCGGCCACAACGCAGAGTACTAACCACTATACGATCACGGCCACGAGGCCTTAAAATTACTGTGTTGTTGTAGTTAAATGTTTGGAGCTTAGTATTACTCTTACATCTTTATGGGTTTCCTTGAATCTTTTGATCACAAAAGACAGTCAAGTTCCAATGATGGTTTACCTTGTACTGTGACTTTTTTCCTTCAGGGTCAGATTTGGAACTTTCAGTCGAGATGAAAAGCATTGAAGATTCAAACCACAGAGGCCTAATGATTTCTTTGAATCTGAAGGGTTGACATGTCTTTTTGCACATGCTTAAGCAGCATTTATCTACCATTTGGCTCTTCTCGTGCGTAAATGTCCTTTGATAATCGGCGTGTGGTGGATTGGTCTGGGAAATACAGAAGATGTGGGGTTTTTTTGTTTGAAGCTAAAGTTGATACCGAGCTAGCCAGGAGTCGAACCTAGAATCTTCTGATCCGTAGTCAGACGCGTTATCCATTGCGCCACTAGCCCTACAGAGAGTGAGAAAATATGGGGCCTCAAACAGGGAAATATGCATGAGCTGTCCAGTTTAAAGTTTTGTCAAATGGAACGGAGGATGGACTAAATGAAAGCACCAAGGTAAAACAGTAACCCTTCCAGCTACTGCCGTGACCCGGATTCGAACCTGGGTTGCTGCGGCCACAACGCAGAGTACTAACCACTATACGATCACGGCCACGCTTCTTTCTTATTACTTTGTTGTTGTAGTTAAATGTTTGGAGCTTAGTATTACTCTTACATCTTTATGGGTTTCCTTGAATCTTTTGATCACAAAAGACAGTCAAGTTCCAATGATGGTTTACCTTGTACTGTGACTTTTTTCCTTCAGGGTCAGATTTGGAACTTTCAGTCGAGATGAAAAGCATTGAAGATTCAAACCACAGAGGCCTAATGATTTCTTTGAATCTGAAGGGTTGACATGTCTTTTTGCACATGCTTAAGCAGCATTTATCTACCATTTGGCTCTTCTCGTGCGTAAATGTCCTTTGATAATCGGCGTGTGGTGGATTGGTCTGGGAAATACAGAAGATGTGGGGTTTTTTTGTTTGAAGCTAAAGTTGATACCGAGCTAGCCAGGAGTCGAACCTAGAATCTTCTGATCCGTAGTCAGACGCGTTATCCATTGCGCCACTAGCCCTACAGAGAGTGAGAAAATATGGGGCCTCAAACAGGGAAATATGCATGAGCTGTCCAGTTTAAAGTTTTGTCAAATGGAACGGAGGATGGACTAAATGAAAGCACCAAGGTAAAACAGTAACCCTTCCAGCTACTGCCGTGACCCGGATTCGAACCGGGGTTGCTGCGGCCACAACGCAGAGTACTAACCACTATACGATCACGGCCACGAGGCCTTCAAATTACTGTGTTGTTGTAGTTAAATGTTTGGAGCTTAGTATTACTCTTACATCTTTATGGGTTTCCTTGAATCTTTTGATCACAAAAGACAGTCAAGTTCCAATGATGGTTTACCTTGTACTGTGACTTTTTTCCTTCAGGGTCAGATTTGGAACTTTCAGTCGAGATGAAAAGCATTGAAGATTCAAACCACAGAGGCCTAATGATTTCTTTGAATCTGAAGGGTTGACATGTCTTTTTGCACATGCTTAAGCAGCATTTATCTACCATTTGGCTCTTCTCGTGCGTAAATGTCCTTTGATAATCGGCGTGTGGTGGATTGGTCTGGGAAATACAGAAGATATGGGGTTTTTTTGTTTGAAGCTAAAGTTGATACCGAGCTAGCCAGGAGTCGAACCTAGAATCTTCTGATCCGTAGTCAGACGCGTTATCCATTGCGCCACTAGCCCTACAGAGAGTGAGAAAATATGGGGCCTCAAACAGGGAAATATGCATGAGCTGTCCAGTTTAAAGTTTTGTCAAATGGAACGGAGGATGGACTAAATGAAAGCACCAAGGTAAAACAGTAACCCTTCCAGCTACTGCCGTGACCCGGATTCGAACCGGGGTTGCTGCGGCCACAACGCAGAGTACTAACCACTATACGATCACGGCCACGCTTCTTTCTTATTACTTTGTTGTTGTAGTTAAATGTTTGGAGCTTAGTATTACTCTTACATCTTTATGGGTTTCCTTGAATCTTTTGATCACAAAAGACAGTCAAGTTCCAATGATGGTTTACCTTGTACTGTGACTTTTTTCCTTCAGGGTCAGATTTGGAACTTTCAGTCGAGATGAAAAGCATTGAAGATTCAAACCACAGAGGCCTAATGATTTCTTTGAATCTGAAGGGTTGACATGTCTTTTTGCACATGCTTAAGCAGCATTTATCTACCATTTGGCTCTTCTCGTGCGTAAATGTCCTTTGATAATCGGCGTGTGGTGGATTGGTCTGGGAAATACAGAAGATGTGGGGTTTTTTTGTTTGAAGCTAAAGTTGATACCGAGCTAGCCAGGAGTCGAACCTAGAATCTTCTGATCCGTAGTCAGACGCGTTATCCATTGCGCCACTAGCCCTACAGAGAGTGAGAAAATATGGGGCCTCAAACAGGGAAATATGCATGAGCTGTCCAGTTTAAAGTTTTGTCAAATGGAACGGAGGATGGACTAAATGAAAGCACCAAGGTAAAACAGTAACCCTTCCAGCTACTGCCGTGACCCGGATTCGAACCGGGGTTGCTGCGGCCACAACGCAGAGTACTAACCACTATACGATCACGGCCACGAGGCCTTCGAATTACTGTGTTGTTGTAGTTAAATGTTTGGAGCTTAGTATTACTCTTACATCTTTATGGGTTTCCTTGAATCTTTTGATCACAAAAGACAGTCAAGTTCCAATGATGGTTTCCCTTGTACTGTGACTTTTTTCCTTCAGGGTCAGATTTGGAACTTTCAGTCGAGATGAAAAGCATTGAAGATTCAAACCACAGAGGCCTAATGATTTCTTTGAATCTGAAGGGTTGACATGTCTTTTTGCACATGCTTAAGCAGCATTTATCTACCATTTGGCTCTTCTCGTGCGTAAATGTCCTTTGATAATCGGCGTGTGGTGGATTGGTCTGGGAAATACAGAAGATGTGGGTTTTTTTTGTTTGAAGCTAAAGTTGATACCGAGCTAGCCAGGAGTCAAACCTAGAATCTTCTGATCCGTAGTCAGACGCGTTATCCATTGCGCCACTAGCCCTACAGAGAGTGAGAAAATATGGGGCCTCAAACAGGGAAATATGCATGAGCTGTCCAGTTTAAAGTTTTGTCAAATGGAACGGAGGATGGACTAAATGAAAGCACCAAGGTAAAACAGTAACCCTTCCAGCTACTGCCGTGACCCGGATTCGAACCGGGGTTGCTGCGGCCACAACGCAGAGTACTAACCACTATACGATCACGGCCACGTGGCCTTCAAAATACTGTGTTGTTGTAGTTAAATGTTTGGAGCTTAGTATTACTCTTACATCTTTATGGGTTTCCTTGAATCTTTTGATCACAAAAGACAGTCAAGTTCCAATGATGGTTTACCTTGTACTGTGACTTTTTTCCTTCAGGGTCAGATTTGGAACTTTCAGTCGAGATGAAAAGCATTGAAGATTCAAACCACAGAGGCCTAATGATTTCTTTGAATCTGAAGGGTTGACATGTCTTTTTGCACATGCTTAAGCAGCATTTATCTACCATTTGGCTCTTCTCGTGCGTAAATGTCCTTTGATAATCGGCGTGTGGTGGATTGGTATGGGAAATACAGAAGATGTGGGGTTTTTTTGTTTGAAGCTAAAGTTGATACCGAGCTAGCCAGGAGTCAAACCTAGAATCTTCTGATGCGTAGTCAGACGCGTTATCCATTGCGCCACTAGCCCTACAGAGAGTGAGAAAATATGGGGCCTCAAACAGGGAAATATGCATGAGCTGTCCAGTTTAAAGTTTTGTCAAATGGAACGGAGGATGGACTAAATGAAAGCACCAAGGTAAAACAGTAACCCTTCCATCTACTGCCGTGACCCGGATTCGAACCGGGGTTGCTGCGGCCACAACGCAGAGTACTAACCACTATACGATCACGGCCACGAGGCCTTAAAATTACTGTGTTGTTGTAGTTAAATGTTTGGAGCTTAGTATTACTCTTACATCTTTATGGGTTTCCTTGAATCTTTTGATCACAAAAGACAGTCAAGTTCCAATGATGGTTTACCTTGTACTGTGACTTTTTTCCTTCAGGGTCAGATTTGGAACTTTCAGTCGAGATGAAAAGCATTGAAGATTCAAACCACAGAGGCCTAATGATTTCTTTGAATCTGAAGGGTTGACATGTCTTTTTGCACATGCTTAAGCAGCATTTATCTACCATTTGGCTCTTCTCGTGCGTAAATGTCCTTTGATAATCGGCGTGTGGTGGATTGGTCTGGGAAATACAGAAGATGTGGGGTTTTTTTGTTTGAAGCTAAAGTTGATACCGAGCTAGCCAGGAGTCGAACCTAGAATCTTCTGATCCGTAGTCAGACGCGTTATCCATTGCGCCACTAGCCCTACAGAGAGTGAGAAAATATGGGGCCTCAAACAGGGAAATATGCATGAGCTGTCCAGTTTAAAGTTTTGTCAAATGGAACGGAGGATGGACTAAATGAAAGCACCAAGGTAAAACAGTAACCCTTCCAGCTACTGCCGTGACCCGGATTCGAACCGGGGTTGCTGCGGCCACAACGCAGAGTACTAACCACTATACGATCACGGCCACGTGTCCTTCAAATTACTGTGTTGTTGTAGTTAAATGTTTGGAGCTTAGTATTACTCTTACATCTTTATGGGTTTCCTTGAATCTTTTGATCACAAAAGACAGTCAAGTTCCAATGATGGTTTACCTTGTACTGTGACTTTTTTCCTTCAGGGTCAGATTTGGAACTTTCAGTCGAGATGAAAAGCATTGAAGATTCAAACCACAGAGGCCTAATGATTTCTTTGAATCTGAAAGGTTAACATGTCTTTTTGCACATGCTTAAGCAGCATTTATCTACCATTTGGCTCTTCTCGTGCGTAAATGTCCTTTGATAATCGGCGTGTGGTGGATTGGTCTGGGAAATACAGAAGATGTGGGTTTTTTTTGTTTGAAGCTAAAGTTGATACCGAGCTAGCCAGGAGTCAAACCTAGAATCTTCTGATCCGTAGTCAGACGCGTTATCCATTGCGCCACTAGCCCTACAGAGAGTGAGAAAATATGGGGCCTCAAACAGGGAAATATGCATGAGCTGTCCAGTTTAAAGTTTTGTCAAATGGAACGGAGGATGGACTAAATGAAAGCACCAAGGTAAAACAGTAACCCTTCCAGCTACTGCCGTGACCCGGATTCGAACCGGGGTTGCTGCGGCCACAACGCAGAGTACTAACCACTATACGATCACGGCCACGTGGCCTTCAAAATACTGTGTTGTTGTAGTTAAATGTTTGGAGCTTAGTATTACTCTTACATCTTTATGGGTTTCCTTGAATCTTTTGATCACAAAAGACAGTCAAGTTCCAATGATGGTTTACCTTGTACTGTGACTTTTTTCCTTCAGGGTCAGATTTGGAACTTTCAGTCGAGATGAAAAGCATTGAAGATTCAAACCACAGAGGCCTAATGATTTCTTTGAATCTGAAGGGTTGACATGTCTTTTTGCACATGCTTAAGCAGCATTTATCTACCATTTGGCTCTTCTCGTGCGTAAATGTCCTTTGATAATCGGCGTGTGGTGGATTGGTCTGGGAAATACAGAAGATGTGGGGTTTTTTTGTTTGAAGCTAAAGTTGATACCGAGCTAGCCAGGAGTCGAACCTAGAATCTTCTGATCCGTAGTCAGACGCGTTATCCATTGCGCCACTAGCCCTACAGAGAGTGAGAAAATATGGGGCCTCAAACAGGGAAATATGCATGAGCTGTCCAGTTTAAAGTTTTGTCAAATGGAACGGAGGATGGACTAAATGAAAGCACCAAGGTAAAACAGTAACCCTTCCAGCTACTGCCGTGACCCGGATTCGAACCGGGGTTGCTGCGGCCACAACGCAGAGTACTAACCACTATACGATCACGGCCACGAGGCCTTCGAATTACTGTGTTGTTGTAGTTAAATGTTTGGAGCTTAGTATTACTCTTACATCTTTATGGGTTTCCTTGAATCTTTTGATCACAAAAGACAGTCAAGTTCCAATGATGGTTTACCTTGTACTGTGACTTTTTTCCTTCAGGGTCAGATTTGGAACTTTCAGTCGAGATGAAAAGCATTGAAGATTCAAACCACAGAGGCCTAATGATTTCTTTGAATCTGAAGGGTTGACATGTCTTTTTGCACATGCTTAAGCAGCATTTATCTACCATTTGGCTCTTCTCGTGCGTAAATGTCCTTTGATAATCGGCGTGTGGTGGATTGGTCTGGGAAATACAGAAGATGTGGGGTTTTTTTGTTTGAAGCTAAAGTTGATACCGAGCTAGCCAGGAGTCGAACCTAGAATCTTCTGATCCGTAGTCAGACGCGTTATCCATTGCGCCACTAGCCCTACAGAGAGTGAGAAAATATGGGGCCTCAAACAGGGAAATATGCATGAGCTGTCCAGTTTAAAGTTTTGTCAAATGGAACGGAGGATGGACTAAATGAAAGCACCAAGGTAAAACAGTAACCCTTCCAGCTACTGCCGTGACCCGGATTCGAACCGGGGTTGCTGCGGCCACAACGCAGAGTACTAACCACTATACGATCACGGCCACGTGTCCTTCAAATTACTGTGTTGTTGTAGTTAAATGTTTGGAGCTTAGTATTACTCTTACATCTTTATGGGTTTCCTTGAATCTTTTGATCACAAAAGACAGTCAAGTTCCAATGATGGTTTACCTTGTACTGTGACTTTTTTCCTTCAGGGTCAGATTTGGAACTTTCAGTCGAGATGAAAAGCATTGAAGATTCAAACCACAGAGGCCTAATGATTTCTTTGAATCTGAAAGGTTAACATGTCTTTTTGCACATGCTTAAGCAGCATTTATCTACCATTTGGCTCTTCTCGTGCGTAAATGTCCTTTGATAATCGGCGTGTGGTGGATTGGTCTGGGAAATACAGAAGATGTGGGTTTTTTTTGTTTGAAGCTAAAGTTGATACCGAGCTAGCCAGGAGTCAAACCTAGAATCTTCTGATCCGTAGTCAGACGCGTTATCCATTGCGCCACTAGCCCTACAGAGAGTGAGAAAATATGGGGCCTCAAACAGGGAAATATGCATGAGCTGTCCAGTTTAAAGTTTTGTCAAATGGAACGGAGGATGGACTAAATGAAAGCACCAAGGTAAAACAGTAACCCTTCCAGCTACTGCCGTGACCCGGATTCGAACCGGGGTTGCTGCGGCCACAACGCAGAGTACTAACCACTATACGATCACGGCCACGTGGCCTTCAAAATACTGTGTTGTTGTAGTTAAATGTTTGGAGCTTAGTATTACTCTTACATCTTTATGGGTTTCCTTGAATCTTTTGATCACAAAAGACAGTCAAGTTCCAATGATGGTTTACCTTGTACTGTGACTTTTTTCCTTCAGGGTCAGATTTGGAACTTTCAGTCGAGATGAAAAGCATTGAAGATTCAAACCACAGAGGCCTAATGATTTCTTTGAATCTGAAGGGTTGACATGTCTTTTTGCACATGCTTAAGCAGCATTTATCTACCATTTGGCTCTTCTCGTGCGTAAATGTCCTTTGATAATCGGCGTGTGGTGGATTGGTCTGGGAAATACAGAAGATGTGGGGTTTTTTTGTTTGAAGCTAAAGTTGATACCGAGCTAGCCAGGAGTCGAACCTAGAATCTTCTGATCCGTAGTCAGACGCGTTATCCATTGCGCCACTAGCCCTACAGAGAGTGAGAAAATATGGGGCCTCAAACAGGGAAATATGCATGAGCTGTCCAGTTTAAAGTTTTGTCAAATGGAACGGAGGATGGACTAAATGAAAGCACCAAGGTAAAACAGTAACCCTTCCAGCTACTGCCGTGACCCGGATTCGAACCGGGGTTGCTGCGGCCACAACGCAGAGTACTAACCACTATACGATCACGGCCACGAGGCCTTCAAATTACTGTGTTGTTGTAGTTAAATGTTTGGAGCTTAGTATTACTCTTACATCTTTATGGGTTTCCTTGAATCTTTTGATCACAAAAGACAGTCAAGTTCCAATGATGGTTTACCTTGTACTGTGACTTTTTTCCTTCAGGGTCAGATTTGGAACTTTCAGTCGAGATGAAAAGCATTGAAGATTCAAACCACAGAGGCCTAATGATTTCTTTGAATCTGAAGGGTTGACATGTCTTTTTGCACATGCTTAAGCAGCATTTATCTACCATTTGGCTCTTCTCGTGCGTAAATGTCCTTTGATAATCGGCGTGTGGTGGATTGGTCTGGGAAATACAGAAGATGTGGGGTTTTTTTGTTTGAAGCTAAAGTTGATACCGAGCTAGCCAGGAGTCGAACCTAGAATCTTCTGATCCGTAGTCAGACGCGTTATCCATTGCGCCACTAGCCCTACAGAGAGTGAGAAAATATGGGGCCTCAAACAGGGAAATATGCATGAGCTGTCCAGTTTAAAGTTTTGTCAAATGGAACGGAGGATGGACTAAATGAAAGCACCAAGGTAAAACAGTAACCCTTCCAGCTACTGCCGTGACCCGGATTCGAACCGGGGTTGCTGCGGCCACAACGCAGAGTACTAACCACTATACGATCACGGCCACGTGTCCTTCAAATTACTGTGTTGTTGTAGTTAAATGTTTGGAGCTTAGTATTACTCTTACATCTTTATGGGTTTCCTTGAATCTTTTGATCACAAAAGACAGTCAAGTTCCAATGATGGTTTACCTTGTACTGTGACTTTTTTCCTTCAGGGTCAGATTTGGAACTTTCAGTCGAGATGAAAAGCATTGAAGATTCAAACCACAGAGGCCTAATGATTTCTTTGAATCTGAAAGGTTAACATGTCTTTTTGCACATGCTTAAGCAGCATTTATCTACCATTTGGCTCTTCTCGTGCGTAAATGTCCTTTGATAATCGGCGTGTGGTGGATTGGTCTGGGAAATACAGAAGATGTGGGTTTTTTTTGTTTGAAGCTAAAGTTGATACCGAGCTAGCCAGGAGTCAAACCTAGAATCTTCTGATCCGTAGTCAGACGCGTTATCCATTGCGCCACTAGCCCTACAGAGAGTGAGAAAATATGGGGCCTCAAACAGGGAAATATGCATGAGCTGTCCAGTTTAAAGTTTTGTCAAATGGAACGGAGGATGGACTAAATGAAAGCACCAAGGTAAAACAGTAACCCTTCCAGCTACTGCCGTGACCCGGATTCGAACCGGGGTTGCTGCGGCCACAACGCAGAGTACTAACCACTATACGATCACGGCCACGTGGCCTTCAAAATACTGTGTTGTTGTAGTTAAATGTTTGGAGCTTAGTATTACTCTTACATCTTTATGGGTTTCCTTGAATCTTTTGATCACAAAAGACAGTCAAGTTCCAATGATGGTTTACCTTGTACTGTGACTTTTTTCCTTCAGGGTCAGATTTGGAACTTTCAGTCGAGATGAAAAGCATTGAAGATTCAAACCACAGAGGCCTAATGATTTCTTTGAATCTGAAGGGTTGACATGTCTTTTTGCACATGCTTAAGCAGCATTTATCTACCATTTGGCTCTTCTCGTGCGTAAATGTCCTTTGATAATCGGCGTGTGGTGGATTGGTATGGGAAATACAGAAGATGTGGGGTTTTTTTGTTTGAAGCTAAAGTTGATACCGAGCTAGCCAGGAGTCAAACCTAGAATCTTCTGATCCGTAGTCAGACGCGTTATCCATTGCGCCACTAGCCCTACAGAGAGTGAGAAAATATGGGGCCTCAAACAGGGAAATATGCATGAGCTGTCCAGTTTAAAGTTTTGTCAAATGGAACGGAGGATGGACTAAATGAAAGCACCAAGGTAAAACAGTAACCCTTCCATCTACTGCCGTGACCCGGATTCGAACCGGGGTTGCTGCGGCCACAACGCAGAGTACTAACCACTATACGATCACGGCCACGAGGCCTTAAAATTACTGTGTTGTTGTAGTTAAATGTTTGGAGCTTAGTATTACTCTTACATCTTTATGGGTTTCCTTGAATCTTTTGATCACAAAAGACAGTCAAGTTCCAATGATGGTTTACCTTGTACTGTGACTTTTTTCCTTCAGGGTCAGATTTGGAACTTTCAGTCGAGATGAAAAGCATTGAAGATTCAAACCACAGAGGCCTAATGATTTCTTTGAATCTGAAGGGTTGACATGTCTTTTTGCACATGCTTAAGCAGCATTTATCTACCATTTGGCTCTTCTCGTGCGTAAATGTCCTTTGATAATCGGCGTGTGGTGGATTGGTCTGGGAAATACAGAAGATGTGGGGTTTTTTTGTTTGAAGCTAAAGTTGATACCGAGCTAGCCAGGAGTCGAACCTAGAATCTTCTGATCCGTAGTCAGACGCGTTATCCATTGCGCCACTAGCCCTACAGAGAGTGAGAAAATATGGGGCCTCAAACAGGGAAATATGCATGAGCTGTCCAGTTTAAAGTTTTGTCAAATGGAACGGAGGATGGACTAAATGAAAGCACCAAGGTAAAACAGTAACCCTTCCAGCTACTGCCGTGACCCGGATTCGAACCGGGGTTGCTGCGGCCACAACGCAGAGTACTAACCACTATACGATCACGGCCACGTGTCCTTCAAATTACTGTGTTGTTGTAGTTAAATGTTTGGAGCTTAGTATTACTCTTACATCTTTATGGGTTTCCTTGAATCTTTTGATCACAAAAGACAGTCAAGTTCCAATGATGGTTTACCTTGTACTGTGACTTTTTTCCTTCAGGGTCAGATTTGGAACTTTCAGTCGAGATGAAAAGCATTGAAGATTCAAACCACAGAGGCCTAATGATTTCTTTGAATCTGAAAGGTTAACATGTCTTTTTGCACATGCTTAAGCAGCATTTATCTACCATTTGGCTCTTCTCGTGCGTAAATGTCCTTTGATAATCGGCGTGTGGTGGATTGGTCTGGGAAATACAGAAGATGTGGGTTTTTTTTGTTTGAAGCTAAAGTTGATACCGAGCTAGCCAGGAGTCAAACCTAGAATCTTCTGATCCGTAGTCAGACGCGTTATCCATTGCGCCACTAGCCCTACAGAGAGTGAGAAAATATGGGGCCTCAAACAGGGAAATATGCATGAGCTGTCCAGTTTAAAGTTTTGTCAAATGGAACGGAGGATGGACTAAATGAAAGCACCAAGGTAAAACAGTAACCCTTCCAGCTACTGCCGTGACCCGGATTCGAACCGGGGTTGCTGCGGCCACAACGCAGAGTACTAACCACTATACGATCACGGCCACGAGGCCTTCGAATTACTGTGTTGTTGTAGTTAAATGTTTGGAGCTTAGTATTACTCTTACATCTTTATGGGTTTCCTTGAATCTTTTGATCACAAAAGACAGTCAAGTTCCAATGATGGTTTACCTTGTACTGTGACTTTTTTCCTTCAGGGTCAGATTTGGAACTTTCAGTCGAGATGAAAAGCATTGAAGATTCAAACCACAGAGGCCTAATGATTTCTTTGAATCTGAAGGGTTGACATGTCTTTTTGCACATGCTTAAGCAGCATTTATCTACCATTTGGCTCTTCTCGTGCGTAAATGTCCTTTGATAATCGGCGTGTGGTGGATTGGTCTGGGAAATACAGAAGATGTGGGGTTTTTTTGTTTGAAGCTAAAGTTGATACCGAGCTAGCCAGGAGTCGAACCTAGAATCTTCTGATCCGTAGTCAGACGCGTTATCCATTGCGCCACTAGCCCTACAGAGAGTGAGAAAATATGGGGCCTCAAACAGGGAAATATGCATGAGCTGTCCAGTTTAAAGTTTTGTCAAATGGAACGGAGGATGGACTAAATGAAAGCACCAAGGTAAAACAGTAACCCTTCCAGCTACTGCCGTGACCCGGATTCGAACCGGGGTTGCTGCGGCCACAACGCAGAGTACTAACCACTATACGATCACGGCCACGTGTCCTTCAAATTACTGTGTTGTTGTAGTTAAATGTTTGGAGCTTAGTATTACTCTTACATCTTTATGGGTTTCCTTGAATCTTTTGATCACAAAAGACAGTCAAGTTCCAATGATGGTTTACCTTGTACTGTGACTTTTTTCCTTCAGGGTCAGATTTGGAACTTTCAGTCGAGATGAAAAGCATTGAAGATTCAAACCACAGAGGCCTAATGATTTCTTTGAATCTGAAAGGTTAACATGTCTTTTTGCACATGCTTAAGCAGCATTTATCTACCATTTGGCTCTTCTCGTGCGTAAATGTCCTTTGATAATCGGCGTGTGGTGGATTGGTCTGGGAAATACAGAAGATGTGGGTTTTTTTTGTTTGAAGCTAAAGTTGATACCGAGCTAGCCAGGAGTCAAACCTAGAATCTTCTGATCCGTAGTCAGACGCGTTATCCATTGCGCCACTAGCCCTACAGAGAGTGAGAAAATATGGGGCCTCAAACAGGGAAATATGCATGAGCTGTCCAGTTTAAAGTTTTGTCAAATGGAACGGAGGATGGACTAAATGAAAGCACCAAGGTAAAACAGTAACCCTTCCAGCTACTGCCGTGACCCGGATTCGAACCGGGGTTGCTGCGGCCACAACGCAGAGTACTAACCACTATACGATCACGGCCACGTGGCCTTCAAAATACTGTGTTGTTGTAGTTAAATGTTTGGAGCTTAGTATTACTCTTACATCTTTATGGGTTTCCTTGAATCTTTTGATCACAAAAGACAGTCAAGTTCCAATGATGGTTTACCTTGTACTGTGACTTTTTTCCTTCAGGGTCAGATTTGGAACTTTCAGTCGAGATGAAAAGCATTGAAGATTCAAACCACAGAGGCCTAATGATTTCTTTGAATCTGAAGGGTTGACATGTCTTTTTGCACATGCTTAAGCAGCATTTATCTACCATTTGGCTCTTCTCGTGCGTAAATGTCCTTTGATAATCGGCGTGTGGTGGATTGGTCTGGGAAATACAGAAGATGTGGGGTTTTTTTGTTTGAAGCTAAAGTTGATACCGAGCTAGCCAGGAGTCGAACCTAGAATCTTCTGATCCGTAGTCAGACGCGTTATCCATTGCGCCACTAGCCCTACAGAGAGTGAGAAAATATGGGGCCTCAAACAGGGAAATATGCATGAGCTGTCCAGTTTAAAGTTTTGTCAAATGGAACGGAGGATGGACTAAATGAAAGCACCAAGGTAAAACAGTAACCCTTCCAGCTACTGCCGTGACCCGGATTCGAACCGGGGTTGCTGCGGCCACAACGCAGAGTACTAACCACTATACGATCACGGCCACGAGGCCTTCAAATTACTGTGTTGTTGTAGTTAAATGTTTGGAGCTTAGTATTACTCTTACATCTTTATGGGTTTCCTTGAATCTTTTGATCACAAAAGACAGTCAAGTTCCAATGATGGTTTACCTTGTACTGTGACTTTTTTCCTTCAGGGTCAGATTTGGAACTTTCAGTCGAGATGAAAAGCATTGAAGATTCAAACCACAGAGGCCTAATGATTTCTTTGAATCTGAAGGGTTGACATGTCTTTTTGCACATGCTTAAGCAGCATTTATCTACCATTTGGCTCTTCTCGTGCGTAAATGTCCTTTGATAATCGGCGTGTGGTGGATTGGTCTGGGAAATACAGAAGATGTGGGGTTTTTTTGTTTGAAGCTAAAGTTGATACCGAGCTAGCCAGGAGTCGAACCTAGAATCTTCTGATCCGTAGTCAGACGCGTTATCCATTGCGCCACTAGCCCTACAGAGAGTGAGAAAATATGGGGCCTCAAACAGGGAAATATGCATGAGCTGTCCAGTTTAAAGTTTTGTCAAATGGAACGGAGGATGGACTAAATGAAAGCACCAAGGTAAAACAGTAACCCTTCCAGCTACTGCCGTGACCCGGATTCGAACCGGGGTTGCTGCGGCCACAACGCAGAGTACTAACCACTATACGATCACGGCCACGCTTCGTTCTTATTACTTTGTTGTTGTAGTTAAATGTTTGGAGCTTAGTATTACTCTTACATCTTTATGGGTTTCCTTGAATCTTTTGATCACAAAAGACAGTCAAGTTCCAATGATGGTTTACCTTGTACTGTGACTTTTTTCCTTCAGGGTCAGATTTGGAACTTTCAGTCGAGATGAAAAGCATTGAAGATTCAAACCACAGAGGCCTAATGATTTCTTTGAATCTGAAGGGTTGACATGTCTTTTTGCACATGCTTAAGCAGCATTTATCTACCATTTGGCTCTTCTCGTGCGTAAATGTCCTTTGATAATCGGCGTGTGGTGGATTGGTCTGGGAAATACAGAAGATGTGGGGTTTTTTTGTTTGAAGCTAAAGTTGATACCGAGCTAGCCAGGAGTCGAACCTAGAATCTTCTGATCCGTAGTCAGACGCGTTATCCATTGCGCCACTAGCCCTACAGAGAGTGAGAAAATATGGGGCCTCAAACAGGGAAATATGCATGAGCTGTCCAGTTTAAAGTTTTGTCAAATGGAACGGAGGCTGGACACAATGAAAGCACCAAGGTAAAACAGTAACCCTTCCAGCTACTGCCGTGACCCGGATTCGAACCGGGGTTGCTGCGGCCACAACGCAGAGTACTAACCACTATACGATCACGGCCACGCTCCTTTCTTATTACTTTGTTGTTGTAGTTAAATGTTTGGAGCTTAGTATTACTCTTACATCTTTATGGGTTTCCTTGAATCTTTTGATCACAAAAGACAGTCAAGTTCCAATGATGGTTTACCTTGTACTGTGACTTTTTTCCTTCAGGGTCAGATTTGGAACTTTCAGTCGAGATGAAAAGCATTGAAGATTCAAACCACAGAGGCCTAATGATTTCTTTGAATCTGAAGGGTTGACATGTCTTTTTGCACATGCTTAAGCAGCATTTATCTACCATTTGGCTCTTCTCGTGCGTAAATGTCCTTTGATAATCGGCGTGTGGTGGATTGGTCTGGGAAATACAGAAGATGTGGGGTTTTTTTGTTTGAAGCTAAAGTTGATACCGAGCTAGCCAGGAGTCGAACCTAGAATCTTCTGATCCGTAGTCAGACGCGTTATCCATTGCGCCACTAGCCCTACAGAGAGTGAGAAAATATGGGGCCTCAAACAGGGAAATATGCATGAGCTGTCCAGTTTAAAGTTTTGTCAAATGGAACGGAGGATGGACTAAATGAAAGCACCAAGGTAAAACAGTAACCCTTCCAGCTACTGCCGTGACCCGGATTCGAACCGGGGTTGCTGCGGCCACAACGCAGAGTACTAACCACTATACGATCACGGCCACGAGGCCTTCAAATTACTGTGTTGTTGTAGTTAAATGTTTGGAGCTTAGTATTACTCTTACATCTTTATGGGTTTCCTTGAATCTTTTGATCACAAAAGACAGTCAAGTTCCAATGATGGTTTACCTTGTACTGTGACTTTTTTCCTTCAGGGTCAGATTTGGAACTTTCAGTCGAGATGAAAAGCATTGAAGATTCAAACCACAGAGGCCTAATGATTTCTTTGAATCTGAAGGGTTGACATGTCTTTTTGCACATGCTTAAGCAGCATTTATCTACCATTTGGCTCTTCTCGTGCGTAAATGTCCTTTGATAATCGGCGTGTGGTGGATTGGTCTGGGAAATACAGAAGATGTGGGGTTTTTTTGTTTGAAGCTAAAGTTGATACCGAGCTAGCCAGGAGTCGAACCTAGAATCTTCTGATCCGTAGTCAGACGCGTTATCCATTGCGCCACTAGCCCTACAGAGAGTGAGAAAATATGGGGCCTCAAACAGGGAAATATGCATGAGCTGTCCAGTTTAAAGTTTTGTCAAATGGAACGGAGGATGGACTAAATGAAAGCACCAAGGTAAAACAGTAACCCTTCCAGCTACTGCCGTGACCCGGATTCGAACCGGGGTTGCTGCGGCCACAACGCAGAGTACTAACCACTATACGATCACGGCCACGCTTCGTTCTTATTACTTTGTTGTTGTAGTTAAATGTTTGGAGCTTAGTATTACTCTTACATCTTTATGGGTTTCCTTGAATCTTTTGATCACAAAAGACAGTCAAGTTCCAATGATGGTTTACCTTGTACTGTGACTTTTTTCCTTCAGGGTCAGATTTGGAACTTTCAGTCGAGATGAAAAGCATTGAAGATTCAAACCACAGAGGCCTAATGATTTCTTTGAATCTGAAGGGTTGACATGTCTTTTTGCACATGCTTAAGCAGCATTTATCTACCATTTGGCTCTTCTCGTGCGTAAATGTCCTTTGATAATCGGCGTGTGGTGGATTGGTCTGGGAAATACAGAAGATGTGGGGTTTTTTTGTTTGAAGCTAAAGTTGATACCGAGCTAGCCAGGAGTCGAACCTAGAATCTTCTGATCCGTAGTCAGACGCGTTATCCATTGCGCCACTAGCCCTACAGAGAGTGAGAAAATATGGGGCCTCAAACAGGGAAATATGCATGAGCTGTCCAGTTTAAAGTTTTGTCAAATGGAACGGAGGCTGGACACAATGAAAGCACCAAGGTAAAACAGTAACCCTTCCAGCTACTGCCGTGACCCGGATTCGAACCGGGGTTGCTGCGGCCACAACGCAGAGTACTAACCACTATACGATCACGGCCACGCTCCTTTCTTATTACTTTGTTGTTGTAGTTAAATGTTTGGAGCTTAGTATTACTCTTACATCTTTATGGGTTTCCTTGAATCTTTTGATCACAAAAGACAGTCAAGTTCCAATGATGGTTTACCTTGTACTGTGACTTTTTTCCTTCAGGGTCAGATTTGGAACTTTCAGTCGAGATGAAAAGCATTGAAGATTCAAACCACAGAGGCCTAATGATTTCTTTGAATCTGAAGGGTTGACATGTCTTTTTGCACATGCTTAAGCAGCATTTATCTACCATTTGGCTCTTCTCGTGCGTAAATGTCCTTTGATAATCGGCGTGTGGTGGATTGGTCTGGGAAATACAGAAGATGTGGGGTTTTTTTGTTTGAAGCTAAAGTTGATACCGAGCTAGCCAGGAGTCGAACCTAGAATCTTCTGATCCGTAGTCAGACGCGTTATCCATTGCGCCACTAGCCCTACAGAGAGTGAGAAAATATGGGGCCTCAAACAGGGAAATATGCATGAGCTGTCCAGTTTAAAGTTTTGTCAAATGGAACGGAGGATGGACTAAATGAAAGCACCAAGGTAAAACAGTAACCCTTCCAGCTACTGCCGTGACCCGGATTCGAACCGGGGTTGCTGCGGCCACAACGCAGAGTACTAACCACTATACGATCACGGCCACGCTTCTTTCTTATTACTTTGTTGTTGTAGTTAAATGTTTGGAGCTTAGTATTACTCTTACATCTTTATGGGTTTCCTTGAATCTTTTGATCACAAAAGACAGTCAAGTTCCAATGATGGTTTACCTTGTACTGTGACTTTTTTCCTTCAGGGTCAGATTTGGAACTTTCAGTCGAGATGAAAAGCATTGAAGATTCAAACCACAGAGGCCTAATGATTTCTTTGAATCTGAAGGGTTGACATGTCTTTTTGCACATGCTTAAGCAGCATTTATCTACCATTTGGCTCTTCTCGTGCGTAAATGTCCTTTGATAATCGGCGTGTGGTGGATTGGTCTGGGAAATACAGAAGATGTGGGGGTTTTTTGTTTGAAGCTAAAGTTGATACCGAGCTAGCCAGGAGTCGAACCTAGAATCTTCTGATGCGTTATCCATTGCGCCACTAGCCCTACAGAGAGTGAGAAAATATGGGGCCTCAAACAGGGAAATATGCATGAGCTGTCCAGTTTAAAGTTTTGTCAAATGGAACGGAGGCTGGACACAATGAAAGCACCAAGGTAAAACAGTAACCCTTCCAGCTACTGCCGTGACCCGGATTCGAACCGGGGTTGCTGCGGCCACAACGCAGAGTACTAACCACTATACGATCACTGCCACGAGGCCTTCAAATTACTGTGTTGTTGTAGTTAAATGTTTGGAGCTTAGTATTACTCTTACATCTTTATGGGTTTCCTTGAATCTTTTGATCACAAAAGACAGTCAAGTTCCAATGATGGTTTACCTTGTACTGTGACTTTTTTCCTTCAGGGTCAGATTTGGAACTTTCAGTCGAGATGAAAAGCATTGAACATTGAAACCACAGAGGCCTAATGATTTCTTTGAATCTGAAGGGTTGACATGTCTTTTTGCACATGCTTAAGCAGCATTTATCTACCATTTGGCTCTTCTCGTGCGTAAATGTCCTTTGATAATCGGCGTGTGGTGGATTGGTCTGGGAAATACAGAAGATGTGGGGTTTTTTTGTTTGAAGCTAAAGTTGATACCGAGCTAGCCAGGAGTCGAACCTAGAATCTTCTGATGCGTTATCCATTGCGCCACTAGCCCTACAGAGAGTGAGAAAATATGGGGCCTCAAACAGGGAAATATGCATGAGCTGTCCAGTTTAAAGTTTTGTCAAATGGAACGGAGGCTGGACACAATGAAAGCACCAAGGTAAAACAGTAACCCTTCCAGCTACTGCCGTGACCCGGATTCGAACCGGGGTTGCTGCGGCCACAACGCAGAGTACTAACCACTATACGATCACGGCCACGTGGCACTCTGATTGCTTTGTCGATGTAGTTAAATTTTGTATGAATACATTGAAATGTGTTAATGTGTAAAAACGTTTTGATTAAATCAATTCAAACATTTGAATGTGTAAAAAATATCTGAACAAATAGATTTAATTTTTGAATTTGTAAGGAAATATGTAGCTGTGCATGACATTTTCTGAACTATAGAAAACTGTACAAATAATTTCCTATGTATGAGTGCATAAAGAAGATTTGCACAAAGGTTTTCAGTTACACATTAAAGGTATGTGGGGCGTGCCTTGAGCGCCTTCAGTGGACATGCCCCCAGTATTTCCGAGCATCCTCATTGGCTATTTAGGAGGATGCGTCAAATGTCACAAAAGTATTTTTACTTGTAGGTTAAATTTCCATGTGCCAATCATCCCCACACACAGGGAATTCCTGTGTTTGTCCTTCAAAGAGTCCATTTTCAGTACAAACGTTTGTTTTCAGTTTTTCTCTGGCTCCACGCACCTTCTCAAACTGTGTGCAAACAAACCTGGAGTTATTACGCAGGACAGGCATCAGGTTTTTATTCTTTCTGGATGACCTGATTGTGATAGCATTCTCCAGAGAGAGTGCAGCACTCCACACGGCAGAGCTGTAAAACACCTTTCACTGCTGGGTTTTACCATGAACTGGTGAAAGAACTGTCCCCTTCTCTCCCAGTCAATAATTTACCTGAGAGTGTGTTTGGATTCATCCATTATGAGAGCAACACTGTCCCCAGCCAGACTGGAAGTGCTCAGGTCTCTCCTGTTGCACATTGTGCCTTGCAAAATGGTGACAGTTTTATCTGTGATGTGCCTGCCAGGTATGATGTCAGCCAGTCATGTGGTGTCTTTCCTCTGGGTCTTCACATGAGAAAACTCCAGAGATGGTTTGGCCGTCTCCGCCTTGACCTGTTACATCACAAAGACACATGACAACTGTCCCTTCCTCACTGCAGTTGGACCGGACATATTGGAAAACCTGTCATGTTCTGGCAGCAGGGATTCCCCTTGGGAGAGCTACGTCATACTGTCAGCTTTGGGCATGTTATGCACACACAGTCATCTTTGTAGATAGCCGTTATATGTGCTACAAGCTGTCATATACTCAAGCTCTCTTCTAACTTATTTGTTCGAGTTTTTGGGATTGTCACAGTGTGTAACAACTGTCCCTGCCTGCTCTGTCAACATAAGTCCACTGTGTGTGAAGTGTATATACACATATTGGTGTACACAAATGCATCTCTCTTCGGATGGGGAGGAATGTATCAGTCTCACAGTATGTGAGGAAAGTGGCTGGAGCACTGTCTCTCCACATAAACTACCTGGAGCTGTCCATGGTGCTGAAAGTGCAGAAGCACTTTCCCCCACTGCTGACAGACAACATGTGATGGTGAGGACAGACAACATGACAGCAGCAGCTTATAAATTGCCAGGGTAAGGTTCTCTCAGCTCAACTGCTGGAAACGGCCAGAAACCCCTTGCTGTGGTCTCACGTAAATCTGCACTCCATCAGAGCAGTTTATATCCCAGGCAAACAGAACTGAACTGCAGATCTGATGTAACATGAAGGTCCCTCTCAAAACGAATGGAGGCTGAATCTCACTTATTCAAACGTTGTGGGACAGGTTCGGGAGAGTGGGGTTGGACCTGTTCACCGAATGAGATGATGCACAGTGCACGCTATGGTTCTCTATGAACATACGAGACAATTTCCCACTGGGAGTGTATGACTTCTCTCACTGTCTGTGGCCCAAAGCCCTCCTTTACACTTTCCCCCTGGTATCCATGATACCCCGCCTTCTAGTGTGCATTCAGGAGGAGAACCTGCAGTAGCAGCCATTCTGGTGGCCCCAGGACGCATGAGCGCATCATGGTTCCTGACAACAATACAGCTGCTATCGGGCAACTCCAGTGAGCAGAGACATACTCTTGCAGCTGGACGGTTTGATCCTACACTTCCCAGTGATAGGTCAGTGATTATGGGCCTGGCCCCTGAATGGGAGTGCTTGAAAAGATTAGGTTTGCCCCATGAAGTGGTATACACTATCCAGGGAGTGAGAGCCCCCTCTACTATGGCCTCTTACACAGCAAAATGGTTTGCTTTTCAACACTGGTGTGTGGAGACGGGCACAGATCACACAGGCATATATTGTAGCGGGGACAGATCCACTGCTGAGTGTTCGTGCACATTCTACGAGTACCTTGTCCTCCTCCACAGCTCTCAGTGGAATGACAGTGGCAGACATTTGTGCAGCGGCATATTGGGCCTCACCATGCTCTTTTATATGGTTCTACCTGCGTGATACGTCTGAGTTTTCTCTAACTCATTCAGTAGTGAATATGCTCAATGACCAGCAACACACTGGCATCGCTGGGCACGTTACGCACACGCAGTCATCTCAGTAGAGAGCCATTATATGTGCTACAAGCTGTCATATACTCAAACTCTCATTTAACCTATTTATATGAGTCTTTGGGACTGCCACAATGTGTAACGACGTGCCTGCTCTCCCAACGTAAGTTCATTGTGTGTGAAGTTCACCGCTCGCCGTGCGCACCTGTGCATGCCATGTGGTATCCTCCTCTACTCACATCATCATAGATTAGTGAACTAATTCCGCATCTTGTCCCTGCTCTGCTTGTGTTTGGGACTTTTTACAGTTTGTAATCACAAAAGACAGTCAAGTTCCAATGATGGCTGATGCTAATTTTGTGCCCTGCATTGAACCCATTGTCATATTTATGTTAGTTGTTTTGCTCATCCATATATTAGCATCCCATGTTGATTTATCTAGACAAGGGATTTGGAATGTAATAAAGATAGTATTATTTCAAATTTGAAATTTTGAGGTTGCAGGACATCAACATATGGCCTGTAGTGAGATGCATTGTCCACTTCACAACCAGATGTCCAGATTTGCCTTGCATTTTATAGGTTTAAACAAAAAAAATAAAGTTTACATTGAGTCATACTCACCAAAACGCAATAGGCCTCATTCAGAAACAGTGCGTACAAACATTTTAAGCACAAATTCATCAATTTGTTCTTCACTGAATTCGTTCTTAACAAATTTAGAACTGACTTAGACCATGCGTATGCACAAATCATAAACTTCCCATGGTTTTAAAAAATGATATGGTCAATATTTATTCAATGTAAACAGTATATTAGAACTACAATTATTAAAAATGATTGGCCCTAAATATACAGCATTTAAAAGTGTGAAATTGCAAATAATACACTATTTACTAATTATAGAATTATTAGCTAAGACATTGTAATCCAGAAATCATCATAAATGTAATGAAATTATTAACATATTAAAATTGTCCTGTTCTCACTTATAGATGACAATAGTTTACATATTGGAATTTCCATATTGGAATGTGACCCTGATTAATTTCCCCCATCAGATTTGGCCGTGATATATATGCAGCGGGTTAACCAGCAGCCTGTTCAGTGTCCTCACAGCCTGTAAGTTCAGTAGTGGCACAGGGAGGGGTGGTGTGTTTTTGGTACATCACAGCCTGTTGTGGACAGAGATAAAACACAATGTGCACCTGGTGCAGTAGTAAGGATTTATTTAAATCAATTCCACAGATCTACACATTTATCAACTTATTATAAATTGTATTTTGTTACAGACGACAACAGGCATGCAGGCTGTATACAGGGTTTGGAGGATTGGGCTCCAAAGGGTTGTGCCAACGACATGTTTACCAGCCAAATCTGCCTTGTCTGGCTTCTATTTCTGAAACTATTGTTTTCATTTCACTAGCAGCAAAGTTTTTCTGTATTTTTACCATCACGGCCCTCTTTTCAATGAGTGACAGCTCTCTCCACTGCTGCACCACTCCAACAGAGCTTTCCTTATATAGAAAAATAGGGGTGTGGTACTATGCTAATTACCAATAGCGAGCAAGCGCCTGTCAATTTAGAATGATTCTGATTCACTAACATACGTGGCATGGTGGTAAGAACAAAATTAGCCAGAGAACGTGTCATGAATCTGATGGAAATTTTGTGTGCGCACTTATTTTGTGCGCAAAGAACATTTCTCCGCACATATTAGTGAATGAGGCCCATTGTGTGTATCCATTTCCTTCCTCATGAAACATATGAAAAGCTGATTTTGAAAGTATATTAAATCCTGCATGGTTATTAACTAGCAGCATTCTGTATTCTTCCTCCTCACCTGTTGGCACATTGCTGTATTTCTTGCCTCATTACAGCCACTTGTAGATCAGTGGAATAGTGTGAAGTGATTGGCAGGAATATATTGCTTCATGTGTGTGCATGTGTGTCCTTGTACACCTGCAGACTATTAAGTATTTTGATCTCAAGAATTTTACTCAAAGTTGTTATATGACCATCACTTTGGTTGACATAACAATAATTTAAGGTAACCAGTGTTGAATTTCTGCTGTGTTGCTTTTGTATGCATGTCTGTAGGAAGCAGTGAGCCTGCTCTCAGGACGGACATGCATGCCACCAGGGTCCAGTGTGACTCTGGCTCGGGCCA
Source organism: Thunnus albacares (assembly GCF_914725855.1). Lineage (NCBI taxonomy): Eukaryota > Metazoa > Chordata > Actinopteri > Scombriformes > Scombridae > Thunnus > Thunnus albacares. The sequence goes on along the minus strand of NC_058118.1, from coordinate 13,178,683 downwards.
CTTTGCTGCTCAGCGACCTGAGAGGAAAGCAAAGTACCACACTTCTAAAACTGACACAGAAACTACTCCAGAAGCAGGTAAACATACACAGAAACAAACATACTCATACACACATACTGTAGACATATTGGTACCAGTCAGTATTCAAAAGAAGGTAAAACTTGCATTAACATCTACTTCTCTTTCTCCATTTGTTTCAGCTGTCTGTTTTTGGTGAGAGTGTGGTGTTGGATGATGGAAAAATGTATTTCTCTCCTCCTGGACCTAGCAACATATACCTCCCTTACCTCCACATACTGGATCAGACCACTTTGCGAATTGGTAAATAAAGAACTTGACACTTTTGTACAATGCTTTTGCCATCCACGCTGGTGGCTCTTTTTGGCTTTACTCATGTTAACATAAACAGACTGACATTCTCACAATGTTTAGCAGGTGTAATGTTTGGCATGTTCACCATGAGTTTAGTATGTTAGCATGCTAACATTAGCCAATTAGCATTTAATACAAAGTACAGCTGAAGCTGATGGGAATTTCATGAGTTTTACAAGAATTTGGTCATAAACTTAAATATTGGACAAGGTCCAAATGATGACCTGCCTGTGGCACTAGAGGAAAAGTCAGGGGGTCACCAAAGTCATTAGGATTCATCTCTGAGTATCTGCTGGTTTTTAAAGGACCAGTATGTAGGATTCAGTGGCATCTAGTGGTGAGGTTGCAGATTGTAACTAATTAAATACCCCTCTCCTTCCAAGCGTGTATAAAAACCTACAATTGCCATGAAACTTGCAAAAAACGTGAAAGGCCCTCTCTGGAGCCAGTGTTTAGTTTGTCCATTCTGGGTTACTGTAGAAACATGTTGGTGTAACATGGCAGGCTCCGTTGAAGGGGACCACTCCCTATGTGGATATAAAGGGCTCATTGTAAGGTGATGAAAACATGATTCTTATTTTCATGGGATTACACACTAATTAAAACATACTTATGAATATTATATGTATAAAATGCTGCTAAATTCTACACATTGCACCTTTAAAGTCTTAAAAGTGCTGAATTAAGCTCCCTCAAAAACGGCCTCAGAAGAAAAGAAAAAGTCTTGCATTTCATTTACAAAAGTCTTGAATATTTTTTTTGCCTGCCATAAGCAGTGACATTATTTATAACTTATTTATAACTTATAACTAATTTTTTGTATTTGAGATGTTATACGTTTATAAAATACAAGTGAGACTGGTGCAAGAATGGTTATGCATGCAGGGAACTGTGGAGTTTCTGGAGCAAAAATCTAACCTAACTTAAATTGGTTATTACTAGGAATTATTTTTATATACGGCTGGGAAGTACTGTGACATAAATATGAATCAACTCCTGTACTTAATAAATAATTGTAAGTCTCCTGAGAATGACTTCCAGGTTATTCTTTGACCAGTATGACCTTGAAACAGGTATTAAATTGCATTCAATGTGGTATTAAAAATGTCTTAAAAAGACTTAAATTAAATGTTGAACACTTGCAAATATTTAACCGTGCGTGGAGACTGTGAATATCTGTACAGAGGTTCATGGCAATCCATCCAATAGTTATAATAGTTATAGATATTTCAATCTGGACCAAAGTGGTAGACAGACAGACTGACACTACCATCCCTAGAGCTCCCTCTGCTAGCGTGGCTAAAAACACAACCCAAACAACACAGTCTGAAATTCAAAATCTCAACATTTCTCTCAAATGGACTCTGTCCAACATATGGAAGGTGGACTCCAGCTCTATAACTGAAATATGGATTTTACATGAAACCCATTTTAGGACCTGTGTGATCCTTTTGCACTTTTGTAGCCCTGCAACTAACAGTTCTTTTTAATTTTTAATTAATCTGACAATTATTTTCTCAGTTAAATTAATAATTGTTTGTCTGTAAAATGTCATATTACCTCAAGATGACATCTTTACATCTGTTGTTTCATCTGACAAACTTAATTAATTTAGAAAATTAATTAATCAACAATAAGAATTGTTGCTGATTAATTTTCTGTGAATTTACTATTTTAATAAATTATTAATTGGCTCAGCTCTACTCTTAGAAAAGCAGCTTCTCAGCTTTAAACTATTTGCAGGGCATTCATGCAAACTCAACATCCAGTTCTTGTCACATTACTCTATCTTGCACTGTTTCTGCAGGTCACATCCTGGATCTCAATGCCGTGGAAAAGCTTGTCTCTGCCCAGTCATCACAATCCACTTCCACGCAGCTATTACTCCAGTCCAGCCAGATTGAGAGAGACTCTCAGGCACCGATTCCCTCTCTAAGCAAATCAAACACCTCCGGTCCTACAAGCCTTCCATGCTAAGCCGCTTTGAGATAACTAGAATAGAATGACACTTATAAGGTGTCACTGCTGTGCCTACTGAGAGATATACAGTAAAAGTTTGGACACACCTTCTCATTCCCTTGAATGAGAAAGTGAGTCCAAACTTTTACTGGTACTGTAGCTTGATGCTGAATTGGGTATATGGCCACATGTGTGTGTGTCTCTGTTTCTGGGGGGTTCTTTTTGTTTCGTTAAAGAGAAAAAGAAAATGTTGTGGGCAACCTGGTGCAATTAAACATTTCATGATGAACTTATTTGAGTTGTGTAGAATTGAAGTACTGTATTTGTTAATAGGCTATTACAATGGCTAACAGACTGAACAATGTTAATGTAAAGAATGCATATGTTATGTTATGGATATTTTCAGGTACTATACGATGTTGATTATGTATATGTATATGTATGTAGTTTTTTATCTTCACATTCTTCATTCTCCAATCACATTGTTTCCTGCCACCTGGCAGTAAATGGAGACAAGAAAGAGAACTGTTGGAGTTGGGAATAAACAACTCTTTAGATACCTCTTGAACTGCAGGGCACAATGGTCCTTTATCTGTATCTTTGAAATCTCTGGCATCTTTAATTTGTTTATTTTAAACTCAAATAAAATCTAGTGATCAACAATATAAAACAATCTCAACTGATAAACTATATGAATAAAAAACTCTGTGAACATACTGGAGATCTTGAACAGAGGACGAAACAAGGGAAAAAATGGCTGCAGCACAGGAATTAAACAACACTGAAAAGACAAACAGCAGGTTTTAGACCTTTAGAGATGAATATGCAGGACAGTTGTAATATAATATGCATGATGATCACAAAACAGTTAATTCTAGTAGCAGTAATAAGATTTTATTCAAGTCCAGGTTCCCAGCATTTTCTTGTCAGATAAGTAATCCTGCACATATAATACAACTGAGTGAGAAACTATATGTTATGCTCAAGAGTAAGGCATAAATGATGTTTATGTTGAAGACCAAAAAGTAAATTTAAATGGAAACTGATCTTGTGGGTATTGACATTGTACAGTGAAGCCCAGACAAGTTGTCAGGGTCAGAAATGTTTGCACCTTTACCAGGTTTTTAAAAAAATGGGTGGTATTAAAGATTAATAAATTAATAGGCTACAAATTACCAGGTAAAATACACTTAATGCCATATACAAACAATATTAACCCTCCATAAATCCATTGTAGCCTATATCAGTGGTTTTTAATGACACTTGTCAATAAATGACAGGTGATTATTTACATTTTCAAAGTATCAGAAACATTAAAAAATGGGGTTTAGCTGCTATCCAGTGCTAATCCTTGTTATAAAGGACCTGTGAAACAGATCAGGCTAATCTTGATAGTGGGACCACATTTTTGTTAACATTTAGATTATGGATTTTAGCTGAAGCATAATGATTGCTTTTTAATGACAGAAAATTAGATAGCTGTTAAAGGAGGGGTTCACAATCTTCACAATCAGGTCTGTCTTAAAACAATAGTAAGGTGTGCAAATGAACATTGAAACAGGTTTTTCTTTCCCTAATCATTCCTCCTGTTCATACTGACCATTAGAATCATAATTCACTTACAATGTATGTAATGGGTGACAAAATCCACAAGCCTCCTACTGTGCAAAAATGTGTTTAAAAGTTTATCTGAAGCTAATATGAAGCCTCAGTCATCTACATGAGCCAGATCAAGTAGATATCTTTCAGCTTTACAGTTTTAGTGGCAAAGTTCCTCTTTTTGTTACTATTCTTCCACCGCAGTTCAACAGGTAAACACTGGAAGGAAGTCCGAGGAAACACAAAGAGGAAATTTGTTGCAAGAAGACTGTAAATGTGGCAGATATCCACTTGATATGACTAACTCAGACTGCCTCATATAAACTGCAGATAAATTTTTAAATGGATTTTTGCAAAAAATGACTGTATGGGCAGACTTAAAAAAAGATGAACCTATACTTTAAAGGTCAGTTGCAGCAGCCAAATACTCTGAATGGAGGCATAACTTATACATCTACCAGTTTGTCATATTCTATTCTGAAAAGTGCACCCGGAAGTGTTGTATGTTGTTGCCATGCGGTGACTTGACTCCGGTGTCCACGGCAGACATAACGGTAGCATCCGTCCGTTGACGTCTGCTGGAGTACAGCGGTACTTTAGTAACGGGGGAGTCTGTCCGTTGTTTCAGGGGAGCAGTATTAGAGGCGATGAAGCTATTCGAGTTAAAAGATGATCGCCTCACTTTCTAGAGGAAGTTTGCTGGATGAGGTTCTGCATGGAGGCTTCAACGAGGTAACGGTTACCCAGCGTTACCAACTGTTAACGTCAGTTAGGTTCGCTGTAATTTAGCAAGCGGAAGATACTTAAATCTGCTAACCAGCTCGTAGACAAAGAAAAACTATAACTGCAACAACTGTAGGTGAAAACAACGAATTTCTGCTGTTTATCCAACTAACGTTAACATATTATTTGCTAACTCGCTAACGTTAAAATGCAGTTTGGACCCAATAACAATAACCTGATATGAATTTTAGTTGCTTTCGTTAACGCTAGCAATAACGTTAAGTTTAATGGTTGTCAGCTAGCTTTTGTATGAGTTTCAAAGGGCATACATGAGTTAAACATATTTAACGTCAAGTGAAATAGTCTCTGTTGTGTCCTGCGTTGGGTGGGTTCATTGTAATGTATCCCGGACGACGGGCTGTCACGTGACTGAACGGGACCGGTGAAAGGTGTAGTGAAGCGTGAGAAATGCACGGGGGGGTGCGCTAAAACTCCAAACTCTGGGCTGAACAACAACGTAAATGTGTGACCTTAACAACTAAAGTAACATTTAATAAGCAGTGGGACAGCATGCCGACCCCGCTCCCCGCCCCTTTGTCCCAACATAATAAACAAAGGAGCTCGTTTGTTATGTCGTGCTCTCAGCCTTTTGTGCCCCCTCATGAACATGTCTTCCCTACTCTAAGCTGCTGTCTGTCTGTGTGTGTCTGCAGCAGCAGCTGGCAGCTTATGTTTCCTGGGTGAACGCTCAGCTGAAGAGGAAACCAGGGCTGAAGCCCATCACTGACCTCAGGCATGATCTGCAGGATGGAGTGGTGCTCACACAGCTCATAGAGATAGTTGGTAAATACACACAGAAATGTCTCACAGACACAGTGCAAGGTTTTGAGTCCACACAGTAGCTGCTTCATGTAGTAATAGTGGAGGAAGAATAAGGGAAAAAAGGTTACATTTGTTTCAGTTTATGGGTGCATACATGTTTGTGCATACATGCATACATTTTTTGTAGTATGTCATCAATTTGTACTTTAACAAGTGGCTCACCATTAAGCCCTTATTTACATGCTTATTAATGATGTTTCAACTCTCAGTGAGGTCTATTTGAGTATAGTTTTTCCTTTAAAATTGCACCGCTAATGAAAAAAACAAACAAACGTAAAGCTTCACAATGTTTATTTTGAGACTTATGCAAAAACACACTCAGTTGTATGCATTTGTTTCTATATGGAGTAGTATTTCTGTTCAAAAATATTATACATACCTAAAAAATGCCCTCAGATACCCACAATATTTCAGTCTTTAGCATAATGAAGAAAACCAAAACTTGTGCCTTGATTAGTCACAGCATGTCAGATTAAGCCTCTTTTTGACCAAAAAGTTCCAGGAACTGTGAAACCAGAAGACCTGATCTTTAGGATTAAACTGGGAACTAGCTGATAGTTTGTGGTAATCAGCTGTAAGGATTCCTTGTAAGAATTAACAGAAAGTGAGATCAGCAGAGGCACAGATCAACCTTAAAATGCAACAGCTATTTACAGGAAGATGGAATATTTTGAGGTTCTGCATTTTAACCCTCTTTAATACTTACTGTCATTCTTTTCAGAGTTATTTGACTCCCAAAAACAGACTAAACTAACCAATTACTCGCCCTGAGTTTTTAACACTCACAATACTGCAGTATGAGTTTAATTTGAAAATATCATGCTACTCATCACTCCACTGGATGGTGTTTTTGGCCCAGATTATATCATTTCACTGATCAGTACAAACCAACCTGTTTTTTAATTTTTTCTTTCCCCCCCTCAAATCTCCTTCAAATTGGCAGCTGGGGAAGTGCTTGAGGGAGTGTACGTGTCTCCACAAAACAAAGAGGAAAGCAGGAAGAATGTGGAGCAAGTCTTGCAGTTCATTTCCTCCAGGCACATACGCATGCCGCACATATCCGCCAGAGGTAAATCTCAGAAAATTTAAATTTGTCTTTTCTCACTCTCTTTCTCTTCCTTTTGAGAGCAGGTGTTCCTGACCTTTTCTGTTTGCTAACCCTATATTTTAGTCAGAAGATTTCGACCCTAAAGCTTTGAGCACATTCACATTGTAACATACATATTTCTCCATGTGCATGAGCAGTGTCTCACTTATTAGGGAAAAGTCAATCATGTGCATGATGGCTGTATTTCACAGTAGATTCTGTGCTATCTAAAGGAAAAAATTTTTTTTACTTATATTAGAATTGTCTGTCGGACTGCTCTCTTGAGATTTCATATACATACTGAATGTTGTAAATGCTGCACATGTTTAGATCTTTACTGAAAACCATGTGTTTCTTCTGCAGATATTGTGGATGGTAATCTGAAATCTGTAATGAGGATCATTCTGGCATTGGCTGCCCACTTCAAACCCTCAGCCAATCACAGGGCTGCTTCTGGAACTGGGAGGAGCTTAACAAGAGGCTCTTCCAGCCACAACCCTCTCTCCACTGTTGCACTAGCACAAGGTGCAGCCGCGGCACTGGCGTCAGCACGACATGATGCCTCACAGCCTGCAAGTGCTACACGCATCTACAGGTATGCTGGCTGCAAATAATCTTAATGGACTGTAAATATAATCATACGCATACACACAAACCCTTGTCAATATCTTTCTTTAATACCCAAATGTTTTCTAACATAGCAACCGTTTATTACATACATGCGCAGTCTTTGCTGGCCTCTGCTGGACAAAGACACATCCATAAAATACCATCTCAACTGCGGAGATCAAGCTCATCTCTATATATTTGCTATCAAAACTGTATGCCAGTCCTTATTGTAAAATACATCAATTCTGCTTTATCTGCCGTCTTTCAGTGGTTGGGGGTTGGATGTGGAAAAGAGTGTGTGTGTTCGTGCACTGGTTGAGCAGTATGAGAGAGGATCTCCAGAAGAGCAGGACAATTTACAGTCGAACAGGTAATCTGCTTTTAAATAAGCTCAAGTTTCACAAAATAATGAAATCATCATGCCACGACTCAACATCATATGTTGCAGTTAGAATCTAAACTCGTCCACAGCAAATGCGCTTGATGTGCTGTAAATAGCCAGAATCGTGTGCTGTGAGACACAATAGTGCATAATGTATGTATGGCAGGTGGGATTCAGGTGGACATGATATCTTCAGCAGAAACGTGGATAACTAAGTGCTCTTGAATGCAACGTGTAAAAATAGAAACCTGCTTGCTGAAAGACAAGGATAGCACTTATTCCCTGATTCACTTGTATAATGTCAAAAAAGCAGTTGTAAAATTTCCTGTAACATCGTCACAGTGGAACTACTTACATACAACATAGTAGGCGAAAAATATTCTATGACATGAATGAATGGGTAAAAGAGAAATATAAGATGCTATTGACTTGACTTTGCTGGCCTAAAGTCATGAAAGAGTTTAATAGCCTAAAGACAATGGGTATAAATTGTTGCTTTTTATATTTTACAGTTGATTCAATTCAATTCAGTCTTTGTACAAACTTTTGACAGCAGTTAATTTTATGCAAGTTCTCTGGTTATCTGCCATCTTTAACACTTAGTTTTCCACAGTTGGGGAACAGTGGACTGCATTCTGTGGTTTATCTGTGTGTTGGTGTATGTGTGTCCGCATCTCAGTGCCTGACAGAGCACATGACTCCGGTTTTAGTACTCCAAACTTCACCCCGCCGTTTATGTGTGTGTGGTAGTTTATAGACACCCGGGCAAAACACAGGCAAACGATAGAGAAAAGAAATAATCAGTCCTTATCTTCTCCGATCACATGTCTGGCTTGACGTTATGTTGTGGTGTTCTCCTTGACCGTTGGTTGTGTATTTTAATGTGAGTGCAGACGTGTGTGCGTGCGTGTGCGTGTGTGTGTGTGTGTGTATGTGTGTTTGCACTGATAGCAAGAGAAAACCTGCATTGATTATTTATAGAATGAGGATGTAGTGAAGATGTTTGCAGACAGAGGTTCAACAGAACCTATAACAACCTGATGCTGCCTCGATATATCGGGTCTGCTGTGCTTGTTGCCATGGTAACGCTAAGATACAGTAGCTGGAGGGAGAGGGGCGGAGTTTGTCAGAGTGAGGAAAATCACAAACTGTCATGAGTTTGTTGAGATGCTGATGCCAGAGAGCCACATGCAGGGTGGAACTCAGTCTCCTTTGGAAATATTATGCACAGTTCAAACCACCTGTAGCCCACTATGGGGGGGACGCAGATTAAATGGTAAGACCAGACAATGCAGCAGTGTGTGTGTGTGTGTGTGTGTGTGTGCGTGTGAATTCCTATGAAAGTGTGTGTGAGTTTCTGTTTCTTTTACTGTAACCACAACAATTTTACAGCCCTGAAATCCAATTTGAATAGAGTGTAAATTTAAGTGTAGCGAGTGTGTGTGTGTGTGTGTGCTTGTGTAGTTTGTACGTTTTAATTTCATGCAAAGATTTAGGAAAAAAAAGGGTTTCTCTTGGCAAGTTAGGATTTGAGAAATGATGTGTCATTATCATGCGTTGCTTTTGTCCCCTTCTTTTTTCCACTTTTACAAGCCTTCTGTCCAATTATGAGTCAGAATTTCAACAAAAGTAGCACTCCAAATACGCACTTGTGCGTGTAACAATTTCCATTTAGTGGCACATTTCAGAATGACAGTTTTACTCCGTTTACTACTTACAAATTACTGAAAGTGTACTCTACTACTACAAATATATTACAACAATCTGAGAAGTCATCCAGCCAGGTAAAAATAGAGTAGTATATAGTAGCACATAACATATTGTATTTGCGCTGCATGTTGATGTGAAGTACAGTGAGTACATGCACACAATCCCACGCTCCTCTGGAATAAATAGATTAATCAGCGTTTTGTCCTCCTCGAGCCTCAGCTCAGTCAGTCCGCTGGCATCTCCAAGAGCTCCACCCAGCAGCCACTCAGACAGACAGCAGGAAGATCGCCAACAACAGGAGAGCAGCGGTGAGCTCTGCCCCCCCCCCCCCCGCCGCAAACCGGCATCCTGTTTCATTAGTGAACCTCAAGTTTTATATTTGGATATGTGTTTAACTTGTTATTTTGTGTCCGCATGTAGCTGAGTCATCTCATGTTATAGCCGAGACAGCGTGGGAGGATTCTGTCAGTGAAACTTTGGAGAAGGAGGTGCAGGAGACGCGTAAAATGGTGTCAGCTCTACAGGTACGTGAATATTGAGGTTTAAGTTTGATTTTGATGATAATTTTTACGTGTATACAGATTGTAGCTTTATAGTTTTTATGTCAGTATGACTTTTTGTTGATTTCAGTATTGAAGTTAGAGTGCTGCTGAGTGTAGGGTCTGTATTTTCTCATATAGTTCCATTAAGTCCAATTTTCTTTGCAGCAAAGGAAATGTGGGATGTAAAGCTGGAAAAAAACAGAAAAACACCAATACTGACATTGTAGCTTACTGAGTGAAATCATTTTTCCCATGTTTGTATGTTTGGTAAAAGCTGCCTTCAGGTGCTTTTGAAGTCTGTATTATACTGCAGGGGAAAATACAATATTACACCACCATAGAGACCAGGGTTCAGTTCCCTGGCTTGACTGGGCCAGAACACTCTTAGTAGTGTTTTTGGGTGGGAATCTGGTGCAAGATCATGTCTGTGTCGCTCTGCTCCTTCTGATTGGTCGCTGCAGCACCTGTGTAGAGGGAGGTGGGATCTGGTGGGATACCGTAACTTATTTAAAAAAGCAACATATTGTATTTGAGCTTCTTGAATGCCCTGCTTATGATTAATCGCGCTGCTGCTTTAACAGGTCAGAGCTTTTCTGAGCACGTCTACTTCACTCCAAAGTACAAACTGGTGTCACATGTTGTGCCCTTTGTGTTTTTAAGGCTCTGCTACTGCATGGTTCGCTGCCTGAGGATGAGCAGGATGTGTCTTTAACTTTGGAACAAGGCAACACTGATCAGCAACTGGTAATAGTCTCTCTTTTTATTTTTTCATCCAGATTTTTATTTTTGAACCTTGATTTTCATTTTCTGTCCGCTCCCTCTCTCTCTTTTTTTTTGTGTCACTCTCTTCTTTGCTGTGTTTCACTAGCTCTTTCTGTCCCAACACAGATCACATTTCTTTTTCTTAACCGCGGGTATGTGTGTTTGTGCACACTTATGTGTGTGTCAGAGGGTGACACGGGTATCAGTTTCTCTGCTTTCTCAGTCCATTGTACTTCTCACACACATCCCTTTTTTGTCTCTCTCTCTCTCTCTCTCTCTCTCCAGGTAGTCATTCGCAGTCGTTTGGACCAGAGTATGGAAGAAGCTCAGGAGCTGAAGGTATTTGTTTTCTTTTCAAGCTGTATAGAATATGTTCTTTTTCTTCTCTTTTTAGGACAACACTTGTCTTATTACTGGTAGAATAAACGTGGATGCACACTGATTAATATTTAATTCTACTGCTTACTTTTTGGTTAAGAGGGAACTGTTGCGCTGTAGGCAGGAGATGAGAAACCTGCAGGGAGTCAAGGTAAGACACAGCCAGACCTTATTACTGAGTTAAATATCATTGTAATTCTGTAGTATTGTAGTAAAGTTTCTGGCTAAGGTATTGACTAGGAGGGCCTTTCTTCAGGAGGCCCAGCAGCAGAGGTTATGCACTCAGGAGGCATCGATACTGCAGATGAAGCAAGAGCTTCTCAGAGCCGGCATGACTAAGGATGAACTCAACAACCAGAAGGTACGAAACATACAAACGTTTGAAATCAAGTAAAAATCTCAAATAAAAGTCTGTCTTTATTGAAGTGAAAGTAAAATCTTCAGAACACTGAGTATGTAATGCAGATTCCTCTCTTAAATGAAAATGTGTTGTGCTGTAGGCAGAGCTACAGTGGAAGCTGGAGGAATGTACCAGGCTGTGGGGTGAATGCAAGGTAACGTACTCCACCTCCTCTCTTGTAATTTAGTACGTACAGCAACTTTAAATCTGTTTATTGAGTTTGTACAAAAAAAAAAGAACCCTACCTATTCTTTTTTCCCCTTTAATGTGACGGTGCAGAAGGATGTAGGACAGAAGGACAGACTACTGCAGCAACTCAAACACAAGCTTGAAGAAAGCCAAAAACAACAGGTATGTTAGCCGGCTACAGTGGGCTCAAAATGTTTTGTCCAGCTCAGTGCAGTGTGTGAAAATATGAGACCAAAAGTTAATCATCTGCAAGTTAACACTAAAACTTACTTTGACGCAGGAGAATATGCTTAAAGCACAAGTGTAAATATACTAATTTCCTTAACTTCAACCTTCACTCAAAAATTCAATTATCTTGTCATTTTAAAAGTCTGAGGCATCAGCAAGATATATTTTATACAAGAGTTAGGATCTAGCTGGTTTATATTAGTGTTGGTTTTCATGTCTGATTGTGTGTCTCTTTGGCAGAGTGAATTGCAAAAAGAAGTGGAGCATAAAAACAACACGCTGCAGGAGCTGATGAATAGAGATCTGCAGCAGGTAGTAATGTTTCTAAAATACATACCATCTTGAGTTTCAGGTTTCAGTCTGCATCAGGCAATTCATGAAGATATACATTACATAGTTGATACTTTTTTCTTTTTTTTCAGATATCCACTGGCACAGAAAACAATGGATACTCTTACTCTGGAAATCCAGCTCCTTCTGTGTCAAGTGTAAGTAATGTTTTTTATTAATGTGGCAGTTCAGAAGGTCTGTTGCTAGTTTTGTACTTGTGAAGGTGCTAACATGGTGTGAAGGTGCTGTATAAAGGCTTTGTACTATAACGTGACCACATAAAACACTAGAACCACAATTCTAACTTTGGGATGTAACACAGGACAGAACATGATTGCTTCACACCATGTTCTTTTCTGTGCTCAACACACGCAAAATCAACATCTGCATAACATTTTATGACGTTATAACAAGCACACAGCTGTTCTCGATAAAATGTGCTTTTTGTGTTTGTGCTCCGTCAGCAGACAGAGGAGGTTCAGCTCCTCAGAGATGCACTTAGGAGTTTAAGGAACAACTTCAGAGACCACGACCCGCAGCACCACACACTGGACACCCTGGAGCAGGGCATTGTGTCACTCATCGACAGACTGCATGTTCTGCATACACACCAGGTATAAATATGAGCATAAACACACCTGAGTCTAACAAACCAGTTTTTTTTTTTGTTTTTGTTTTTTTCAAACTGAACAAAAAAGGAGCAACTTTAATGTTTGGGCTCTTTTGTGGATCAAAGCTGTGTTGTGTCACATGAACTGATGGTTGAGGTTGCTGTGTTACTGAGATCAGTCTTTGGGCTATGACAAAAGATTGAATTAATAACTGCTGACTTGTTAAATAATCAGCCTTTGGCCACTTTAAAATCAGATTTGTCTTCTTAGATAGGGTTAACTTGTGACAAAGTGTAGAGATCTAAAATCACAAGAGACTGAGGGGAAGTAAACCAAATTCAACATTTATTCAAATATTGCAGGGAAGAGGAAAATCTCCAAGACGCAAAGGTCAGCACACAGACTCTGACTCTTGGCCAAGTAAGTTGTCACAACTTGTACCCATCAACCACACATGTGCACAGAATATTTATGCTTTTACTAACTATATTTCTGTTGTTCATTACAGAGGTTTCTCAATCCCACAGCAGTTCAGCTGCCTCCACTAAAATCCTTTATTTCACTGGAAAATCCCCAACACCTTCCATGATCAATATACCGAAGAGGTTAGTGTTGAGTGAGTGTGTGTGTGTGTGTGTGTGTGTGTGAGAGAGAGAGGAGGTGTGTGTGAAGTATTTTCTCTCTGAAACATTTATTGATGTCACTATTTTTTGCTTAATTCACCCTAAAAAAGTAAGTTTGGCCACAGCAGTAATGCTAATCATTCCAACATTTTAAGTTAGTTTAAGGCCAAAGGTGGACAATAAAATAGAAAATACATAAAACGTCACATTTTTAACAGTCAAATGTGAGTAAGTCTCTTTGTACACATTATACAGGCTTGGCGAAGTTACTCTCAAGGACGTTAAGGCAGCTGTAGCTCGAGAGGGAAACTACAGGTACCACTTCAAGGCCCTGGACCCTGAGTTTGGCACTGTGAAGGAAGAGGTAAGAGAAAGCTGGGAGAAACATACATATGGCATGTGAATATTGTTATAATATACTGTAAGAGTAGAGGAGTCATACATGTAGATAAGATGTCCTGATGTCTGTGAGCAGGTATTCATGGATGGAGCAATTGTTCCTGGCTGGGAAGGTAAAATTGTGGCCTGGGTAGAGGAGGACCGTGGTGAGGAAAGGTAACAAGTTTATTCTGCATCTCTCTCTTTATTCTCTGTTTAACTGACTCTCAGTGGTAATAAACTTATTATGTTTTATGTCTTAGGCCATTGTAGGTTCAAGCAGAGGAGTCATGACCGTTTTTTTTTTTTGCTTTTGCTCCTGATCCCAGAAGCACATCAGGACAGCTGTTCAGAACAGAGGCACAAGTGGACACTTTTTGAGATTCGACTTATTAGAAAAATACTGTAAGACTTGTCAGCAAGAGATTTGGGTTGATCAGCTGATATTAAACCCTACTCACTTTGAAACTGGTAAATCTGTGACTGATGTTTGTAATATCATAGAACTCAGTGCCTTACAAAGGAAAGCTATTTCCATCATGTGCTTATAATAGCCAGGCTGTAACTGTAGCATCTCAATTGGACTCAAAAGCAGCCAGAAACATAATGTTTGATTAACAGTAGTGTTGTTTCACCTCTAGCTGAGGCCAGAGGTTCGTATGAGGAACTGGAAATAATTACAAAGTCATTTTCAAGTGTTCAGTATCACTTTTCATTCCTTGTGCAGCAGTGTTGTCTTTAAAACAAATCCCACCACTTTACATGTTAGAAATATGTATTGTACATTGTCATTGATTGTGAATGTAAAGTGAATATACAGTATTATCTACCATAGCAGTGAACAGGAAAATAATTTTGCTGGGTTAGAAAAATATCATTTTTATTGTTTTATAATACAAATAATACAAAAGGACAGAAAATATCAGAGCAACTTTGTACAACATTAACTTTGTTTAATGCTGCACAAAGTTTCTCCTCATTCTGTCCAACTGCTGATAAAATACACTGATCAGATACCAGCTACTATCGCTATGATTAGGTTTTGTATTAGTTATATATGATAGCAGTAAGAAGGACGACGGTCATGTGGAGATGTCCAAACAGAAAGTTTTATTGCAAAAAGAAAAAAAAAAACACTTGAATGTATTTTAGACTGATGAGTTTCAGTAAAAAGGACCCAGGTTTTGGTTTAAATCTCAGACTGTAGCACACCAGCATGCATGTTCACCAACATGCTCCAACTGAACTGCTGTTAGCGAATAGAAATGCAGATAAAAAAAAAAAAGCACTGTTATTTTGTTTACTTTATGAAGTTGTTTTGTACATTTGTGTAAAGTATTTTCACCATATCCTTAAATATTTGAAGTTTATGAGTTTTTTGTTTAAAGAAAGATTCTTATAAGGTGAGAATGCTTCTGCTCCTGTTTTAAAGATGATGTGGAGATGAATTTGACATGAGATTTAAAGGATGTCAGACTTTTGAGCCGGAGTAATGGACCATCCCGCTATTTATGGTTTGTGTGTGTATGTGTGTATGTGGACTCAGGATGGACCTTTGACCCCTAAATGCTAGAAAAACTGTAAAAGTAAAATGGAGTTGATTACGTGATGCAGTAAAATGCCCTCAGTGTTGAGATAACTGCAGACACATCTGTACAGTTACACAGTCTGTACTGAAACTGGCTATCACACACTTTTTCCTTCACTGTGCTTCTATCTTCCCATTTGGGATCAATGTGTTTGCCTTCTCTAACAAGACAATAGAAATATGCATCAGTCTTTTTTTTAAAGTAAGACCCATTTGAATGCCATAACTGCCTGAACTGTAAAATGTACAAGTTACTGGTGAGATGGTTATTTTCTTTAGGATATGTTCGCTGATTTTTTTTTATTTTTTTTTTTTTTTACAAACAATGTTAAAAAAAATAAAAAATGGCCTTTGTTGATTGTTCGAAAGACTGATATTGTGGAATAAAACCTGAGTTTTGTTTTTAAAAAGATGTAATTGTTTCAGGTTGTATTGTGCGTGTAGAGGTGATGGGGGGTGACAGCTGTTGGGGAGGAGCAGCTGAGGTGATGGTTGGTCTTGACTGGATAATAAAGGTTGAAGGACGACCCTTTACTAATAAATGGCTAAAGATAGACAGTTCCTGTCAGTGTAACACTTTTATTGATATTTTTCAAAATGTATACTGTATGCATCTACATGTTTTAATATTACGCCACAGATGGAAAATGCAACCCTCTGTTGCCTATCAGGATAAATATTTTTTTATATTTGTCTTTCTTGCATGTCATATGGGATGAATTTTTTTTTATTGAAATTCTAGGTGAAATCCCAAAGTTTCTAAAAGGTGTAAGGCTGAATTTGGGGGAATGGTGCATAAAATGATGCACAACACCTGATGAATTATTTATTTGATGGAAGGCAGCAGTCATACAAACATTACGTGTAAACATACAGTTTTTCAATTCAGAGCTGGAACAAGCAGAATATCTATTTTACAGTCAAACGGTGTGAATTTTTTCCAACATTAAAGTCAAAAATATGTTTTTTCTCCTTGTTCCTACAGTTGGATGTTTGAGCTTCATTGTGCAGAATGATGTTTGTGCAGAGTTTGACACTAGAAGACTGTTTTCACATCTATCTGCTGAAAGTGGAAAGTTTGGAAGCCAATACTGGTCCAATATTCAACTTACACAAGTGTGATGTGGAAACTTGAAACCTCCAGTGCAACACTGAAAATTGACTTTACAGTGAAGTAGGAAACATCTTGTGTCCAGCAGTTAAACTTCTAAAATGAAATATATTTGCATATTTATAAATTGTGGAATTTGTAATGAGGGAGACGGAGTAGATTTAATTTTAAGGATTTTAACAAGATAATTGAACCATATCAAACAACTTATTGTTCAAAGAGTATTTTATATACATATTAAAACATGTCTGGAGGGGATTTTTAAAAAGTCTTAAAAATGGTAAAACTTGATGTCAAGGCGTTAATGACTAAGCAGCATAAGCTTTGTGATAGGCAGCTACATTTACAGTACACAATGTACTGTGACTAGTCCATGTCTAATGTTTCACTGCCACCGTGTGGCTACTGGTATAACTGCAGTAAAAAAAAGTTTCTAGGTGGAACAATAACGCTTTTGATAAATGTGTTATTCTTTTATATTTATATGGTTTGACTGGGGTTTGAGGTTTTGATTCAGTGGTGGTGTTTATTTGGTGTTTGGTGATTGGAATTTCAATTGAATTAGATCTGGAAGTACTGTGTGGAAGGAATGAGTGTAAGAGCTTAATGCAACAAGGAATATCAGAGTTATGGCAAAAAGAATGGGAGGAGAGAAACAAAGGCAGGTTTTACTTTTCAACAAGCCAACACTGAAACACACGTCAAATAATAACTAGGCTGAGACTGGGTCACTGTGCACTGAAACATGGTCTGGCACTGGCTGGTCAGCACCTGGATGGAAAATGCATCTGTGGCGAGGCAGAAACTGTGAATCATGCTTTGAAAGAAGGGTCATGCAAGCAAAGCTGTCAGAAATTGGAGTTACAGATCATTCATTGAAATCAATACATTGTGAAACAATAAAAACTGGAAGTCTACATATGACCTGTGGAGGGCAGTAACACACATTTGCTGCGTCTAGTCTGCCGCAAATCTCATCAGAAATAATTTAACATATTTTACGACAGTTCTTACGAAGGGACGGCAGGGCAAGAAGGAGAGCCGTAAAGCGTCGTGTTTTGGACTGGAGGAGGTCATTAGAAAGTGAGCAGCAGGCTGTCGGAGCTCCGGTGGAAGATAAATTTATTTAGCAGCTCTGTATAGTGTTTCAACCGCTGCGAGATGCTTCGTCTCATCCTGCGGCTCAGGCCGTCCGCCGGGCTCCCCTGTCCCCGTGTCCTCCCGGCCGGGCCTGCCGCCGCCGCTGCGCTCGGCTCCGGCTCCCGCTCTGTCCCCGGAACCGGCTGCCTGCGGCGGCTTCACAGCGGGGCCAGCTCCCGGGCCGTGTACTTGGGCACCGGCTACAGCCACAGACGGGCTCTGCTGCGGTCTTCCCAGCTGTCAGGGCACAGCACCCGTTTCTATGGCCTGCCGCCACACCAGAAGGTACCGTCAGTTACCGCAGCCGGTTTCAGGTTGTCATAGCAGCGAACTTCACGGTTACAGCGAGCATGACCTCCATAGCTAGCATGAGGTAGCACCTAGATGTACCGAGCAGCATCTGCCACTCATTCACTGGCTAAATCCAGCCAATCATTGTGCCATTTCACAGATTTGTAACCTATAAAATCCCACGTTCAATCAGTGTAAAATCAGAGCATCTAATCAATCTAATCATTATTAGTCATTGATGTCATCAGGTGACACCATTAGGAGTTGTGTCCACTGGCATTTTAGTTTCTACATCTGGGGTGAGATCAGTATTTTAAAGGCATTCAGTGATAAGTTAGGGAGTGTCCCCATGTGGATGCTGTCATATGAGTCTTTTCATTATTCAGTGTTGTCGGAGCAGCTGCAGGATTTGTCTCTGTTCAGTTCAACTGTGGTGATATTTGTTTTAAAGTGTGTTTTCCCCTTAATAATGAGACTACTGTATGTGAGCCAAATGCTGGTGGCTGGTGAAATTGAACATTTGTCTGTCAGTGGCTGGTAGATGTTCTCATTTTAAAATGTTAATTCCCCACCCTGCTTTGTTTTCAAATCTAGAAAAATTATATTGTCATTACATAGGCCTATTTATTTCATGTGTCCATGGCTGCAACTAATGATTATTTTCCTTATTAATTCACCTGTTGATTACTTTTTCAATTAATTGATTAGTCACTTGGTCTATAAAATGTCATAAAATGGTGAAAAATGCTGATCCAGAGGTTTCCCAAAGCCCAACATGCAACCTAAAATGTCTTGTTCTGTCCTGAACAACAGTCCACAACCAGAAGATACTCAGTTTAATATCATAAAAGACTAAAGAAACCAGAAAATATTCACATTCGAGAAGCTGGATCAGAGATGTTTAGCATTTTTTCTTTAAAGAATGACTCAAAACGATTTTACAATTATCAAAATAGTTGGCAATTTATTGTCTCTGGATCAACTGGACAAGTAATCAAATAACCGTTGTGGCTCTACATGCGTCTGATGTTACCTCTGTGAGTGATTTGCTCCATCTTTATATTGCATACTGATTCTAAACAGGTTTCAGGTACATAGGCTGTTCACACTGGAAAAGTGACACCAGAAAATTAAGTATACTTAAAAAAAAAAGGCATATTGACATACTAGAATAATACCTCAGAGTGTGCTGTTGAAGTGCACTGTTGTCCCACAATGCAGCGCACAAAGGAATTGGACAAATTCAATTAGAAAAGGAAACAAATGGTGGCTGGTGGTGAATCAGCTCCGGGAACAGTTTCATTAGTTTAATTGATAGTGAATGACATTCCAACGTCACTGTTTGATTGACTTGCGTCAAATTAAGTTTTGTAACATTACCTTAATTATAAAAAAAATATAAATTTCTTTTATACTATTTCCAAAAACATTACACAATGAAAATTGCTCCATAGAACATACTTTATGTAAGTAATATATAGTGTGGAATTGGGATACATCATAGATTTATTAACAGAAATCTCAGATGTGATTCCTGAGAAATTCCTCTTTTTCTTTGGTTTAACGCAGATCTAATTTAAGAACCCCTGTTCGAGCCCATACCCGTCTCTCCACTGGACGCACTCACAAATC
Source organism: Thunnus albacares (assembly GCF_914725855.1). Classification (NCBI taxonomy): domain Eukaryota; kingdom Metazoa; phylum Chordata; class Actinopteri; order Scombriformes; family Scombridae; genus Thunnus; species Thunnus albacares. The sequence continues at coordinate 13,159,157 of NC_058118.1, read as the reverse complement.
ATCATCAGATGTTACATGGCCTTGAACGCTACTGTAAAACATCCCAGATGTGGTGAAACACAGCTGTATGTGGGTCAAATATTGAGCAAGAAGATGAGGCGATGATGATGTAGAAACTGCTGTTACAACACCTGACATTCGCCACTGTTTGCGGTGCCTTATCACGAAGCCCCAGTGAGGACGCTGGTGATCTGTTGGTATTCTTGAATTAAATGCAATCTGTTTCTTTGTTCAACAGGTGGAGCTGCCTGCACTATCACCCACCATGCAGACTGGAACCATCGCTCGCTGGGAGAAGAAGGAAGGAGACAAAATCAGCGAGGGTGACCTCATAGCTGAGGTTAGGAGTGTGTGTGCATGTGTGTTTCAATATTACTACAAGGAATTATCGCTAAAAACTCAATTTTTAACATTCCTATCTGTGTAGGTGGAGACTGATAAGGCCACTGTAGGGTTTGAGATGCTGGAGGAGTGCTATCTGGCTAAGATTCTTGTTCCTGAAGGGACCAGAGATGTCAACATTGGATCAGTAATCTGCATCACAGTTGACAAGTAAGTATCTGTGCCATGATGATGTAAAATACACGCTGAAAACAAGGTCCAAAATCTTATTAGCCTGCAATAATGCTCTCCTAACCATTAGATAACAGCTCCCCTGCCCCTTCCTTATTCCTGCAGATGAATGATACGATAATGGAAAAAGAAATTAAGCTAGAACGAAGATATTCTCAAAGTCATTCAGTCTTGAAACACAAAACAGAGGATCAGTAGATCGCATACAAAAAATATTTTCATTGATTTCACTTAAACATTGCAGCTGGTGTTTCTGCACTACGTAGTCTGTGAATGTCTCGGTGTCAAATAAAGAGCATTATAGTTTTGAAAATTGGCAGCCAGAAACAGAGTTTTGACACTTTTCTCACTTTTTTCAGCACCTGTTTTTGCTTCATCAATATCTTTTCGTCTAGCTGTGGTCGTGTTGTCTGTAAGTGTGTGTCTAAGATCTGTGTGTGTTTTCCCCCCTGCAGTCCTGACCTCATCGCAGCCTTTAAGGACGTAACGTTGGACTCACTTAAAGCAGCCGGTGCAGCTCCGTCATCGGCCGCCTCCGCTCCTCCTCCTCCTCCCGCTGCTGCTGCTGCTGCTGCTCCTCCCGCAGCCCCGGGCAGCTCTTACCCCACACACATGAAGGTAGGCATTTCTTTACATAAACAAAGGACAGTCAGGTGTGTTAGACAAAGTAGAGTTGAGTAATAAAAGTTTGTTTACAGTCAAGGTGTCCTTCGGCCACTGATGTAACTTTATGAGGGTTGCTCAACATGATAGTCTGTGTGCATACAGTTAGTTTTCTCTCTGTTGGTGGAAATTAAACTTTTCTTTTAATTCATCAGTCTCAACTGCAAATTCTGTAATGGTGTGTTCACACCAAACGCGAAGTGGATTTTTCACACAATGAGATTCCATACAAAGTTAACTTGAGCGAAAAGTTGTTGTGAGCTAGCCAGCTCTGGATGAAAGAGCCATGTTGCTTCTGGAGGAATAAACACACACCGGACCACCACACCAGTCACACTGGATTCTGCTTTAATCCGGAGCACTTTACCGGCAGAAGGAGTTTTGTAAGACGGGTTAATGCAGTTTATCACAGCAAAACGTACAGAGAAGAGTTGATAATGTGTCTCTCAGTGTTTACAGACAAGTGTCGGTATGACTGTTGTTAGCAGGAGGACTGGCAGGCTGAGATTCAGTGACATCACCGCGGTGGCTCCTGTTGTCCGGATGGGGACTAGTTGGTACCTGTTGTTGTTTGCTGGCTGTTTGGGGTGAATAAACACAAATGATCCCATGGCTAAACTCGTGCGAGAAACGCAAGGCAAAAATTCGCTTTGCATTTGGTGTGAACACAACATAAGTCCTAAACCTTAAAACCACTATGTGTAGAATTTGAACATTTCCATGGATCTGACTGAGGCCCGCTGATATGAACAGAAATGAAAGCAATACATAGACGGCACCAGGATAGCCAAAATACTATGGCATCAGAATAATATGAAAGGTGTAACAGTCTCACAGGGGCTTTAAATGTGATGAGTGAAAACAAAAAACCTTAAACATAATTTGTGACCTTTTGTGCAGAGTACGTCTTTTAAGGTTTTATGTTGAACTAGAAGAGATTATAAAAACAAAACAAAAAATTGCTAACTTTGGAATGTCTCTTCTGATTTTTTTTTAGCTTCATAGAAGAATTCAGAAAGCAGGTTATATATGTGGCTTTCGTTAGTTATAAGGAAGCAAATCAAATAAAGCTGCTGTTCTCATTGTAACTCCATGTTTTCTCATTCTGAAGTTATTATGTCAGAATTCATCGTGTTGACGCAAAACATGAGTCTCAAATAGACATTTCTCATCTCATCATCTCCTTTATAATGCTGCATTTGTATTAACCTCTTCCACTCCCCCCTCCTACCACAGACCCATTTTTGTCTTTTTAAGGGGGGGACAGGGGATCTTTAGGGGGAGAAAGCAGGTCAACGTCTCAGCACTGTGTGGAAAGTTTTTATAGTCTGTAATAAAGGTGTTTTGGTTTGGCACCTATTCAAATGGTGGATGATTGAAGTATATGATGGCCATTCCCCATGCTCAATTATGTCTCATAAGTTATTGCAGCAGTTTTTGGGTTGATAGCATTTGTTACACAGATCTGGTGCAAAATCTAACCCTTTTTGACCACTCGAGAATTGATAAAAATGGTCAAAAATCCCTCCAAATACCACGTTAGAACACCATAGAAAAATTCAAGCTATGATTTGGTATCAAAAACTTCTGACATTTGGAGATTTCTGTGAGAACTGCATTTTTTGGTGACTGGACGGCGAGCACCTCTGCGGCCGTATTCATAAAACTTTCTTGTACAAAGAGTTGCTCCTTGTGACAAAATTCTAAGAAAATTATTAGAATTTATTCGTTTTCTAAGAAATTTACCCTTACAGTTAAGACTAGATCCTGGTAAAGATAAAAGTTATTCACAAAGTATCTCAGCCCTTAAGAGAGCTCCTAAGGTGTAAAACTATTAGGAGTAGGGAGGAGGACTTTTAAGAGGCTTAAGAGTTTCTTAAGCGGAGGAGAAAATGGCGGAAAGACAAAGAGGCGGGAGAAGTATTCTCCAAACGCTGAATGACAGTTCACAACCCCCTTATTGTCAATATATCTAGGAAAGCCATATATCCTCTGAATGCACTCGGCCTCTAGTTTGTCGTTGGTCTGACAATAGGTCATATACAATGAGGTCAAGTTTCAAAAAATGGTCTCACTACAATGAAATTGCTACTGCGGGGACTAACATCATCACACATGAATCCAGTCTCAGTCTCAGCTTTCCAGTCAGACCCAATTTATGCAATTCCAAGACTGTTTAGGGACCCCAGTATGCAGAAATGTTCAAATACCATTTTTTGAATAGGCGAAAATAACACATTTATACTGCATACAAAAACTGCATGGTTTTTGCCCAAAACTGCATGGGATTACCATAAAGTGGGCGTGTCTGTAAAGGGGAGACTTGTGGGTACCCATGGAACCCATTTTCATTCAGATATCTTGAGGTGAGATGTCAAGGGACTCCTTTGAAAATGGCCATGCCAGTTTTCCCCTGGCCAAAATTTAACCTAGCTTTGGAGTGTTATTTAGCCCCCTTCCCAACAAACTAGCATGACATGGCTTCTAGTTTCATATGATACCAGAATTTTCAGTGTAGATCGCTACAGCCTCTGAAAGACAGTGATATCGGCTGAGGACGCTGGCGTCCTCAGATAGTTTAAGAGGGTAAATTGTGTGTAAACGTTGGGCGATATGAGTAATAGTTGTGGTGGTGAGTCGGTGATCTGAAAGACTTTTTCTTACCTTATTTAATGCCGCTCCTGTATCATCTCACACCCAGTGGTCCAGGTTGTGGTTGATTGCTTAGAAATGTTATCAGTCTTTTTTATATTTGGGTGATCTCATTGTTTAATCAGACCGACTATTTTCAAAACTGAATTGCAGCTTTAATTTGTCAGAGGCTGCTCTAACAAAACGTCCCCAGCCAGACTCTAATTAGGAATGCTGCTGTTACAGGATTTAAAGTTTAGAGCTGTACTGAATACAAATGATCCTGCCGCCTTAAGTGTTTGTCACTATTTTTCTCTACAAAGTGGTCAAACTGGAAGCTACAGATATGACATCCCTCTGTCTTGACTCATGTTGATCAAGTTGATGTGTGGGTGTGTTGCAGATCACACTCCCTGCCCTTTCTCCCACCATGACGATGGGCACAGTGCAGCGCTGGGAGAAGAAGGTCGGAGAGAAGCTGAGTGAAGGAGATCTGCTGGCTGAGATCGAGACTGACAAGGCAACCATCGGTAAAGTGACTTGAACACCTCAGTCCTGAAATATTTACTGTCAGTGCCTTTTTTTTTTTTACCTGAAGTACCCAACAGAGTATTACAGCGCTGTTTAACATCCATGAATTATTATTTTTATTTTATTGTACCATATGTGATGTTGGTATCCCGTCATATTTGGTGAACTTGAAATATCCCTTATATGACGGAAAGGTTACGACGGTCTTGAATTCCGATGTACAGCATGACAGGAAAAGTGCACCTTGCTCACCACGTCCCCCTCATGCGTTTTGTGTTCAGGCTTTGAGGTGCAGGAGGAGGGATACTTGGCCAAAATCATGGTGGCAGAGGGAACACGCGACGTCCCTCTGGGAACACCGCTCTGCATCATTGTAGAGAAAGAAAGTGACATCGCTGCTTTCAAGGATTATGTAGAGACTGGCGTGGCGGAGGTTTCCACACCTCCTCCAGCTCCAGCTCCAACACCAGCAGCGGTGAGACACACACACACACACACACACACACACACACACACACACACACACACACACACACACACACACACACAGCTTTTACTTTTATATGTAATCGTAACAGAGACCTGTCTCCTCTGTTCTGCCATGAGATAGTTGCTGCTGATGTTACCTGATTTGTGAATGGTTTTTGTTCCAGGCTGCACCAGCTGCTGCTGCGCCCAGTCCTGCTCCCGCAGCCGCTGCCCCAGCAGCACCCAGGAAGGGCCGTGTGTTTGTCAGTCCTCTGGCCAAGAAACTTGCTGCTGAGAAAGGAATTGACCTGGCACAGATTAGCGGTAAGTCACAAAGAAGCACTTTGGTGGATTACTTTGTGAAAGGGTAAATACAGAGCTAAAAAAAGGAATGGGGATTTTTTTTTTTTTTTTTTTAACACTGAGCTGTTTTCTGTTCAGGTTCTGGTCCTGATGGACGCATTACCAGGAAGGACATTGAGAGCTTTGTTCCACCAAAGGCTGCACCTGTAAGTGAAAGTCCCTTCTGTATTCATAACTCCAAGTTAGTAATGCACATTTAATTCTGTGTAATCATATGTGACAACTTCCTTTTTCATAATTAATGATTTTTTCAGTGTGAATCTTTGAATATAAGAATATTATGCTAAATTGATTTGTTGATGAATTGATTAATCATTATATCTTTCTTAAAGCAAAAATGCCAAATGATCTCTTTCTAGCTTTTAAAATGAAATTTTCTACTTTTCTCTGTTTCATAACATTTTTGTTTAATCAAAATTAACATTTTGAAGATGTGACTGTGGCTGTGTGAAATTGAGATGATCATTTTTCATCATTTTCATAAAGGTTTCATTAATTTGTTTATGAATTTGTGTCCAGATGTTGTAATATGCTGTGAGGTTTTGATCCACTCTGGCAGAATAATAATTTTCACCGTACTTTTGAAACCCTGTTTCCAATGAAACCTCAACATTTTGGTGTTGTACCAAATATGCCTCGATGTTTTGTTCTAATTAGTTTTGATATAAATTAAACCATTTTCTTTGGCAGGCTGTGGCTGCTGCTCCCACTCCAGCTGCTCCTGCACCTGCTGCAGCTCCTGCTGCACCAGCTGGGACCTTCACAGACATCCCTATCAGCAATATCCGCAAGGTGAGAACACACACACACACACACACCTGACTTGGTGGTCCGCTGTGTTTAATGACAACTTTTGGTGTATCGAATGCTGCGAGGCAAACGTCCTGAGGGATCTTCGCAGCGTAGCTCTGTTATCTCTGACCTGTGCTTCCACATTTTGCCCTTCAGACAGGCGTTTCCATTTATCAACACAGACTCCACTAACTCCTCATTTCTGTCTCTGATGAATTATGGATCAAAGCTGAAGTGCATATATTTGTCTCTCCTGCAGGTCATCGCTCAGAGGTTGATGCAGTCTAAGCAAACTATCCCTCACTATTATCTGTCTGTAGATGTCAACATGGACCAAGTGCTGGAGCTTCGGAAAGAACTCAATGCTGTGAGTTTTTTTGCTTGTGAATAGCCATGAAACAGAATGAAATCAGGACAGACAGGAAACTTTTTTTTTCCCCTCCTGAATTGTCATACCTCAGCTGAGATAATTATCTCTCATGTCTCAACCTGGTCTCCTTCCTGCAGGAGGTGAAAGCCCAGAATATCAAGCTTAGTGTGAATGACTTCATCATCAAAGCCAGCGCTCTGGCCTGCCTCAAGGTTCCCGAGTGCAACTCCTCCTGGATGGACACAGTCATTCGCGAGTGAGTAAACACACATAAACAGCCGTATCCAAACATATGTTTATGTTGTTTGGTTCCAATATACAGTACACAGGAAAATGTTCTCTTGGTTGGTAGATCTACTAATCTTTAGCTTGCAGATATGACCTAGTCAGTCGGATTAGATTAATACCGTGAGCATTCTATCAGACAATAGTCTGTAATAGTGTAGCTGCACTATTGTGCCTGTAGAGGGCACTCGGAGACATTTTTTAAATCTTCCTTGTTTGAAGTCCCAATAACCAGATGTTTGTGCTGTCATCAGTATTGACTTCTTCTAATCATTCCAGGAATCATGTGGTGGACATGAGCATAGCAGTGAGCACAGCCAGCGGTCTCATCACACCCATAGTGTTTAACGCCCACACCAAAGGACTGGTTGCCATCAGCTCTGACGTGTCAGCTCTCGCTGCCAAAGCGAGAGACGGTAAACTGCAGCCGCATGAGTTCCAGGTACGACACATATTCTGATCCTGTGGGTGGACGTCGTTTGAGTGCGGGATAGTTAATTTTATCATTAGTGAACCAGCATATTGAGACGTTCTTCTTCATTGTGTTTTTTTTTTCCCACCAGGGAGGCACCTTCACCATCTCTAACTTGGGGATGTTTGGCATCAAGAACTTCTCAGCGATAATCAACCCTCCTCAGGCCTGTATCCTCGCCGTCGGAGGCTCAGATAAACGGCTGGTGCCTGCTGATAATGAGAAAGGGTTAGTATAACGACTAATAAATCAAATGCTTCTACAATACTATAACAAGTTGGACATATCGCCTTTCAAAACTCAAGACTCCGGCTTGTGTCGGCACTGACGCGGCGTGTGTGTTTTTGGGTTTCGCAGGTTTGACGTAGCCAGCATGATGTCTGTGACGCTGAGCTGCGACCACCGGGTGGTGGACGGGGCGGTCGGCGCTCAGTGGCTCGCCGAGTTCCGCAAGTTCCTGGAGAAACCCGTCACCATGTTGTTGTGATCGGACTGTACTACCATCAAACCACAGCTACAGGCCGAGGCCTCTCACTGAAGTGATCTGATTGGTCTAAAACCGGTCTTATCCTACTGTGATTGGCCGGCCTGCCACCAGGTCACTCCCAGTTACCCAGAGGGGGAAGAGGCAGAACTCACTCCGCTTACCTGTCTGTCTCGATGTCTCTCTCCTGTCTATCTCTCTCTCTCTCTCTCTCCTCTCGCTCTCTCTCTCATATCCTATTTATTGAGGCCCCATCTCACGAGAGACCAGAATTAGATATAATTTATCCTAGAATAGAGACTGGCCATACGTCACTAAAACATTGCTAATGTTTTACAAAGGGAATGTGTTACATGTCCAACCCAGCAAACATATTTACCCCCCCAAATCTGTGTGTGTGTGTGTGCTCCTACACACTTTTATCTGTGATTTTGTGTGAATGTGATAAAGACGACGGGAAGTGCAGCTATCTGTGGGTTCCAGTCTTTTGAGTAAAGGCTCGTGATTTTTGTCTGCTCGCAGGCAAGAGGAGGATGACAAATGTATGTTAATATCCACATACACACAAACCTGTCCCTGTTAAGTGGTCACACACACACAAACACAATTTAAATATTTAGTGTGTTTTCTGTGGGTTGATGCTACAGTGTGTATATTCTTCACTGTGGGATGAACACAGTGCTGTATACATGGTGGTACAGACCCGAATGATAACAAACAATCTTAAAGGAAGTACTGAGCAGTTTTGCCAATTCTCTCTCTTCCATGGGGATGTTTATTTTTTAGTCTCAGAGTAAAACACTGACCTTGGAAATATTCTGTATTTCACAGCTGAAACGCACAAAGATGGTGCTGGATGTTATTTGTTATTTGAATAAATTGGGAGAAGTTCAACCTTGTGCCATAGGCTCTTTGGTTTGGGATTTTATAACTAGACTTGTGGTAAAAGCCTAAATTTAAGCACTTAACAACACATTTTTATAATGTGATGACAAAGATATCTTCAAAGTTTTTGAAAAACTATAAAAAATATTTATCTGGCAACCAGGAGTCCAAGTTACTGATCTTTTTTTTTTTTTTTTTACCATATTAACAAATCTGTGTGCAGTCAACCTTTTTCTTATAATGCAGTCGCTTCCATTCATCTCTCTTCTCAATATCATGGTCAGCTTCACGTAGGCCAGTGTGTGCACACAAATGCACACACACACATCACAATAAAAAAATCAACAGCAACTGCAAACAGGCTCAGACTGCCTCCTTATTCATTAACTTACTATGTTTTGAATTTGAGCTATAAAAACTAGCTCATGTAACTGCTGTCTTCTTCTTTTTATTCATATCAGGAATATATAGTATCACCATAGCAACATGTATTTAAATGAAAAGAACGAAGAAAGATAACAGTTGTCAAAACAAACTGCAGATGGAGACGCAAACCAGCTTGTATCAGTAACAGGAAGATACTGAGGTGACAATAAAAGGTCACATTTGAAAACTTGAACAGGTCACAAATTGCTTTGCTGCTGTTTGTGGTCCAGTCCCACTTGAATCCTTAGCCATATATAGATATATATTAAAGCTACTTTAAAGGCACTTTTTCCTGCTCTGACACCCTAATTTGTTTGGGTAAGTGAAATTAGTCGACCACTGATATCACTGTTGTATATGTCCAATAAACCACATATTGTTTTCAGGATTCAATGACTGAAACTCCCCAAATCTCTTCAGTGTAAAAAATGACTCATATTGTTTGATTAAATCTGACAAATGTTTTGACTGGCCTGAATTTGGGCCCTCGTGGCATGTCTGAGTTTTGGCTGTGACTGGTGAATGCACTCACATGTTCACTGTGGATCGACTTCTGTGAGCCATGAATAACAAATCAATTTTATGCAAATCTGTCAAAAAGTAGCAACGATGGCGTTTTGTTTGGCCCTTAAGGTAGGTCAAAACCTGATAGGTCATAGGTCATAACTGGATGATGTCATCACCGGATGACTTGAGGCAAATGTAAATATCAACTGATTTTTGAACATCTCACACCAGTGACAGCTGTGAATCACTGTACACATCATTACAGAAACAAATTAAACTTGTGTTTTATGTGAAATAAGTGTAAAAGTACCAAGTTCTGTTTTTTCACAGATTTTTCTCTCTATTTGAGTGAAAGGTTTTATCTGCTCTGTAGGTTTTTAACGTTCACACTAACTCAGTGGAAGGCAGGTTGTTGACGGAGGGTCGAGACTCTGCAGCAGCTGATTTGACCTCATCAGTTGTCATCACATCTGTAATCTTTTAGGATTGTTTGGAGGAGAAAATGTTCAATAAATTGTTAGTTTGTAATCTTAAAAAACTTACCAGTAGAAACAGTTTTTGTTAAGCTATATTTAAGAGAATGAAAAATATATTCATGATCAATTAAACTGCAATTTTAAAAATGTATTTAGTTTATAAAAACCTTTTAAAATAGTGAAAAATACTGATTGTAACTTCCGAGAGGCAATAGTGGTATCTTCAATTTGATCGTTCCGACCAACAAAATACTGATTACACAATAATATAAAACCGATAAAAGCAGCAAATCCACATGTTTAAGAAGCTGGAATCAGAAAAAGTTTGGAAATTGTGCTTAATCGATTATAAAAATAGTTGTAGATACATTTTCTGTTGATTTACTCATTGATGAACGTACTAATCATTCCAGCAATTATCAAAAGAATTTTCATTCTTAAATCTTGTAAATGAAATGCAAGTTTCTCCTCAAAAGAAACCACACACAGTTACATCATATCAACATGAAAGTTAAAGTTGTCATTTTGGTGTGGCGGCTGTCTGGAAGGAAAACCTGCTTCCATGGCAACAACAACTTCTATGTCACCCTGCAGCATTATGGGAGGTCATCTTCTGGCCAACAGGTTACGTCACCTACCTGACAACTTTAATAATAATAAAACACTTTTCTTCTTGCAAACAGACATTGAAAGGTGAAGAGAGACAGAGAGAATAAAATGAGTGTGAAAATAAAGGAGGGTGGGGCTGGTGGCATCGCTCAATACATTAATCACGCATGCCTAGTTTTTTGGCCTCCAGTTTGCACATGGGGGAGAGAGAGAGAGCAGCCTCTCAGGGTTTCCTCTCAGCTATGGGTTCTTCTGGAAGATGGACGCTCTGGACCCTGTGTGTGTGTTTCAGCGCTCTGGGGAGTGGTGAGTAGGCCTGTTGAAAGCTTTGATACAAATTCAGTAAGACAAGAGCAAACAATATTGATGATTTTGTACACACAGGTGCAGCTTCAAGTGTTTTGAGGGATCTGCAAAGCTTCAACAGTTACTGTTTGTAGTCTCTTACAATCTACAGTGTAGCTCTGCGTATCTGAGAATAAACTCTCATGACGTAACTCTAAACCTCATCGAGTATTTGGACAGATATGTTTCCTGTATTTTTGAATTTGAGATGAGTCAATAATCAAGATTTTTTTGGACAACATATTAAAAGTGACGTGTAGAAAATATAAACAATTTAAAACTTAGTTGTAATAATTTTTGTCAACCAGAAATGAAAGATTGTATTAAAAAACCATGAAGGAGTGATGAAATTCATCAAACGTATGAGCTAAAGAGGTTTAATTTGCATTTAGTGCGGTTATTAATTTATTGACTCAATCAAAAATAGCCTCATGAAAAGCTTTTAATATAGTAGATACATCCAGTAAAGCTAATGTTTGTCATAATGAGAGTGTTTGAAAGGACTTGACTTGATTTGACATTTCAGAAACTGCTGTTCTACATAGAAACAATGCGGTGAATCGACGGTATGTTTTCATGAACTCATCCTAGTGAAGTGAGCTGTTGTTCCACTCAGTCTGTGATCGGTTTGGCTCTCCCTCAGAGCTGTCAAGTGTAATTAACAACTAATATGCACAGTGAATTCACACACACAAACACACACACACACACATTAGCAAAAGAGGCCTGGGGATGACAGAGAGGAGGGGGAAGGGTTCATTATTTCAGTAATGAAGGAGGCGAGGGAGCACCGGTGCACGTCAATAGGGAGACTAGGGGAGTTCAAACTGGAACAATAATACATGAATATAAATCTGAAAAGTAAATCCTCTCTTGTTCATTTTTGTTTGTTCTTTCCCACCTCGCTGATCGACTGACACAGCTGCACTCCGGGTCACCATGAGGGAATCCAGTCTCGAGGTGGTTCGAGGGGATTCTGTCGTCCTGCCCTGCTCCTTCTTCACCTCCAGCCCCCTCTCCAGACTCAACGTTATCTGGACCCTGGCTCCCTTCTCCAGTCCAGAAACCCCAATACAGGTCTGCATCCCACACCAACACACAGAGTCACCTCTGACAGGCTGCAGCCTTACAAAGTGATCACATATTTCAGGTTTATATCAAGTATTTCATTATAATCTTCATGAGTTTATGAGCTGGAGTTCTTCGTTTTCCTGCCTTTTATTATTATTTTATTTTTAAAATCAATTCTATCACTTTAAAATGCAGTGCAGGTGTTGGTAGAAGTAACTTTCCAAAGAGAAACTTGGTGATTCTGATGCACATTAAACCATCAATCACTCAAGATAGCCTTCTATGAAACATCATTGATGCCTGTTTATGTTTTTTAGAGTCTGAAACTACTTATTAATGGCTGCTCTCACTTCCAGGTGATTGTGTACGACCATGGACAGGTGATTGAAGACCCCTCCCTCATCGGCAGAGTGGGTTTTACAGGTATAACTACAGTAACCCTTTTTATCAGAATTGTCTTTTGAAAGTTTTTATAGGACTGTAACTAATGATTATTTTTATTATCGATTAATCTGTTGATTATTTTCTCTATTAATCTCTATTAATAAAAATTAGTTGTTTGGTCTATAAAATGTCAGAAAAGGTTGAAAAATGTTGATCAGTGTTTCTCAAAGCCCAAGATCCAACCTAAAATGTCCTGACCAACAGGCCACAACCCAAAGATAATCAGTTTATGATCACAGAGATCAAAAATATTCACATTTGAGAAGCTGGAACCAGAGAATGTGGATTTTTTTTTCTTAAAGAATGACTCCATGCAATTAATCGATTGTAAAAATAGTTGCTGATTAATTGTTTCATTATTAATTATTATTAATTAATTGTTCTCATTTAGAAAATGAAAACAGGATAACAACATGACTGTTTCATAAAAACCAACTGCAGGTATTCCCTGGAGTGCAGATATCGTCCTGAATGACACACATGTATCAGATGCTGGTGTTTACCGCTGCATGGTCAATAACCCACCAGAGACAGCAGATCCCGGCATAGGAGAGCTGGCACTCAGTGTTCTGGGTAAGAAATATGTGTCACATATTGTCCAACGCTACCTGAGTGAGCTCGTTCAATGGAAACTCCACATCTGAAGCAAACACCATTCAATATACTGTGAATTAGGGACACATCCTTGTATTTATTCAGTCTGGTCCTCAGATTTGGTTCATATCTGCCATTAAATCAAGTAATTTTTAGCAATTTGTTAGTATCATTCTGTCATTAGTTTAACAATGAAGTGATACACTCCCAGAGGAAAAACAAAAACACTAAAAATAATACTGACCAACATGATTTTGCTTTTAAAATCTAATATTATTCCAGTACTGTATATTGGATCTCCGATTAAGTAAATTATGCACCCATCCACTTGCCCAGAGGCTTTTAATAATGCATACGTGTAGAGGAAGGCAGAATCTTCTGGTCCTGTTAACCAGAACTGAGCAATAGTGGATAAAACTTTCCTTAAACCTCATTACCAACATCACATCATCTGGTTGAAAAACACGCTGCCGACTTTAACAGACCATCTTTCTAGTCAGCTTTGCCTCCAGATGTCACTGACTCACTCACAGAAAACTCAAAACTGCTTGTAGAGAATTAGCTCTGAAGACACATTCATGATGTCTCATAAACACTGAAATGTGTTCATCTGTTTGTAAGCGTCGCATTGTATTCTTTTAGAAATTCTTTTGCTTATTGTTTTCGCAGCGCCACCCTCGCTGCCTGTGTGCCAGTGGGATGGAGATATTGACATGGGAGGAAGCGTCACGTTGTCCTGCATGGTGGCGGAGGGCGTCCCCACTCCAGAGATCCACTGGGATAAACTGAATCCAGAGGAAATCTCGCTTCCCATCAACATGGAGGGTCAGACACACACACACACACACACACACACACACAGTGCTTCTGCATATTATGTCGAGCATTTAATGTCTTAAACTCAAATGACCCTATTGCAGAATCAAAATCCTTTTGTGTGGAGATAAATTTTAGATTTTATTTCATTCAATTTGAGTGTGATAAAGCTTCAGTGAAACACTAAATATTGGGAAGATTGGGAAAACTAAAAGTTGGGAACATATGTATCTCCAGGAGACAGTTAAAGGGTTACTTCAGTGATTTGGTATTACACTTCTATAAAAATGGACGACTCACAAGAGACAGATTAAAAAATGAGGCGGTCACAATTGATGTTACAGAGACCGAGATATCTAGATTTTTAGTCTCTAGTTTGGGTGAAGCTCCAAAAAACACTGGATCCTACATTTCCCATAATTCAACTGGATAGCATCCTTTATTAGATCCATAATTTTAGTGTGTAATGCAAGTTCTGTTAAATAAAACGTAAGTCTCATCCCCAACCTGAGATCTGAGCAAATAACCCTGATGATATCATGTGATTAGTAACAAGTCGTTTACTTTTCTCCTCCTTCTAACTCGTTCTCCTCATTATCTCAGAGTCGTTAGCGTGACTGTCTCTCTTCTCTGTCTCAGGGGATCTCTCAGGCTCCGTCCAAATTGCCAACGTGTCCTCTCAGACCTCAGGCCTGTATCGCTGCTCTGCCACCAACCTCCTGGGAACGGAGAACTGTTACGTCAACCTGTCTGTCTACAGCGGTAAGAGCCTCTTTGTTCACTCATAATCCTCTCTGACTTCTTCCACTGCAGCCGCTTCAGTGATTTTTAAATTCTATTTGTCAAATCCCTGCGATAACTGTTGTCGTCTCTCTCTCTCTGCAGCCCCGAACAGTTCCTCGGGGATCCTGCAGGGCATGCTGCTGACCTTGTCCATGAGCCTGCTGCTGCTGGCTTTGCTGGTGCTCATACTGTGGCTCCATCGCACAGGGCAGGACGGGTGGTTGAGGGAGGGGAAAGAAGAGGAGTGTTACAATGAGATACCGTATACTCCGTCTCTGATGAAGCGCTCGTTTGTTTGATTTCTCAAGAATACAGGAATTATAAAAACACACACATGAAAAAGAGAAATGCACCATGCAGGCATCAAACAATGAACTCTTTGTTTCATCTAGATCATTTTTACTGCCCAGCCAGTGCTATTTACATACTAGTGCATCTGTACAGCATCACACGTTAAATAAATTCAAGGTATTTTGTTTTAAGGTATGTTCAGTTATACTGCATGTGGCATATTTAAATACATGTTGAATTGTATCTTTGTCTCTTTTGACCACAAATCAAAGACTAATATGATCTCAATCTTTGAGCAAGCAAAGAAAACTGGATAATAGTTCACTATGGTTGCACTTACATATTGAAATATGCAATAAAATACCTATTTGGATAAGCTCACGTAAATGGCAAGACATTAATTAGTGCCGGATGTCAACTGCGTTGTTCACAAGTACTGCACGGACCTGAATCGTTGTCTCAGCCTGGAGAGGAAACTAAATCAGAGGCCAGGAAGGAGCTCGAGGCTGTTGAGCTGAAGCATAAGGCTGCTGACCCACACGCTCAGCCTGCCAGGCTGCGGCGGTAAAGAGCTCTGTGTCAAGAGGGAACAGCTTGAAGGAGGCCATCAGGTCTGATTCCTGTGAGAGAGAAGACATCCCTCTGCCAGCAAAGCCAGTCTGCAGAGAAAAACACAAGGTCCAAATGCAGCCAACAGACTGAAACCTTTCAAATGTGAGGAGGTGTGATCAGTCAGTGTAAAGCTGTAGGCTCCTGCCATGACATCATCACTTTTTTCAGTGTTATTTTCAAGTTTACGACATTAGGATGTGTAAATCTGAATTTTTTAGGCATGAAAATGCATAAGTGCATATATGAAAAGTCCTTTGAACTATACTTGGGGTTTATAATAATGAATGTTTCTTATATTTTTGATCAGATTTGATAGTTTCATCAAAATAGACCATTTGCATTGCAGACATTTTGACCTGTCACAGTAGGAAAAGCACAGGTGTTACTAATAACATTATCGATGACTCCGTTCTATTCAGGTGTCTCAGTCAGTCATCACAGTGAGTCAGCAAACACAATACCAGCACCCTGAAACCAAATGGAATTATATTTATTTTTTAACACTTGTGCTTCTTCCTACTGTGACACGTCAAAGATGTTTTCCATAAAAATAAGACTATTATCTGGGATTGGAAGTTGCTCTGTAAAGGCCCACATGGATGTTCAAACAACCGCTGCGCTCCATTTAGCCGTGCAGGTGTGCTGCTGTAGCGACAAGGGCGGGGGAAACACCAGGTGACCGGAATGAGGCTGAATCTCTATAAGCTGACATTCAACCAGCAGCTGCAGGTGGTGGACATGTTGTGGTAAACTTTACTTTAATCTTTTCACAGCTTTAAAGTGTTGCCGGAGACAAATTTGTTTTACGACGCTGTAAGCAGCGTGTGTCGAGTTTAGATGGAGCATCCCGCCCTGACAAACGCAACCACGACAGAAGAGTGAGAGGGCTGTCAATCAAGAACAGTCTACATGCTCACATAAGTCTTGACAAGAGGTCTTAACAGGCAACTTAAACATTTTAAAGTAAACAAATGTTACAAATGTCTGAGTGTACTTGGTTAGTGGTACTATAATGATTTAAAATATGTTGCCACTGATGCATAAAGCTTGGTGCTTCATGTAAGCTGCTGTAAACTGAGTCAGAGGTTAAAGGACAGGTGTCCATATGAACAGTGAAAGAGGTTTTCCTCGTTGTAATCATTCCTCCTGTTCATACTGGCTATTAAAAGATTCCCTTCAAATGTGCTTTCAGTATAAGTGATGAGGACCAAAATCCACAGTGGGTCCACAGTCATTTTGTGCAAAAATGCATTTAAAAGTTTATCTGAAGCTTACATGAGGCTTCAGCAGTCTGAGTTAGTCATATCAAGTGGATATCTGACACATTTATAGTCTTTTTAGCACCAAATTCCCTCTTTGTTTCCTCAAACAGTGTTTCCCTGTTGAGCTGTAGAGTAAAGTCACAAAAAAAAGGAACTTTGACACTGAAAAGACTAAAAATGTTGATAGACTAATTTGGATGCTGAAGCTTCATATTAGCTTCAGATAAACCTTTAAATACATTTTTGCACAGAAGGAGGCTTGCTGTGGATTTTGGCCTTCATCACTTACATTGAAAGTACATTCTGATGGTAAGTATGAACAGGAGGAATGATTACAGCAAGAAACACCTACTTGAATGTTCATTTGGGCTCCTGACTGTTTTACTGTTTCAAGATAGACTTGAAAAATAGTGAACCTGTCCTTTAAGAGGGCTTATTGTTATCTAAACATAAAGTTCATTTTCTGGCTTTTAACCAGCATTTTTCCTCCTGTTTAGCTGATCCACAATGGACGATTTCTGAGAATATAAAGCACTGTAGCACTACTTAAGGCTGTTTGATGTCATGATTTTTAAGGGGTCAAATTAAGGCAAAGTCTCATGAAAAAACACAGCAACTGACAGGACAAAGGAAAAAGGGAAATTAAATCACTCACTGCAGTTAATTTGCAAACAAAGACACAAAAACCTTTAATTTAAATAGGAGAAAAAAAAAAATCACATAAAAAACTGTACAGAACATTGAACATCGACTTAAAGTTCTTAAATAAAAGACCCCCGCTTCCAAAATAACTAAAATAATAAAACAATAACAAAGTGGGATGGTGTATGATACATCTGTGCAAAAGAAGTATTAATTGATTCTTCCTAAACTGCACATTTCAATGTGAAGAGTGCCTCTCCACTCAGCTCTCCCCTCCGATGGGTAAACACAAGAGTCCCTCCCCTAAACCTCAACATAGTGTCTTTAATGTAAAAGAACCCAAAAAATCCAATAATAATAAAATAGATTTATATTTTAAATATATATTTATATACGAAACATGCTGTACATAATTTCAGAGATTAAGAAATCCCTTTTTATTGACACCCAGGTCTGTCCATTAACTTGTGCTTTCCTCACTCCCAGCAAAGAATAAAATAAAATTAAAAAATAAACATTACTCCCTGTTGCTTTGGATACAAGATGAATGAGGAGAAAAGAAAAACAGAAAACAGCACTGATCAGAAAGTCTCTGTTTTTCCTGAGTCGAGGGAGTTACTAACGTGTTTGGAGAGGGATACTGACGCACTTTTCACCTGTCGTAGCTTCTTCACAGCCGAGACTGACAGAAATCTCAGGGCTGCTGAGCAGATTTGTAAAAAAAAAAGAAAAGAAAAGAAAAAAAAAAATACAAAGCTGGCTTTGTACTGTATGTTTGTGTCCCTTGTTCAGATGTCGTAAGGAGCTGAAAGCGGGGAGAAAAAACAACGCTGCAAAGAGAGTGATTCAAGGAATATGTGGCTTTACCAGCATGCAGAACGTTTTAACCCAGAGAGAATAAAAAAGTGTAAAGGAGGCGTTTTTTTTTAATAACGTCAGTGGGACCCTGTACTCATAACCCTGACAGCTTTACAACTTATTTTCAATCCCCCCTTTCAGTTTTCTCCCTTTGAACAAAAAAAAAAAAAAAAAAAAAAAAAAAAGTCCTGCTGAAGACGGCAAGTCAATTTCTTTCCCGTTAAAGACACTGAGAACGCTGGCCGCATTTCAAGTTTCCTACAGGGGGGGGGGAACACCACTTCTGAGAAATTATTTGGTGAGAAAACTAGCAATAAGAAGTCGTCTTCTGGTGGAACAATAACCGCTATGGCACAAGGTTATTTCAGAATCAAAAAAAAAGAAAAAGACCTGGGGACCAAATTTGGTCGGACTGCCAGCGATTCATGTTCTATTTCAAACCTTTAAAAACTCAATCAGTGTTTGCTTTTTTTTTGTAAATTTGCTTTTCACAGTGGTGGAACACAAAGAGTGCAAGAGTGGGAAAGAAACCAACTTAAAGTGACTTCTCAAGAGAACTTCCAGTTATATAACATGCTTTAAAAAAAAGAAAAAAAAAAAAAAAAGACAGCCATTGGTGAGATGATACAACTGTGATGACACCAAACAAATTGAGAGGGGAGGGGGGAAGGGGGAGGGGTACAGTTGACAGAAGGCAGATTGCCAATTTGATATATCAGCACATCATATAAACAAACCCCGTTAAAGATATCTGTAAGACAATATTCATCAAATAAATATTCCACCTTTTGCTTTCAGTATTTATTCAGCTTTGTTTCTTTCCAACTAAAACGCTGGATTAACTGTTGCAGGAACAGCAGTAGTAGTGGGTATATTAGTAGCAGGAGATGCAGAAGCAGTAGTATAGTAACGGGAGGGGCCATACTGCAGGCAAAGAAAACAGAGCTCCCCGAACAAAGCAGCCTGGGTTCCTGCTATTGAGAAAGTCATGAGCTGACTGGATCTGATCTGAGAGGGCGTTATTGATCGGCCATCCGAAGAAAACAAGCTCCTTAAAACACTGAGGAACTCTTCAAGTAAAGAAAACAAAAACAAAACAAAAAAAGGACATTCCTCTCACCAAAAAAGAAAAGGCTTTAATTTTATAAACACTCCCAGTTTGTAGTTTTGTGATCAACACAATTTTTCACAGATTGGAATCACCCTCCGCTTGATCCTGATCCATGGGCGCCAGCTCTGTCCAAAGTCATCCCACAGTCAGATTCAGGACTCGCGCCCAGGCCTAAATGGACTGTAAACTAGCGGTAAAAGCACCACATGTTGGCTGGGATGGAAGGGAGTTTGTTTTTTTTCCCTGAAACTTGCCAGAAGACAGAACTGTCGAGTGTTGATGTTGTGAGGCACCTCTGTAGGAATTAGGCCAGAGGACGAAGATGACATCATGGTGGGATGTGTGTGTGTGTGTGTGTGTGTTTTTTTTCTCCTTGTTGAATATGTTTTATGTGCAGGGGGAGAGAAGTGGAAGGTGCTGAAATTGGTCAATATGTATTGATAAATTGTTTGACACACATCTGTAGGTCCGGTAAGGATGGTAAAAAGGGGAAAAAAAAAAACCCAAAACAAGGCTTATCATGGTATCCACAAATCCTTCACCTGCACATACAGCAACATACTGTAGGATCTGTTTTTTTTATTGGTTATGCAAAAAACAAAACAAAAAAAAACTGCTGCTGCAGATGTCAAGTGAGAGAAAGTCAGAGGCGATACTCTATTCTCCAATATAGAAAAATAAACAATCCTCAAGCAAAATATCCCTTATAATTGCACTGGCCTTTGCGGCCTGTCACTACTGTTACAACCAAACGGTTGTCCATAGAGACACTGAGTGCCTTTGTCAGGAAAAAAAAGTTAAGAATGAGTATGTCTGAGTCATGAAGAAAGCAGACTTTGGAATAAACCGGTTCATGATGTGACGTGCATCAGCTCAGCATGCGATCGGATGTTGAACTCCTTTGGCTGAGAAGGAGAAGAGTGATGTGATGCGGAACCGAGTCTATCCAGTATTGCAGAAAAATATAGGTAAGGTTGATTTTCCCGTTAGAGGATTTACAAATCGCGTTGCTTCGAGTTAACAAAAACAAGGTTTGATGGAATGAGTCCCGAAGGCTGGAATGAATCCGGTCTGGACGGGACAGGCTCCATCCAGACTCGACCGCGGTGTGCTTTCACTGCAGAGAATGTCACTCGGGGGGTGGGTGGGGGTGGGGGGTGGGGGGTCTCCCGGTGCAGACTCAGCGCAGGTGCTCAAGTAAAGGCAGCTCTGTGGATTCCTCTCGGGGGGTGGGGGGGTCCCCTGAACTCAGCAGGGTCGGATCCAGCGTCTGAGTGGCTCCCAGAGGATCTTGTGTCAGACTGGTCTCTTGTAGGGGTGCAGGAGGAGTGGGCTGTAAAAAGATAAATCTCATAAAATAAGTACCGTCATTGCAAAGCATCATCAACAGCCTATCATCAAGGACTGTGCAGACAAAGAAAGACCTTTACAGCATGTTGCTTAACTGTCAACAAAACAAAATGATGTAAAACAGAACACAACAAGCAGTATTATCCACACAAAAGCAAATCAAGTAGATGGATATAAACGCAGGTAAAGTGAGGACTTTTGACTCACTTCCTATTTGTGTTGCTGTCATTGCTGAAACTAATCACTGACAGCTAAAATAAACTGTTAAACTTCTTCATCTGTCTTGCAGTTTGAGTCATGAGCAACTCAACTGATGTAAACAAAGCAAGCAATCTGAGTTCAGGGGTCAGTAGCGAACAAGAGATGAGATTCATAGCGCTGATTACTGTGTAGCAGTCATCCATTCTCTGGACTTGCTGTCATTTCCCTTTTCTGAATTCGCTGTAGCTGAATGTCGAGGGTTATGTGGAGGGTTATTCAGATCACCTGTTGCTCAGGTGTGGGAACTGGCTCCCAAATAGTAATTGAGAGCAACTGGGTGCATTCACCACTTGGCCAATCAGGGTGTGATGAAGGCCTTTCTCTGGGGCTTAAGAGAGGTGAGGATTTGCACACCCAGGTCATTCTTATCCTTCCTCCGCTTACTGCAGACCTCATTTTAGCAGATATTATCAGCTTGAAACTCTGGTCTGTTTAGGCCGTTTTGAGACTTCTTTGCTGTCTTCTGTATTTCTGATTGAGGGTGATTTTGAGCATTCTGGGGCCTCGCTTCAGGGAATATTAAAAAAATCATTTTTCAACTAGGTTACCTGCATTAGGGCAGATCTTAGTGCTATTTGTGCAAGAGTTTTTGCTTGTCTAACGCCTGCAGGCTTTACTTTATCTTATTTTCATAAAAGACCTTCTTTACACACTTCGTTTATTATTGAAGACATCTATTCATTATTATTGAAGAGGCATTTGTTTATTATTTAAGAGGCATTTTTTTCAGTGTGAAGGCACTTGAGGTTGTTTCAACAAGTACATTTTTTTTTATTGTCCAGCTCTAGCTTATACTTACAAATATTAGCGGAGTATATAAAATTGTATCAATAACTCATAATAAAAGGGTGTCTTGATCCAATGAAAAAGGAGTTGTGAACAATTTACAGGCCAAAATGTGAGCTAATCTTGAACTGATGATAATCCTAGAGGAAGTGTTATGCTACCTTCAAAATTAGTGTTTGTATTTCTTGGATTAACCTTTTCAACGTGTGCTCCCCCCCAAAATTGATAATTTTGTCCTATGCGCTACCATAGACGTGCTACAATTTATTTAGGGTTATCAGTGCTTGCCCCCCAAAGAATGAACTGAAGTTTTTTTTGGCAAGTCAACCTAACCTACTTTATCCAGCACCACCAACTTTAGACCATCTGTGCCGGCAAAGAATGATTTCCAAGAGAACTTGATTAAAGTGGGCAAAAAGTGAAGCCTCACCAGGCCAGCTGAATGTGCGAAAGGAGCCGAAACATGATCTTCACTGAAGTGTTAAACAAACCAACAGCTTCCTCACCTGTGTGCGTATGGTCTGTACTGTTCCTCCCTCCCCCTCCACTGCAGCTGGTCCGTTAAAGCCCTTCCTGCCTGAAAAACTCCACTTGCCAAAGTGGGTCTCATAGTGTAGGCTGCTGACCTGGCCGAGGCCAGCCCGCTGGCCCGCTCTGTGCCCCGAGTTCTCCAGGAGACTTGCCGGGCAGAAACGCTCTGGGCCTGGCAGAGCAGGCGGAGCCACAGAGCTGCTGAAGGAGAGTTGGGAGCTGGACAGCTGCTGACCCAGCAGCCCCTGGATGGAGGATGTGCGCTGTAGGGATGAGAGCAGCCCTGCCTCCATCCTGCCCTCTGATTGGCTGAGCAGAGCTAATGGGAGAGGTTGGGGGTGGTGAGGCCAGTTCTGGGTAGGACCTACAGGGTTGTCTGTGCCTGAAAAACACACAAAAAAACCCATTTCAGTTATTTGATTCACATAAACACATTCAATTTCACAACACAGCCATGCACAGGTGAGGCAGGAGTTGCCTATAAAAAAAAAAAAAAAGACATCATCTCAATGTCTTACTAAACTTATTGACCATCAGAGAGCATTACTGAATGTCATCACAAATAAAACCAACAAAAGCACCGTTTAGCTGATTTAGGGTTGTCTAGCTTGCTACTATGATAATTCTGTTACTATATTAGTTTAAGACGACAGAGAACAGAAGGAAGTTGATCAGTCCATGATGTTAAAAATAATTTATAAAAACAATTAGGAATGGACATCCACATCTGACACCAGAGACCACCTTTGAAGCCCATTTATGACCACCTCTTATCACGTAACCAAAACTCCATACTTAGGTAACACGATTATAACCGAACCGTCTCCATGACAACTGAGCTGATAAGTGGCTGACCTGCCTGTACGACAACAGCAACATCTTAAATGACTAATAGCTTCTCTCATTCTATGTTTCATCATGTGACAAGAGCCACATACAGAAAAACAAACTTAATCACAGGGATTGTTTCTTATAGATCCAGAAAGGGAATTTACAGCTTCTGATATAGCTCAGTCACAAAGTGTTTCTTTCTCTGAAGTTAGCTGTCCCAACTGCTCTGATGTGTGTGTGGCTGTTAGTGGTTGAGCAGGCAGTGCTGAAGTCTGAGGGAAGCAGAGGATGTTTTTTTTGGTCTTACCCATGGAGGGCTGGACAGTAGTGATGTGCGGCTGGGGAAGGCTGGAGGCTGGTGTACTCTGAGTGGTGTGAACGGCAGGGTTGGTAGAGATGGAGGTGGAGCCGCCCCCGCAGTCCGAGTCCTCAATATTTCCTCCGCTGTTACAACCGGCACCGCAGCCCTTCTGTAACCTGCGACACATAAAGTACGTGTCACACTCACATCTCTGTTTGTGACCCTAAAAAAGACTCGTCTGTCTGAAGTTTAAACCACATACCTGTCCCAGCTGCTGATAAGCCAGGTGTAAATGTTGTGTGGGCTGACAGGTCCTCCCCACACAGACCGGAGCTGGCTGTGCCCCCCGGCGTATGAGGTGGTGAGGGGGGACACGTAGATGGGGTATCCGATAGGCTGGTCGCACGAGGAGTTTATCATATTCCTCAGGGCCTGTTTGGCGTTTTGAATGCTGCCGCGTTCTGGGTTGCGATTGCGCAGGAAGACCAGCTCCTGCTGTTGCCCCGCCCACAGTCCACGCACACACTCTCTGTTCACCTGCAGGGGCGCACACACACACACACACACAGGTCAGGACCATGCTGCAGGAGAGGACATTCAAACCATTCTTGTTTTTAAGATTTCACTGGAATAGTTAACATCTTTGCTTTTGATAATACACAACAGTGAGACAGGGAAGAATGGAGAGGAGAGCAACAAAACAAACCAACAATTAACAATAAAACAAACCAGAGAAAAGATACAAGGTAGAAAAACTGGATGAGCCGTGACCTTGATGACTCGGAAGCTGAGGAACCTCTTGTTAAGCATGATGATCTTGTACTCGTCGCTGCCGTCATCCATGATGTGCCGCAGCGCCAGCAGTGAAGGCATGTTTGCTAAAATAGCGCTGCGCCACACAGGATCACCCTCGTGTGATATCAACATCTTCTCCTCGTTGGCAGTGATAGCGTCATAAAGAACTGTAGGGTCTTCATACTCGTCCGGAGATGTGAAGTGATCCTGGAGGAAACACGGATTACAGGGTATGTCTCAGTTCAGTGACAAAAACAGTCATTATTCGAACCTCAGGGCTATTTTTTTTTTGTCTTCTTGTTTACAGTCTGCCGCTGTGAAAAATGCTACCTGATGCAATTTCAGGGACATCCGCACTCCTGGTGCCACGACACGATTCAACAGTTCCATATCTGCAAACACCCACTCGTCCCTTGGAGACGTGATGCGAAAGTCTCCCTTGAAGAGCGCGTGGAGGCCATAGAGGAACGGCTCCAAGCTGTCAAAAAGAGACATGTGCTATCAGCTCTTGCATCTTGCTAGCACATACACAGGTAGTGACAGGTTTTAGCCGCAGTTAGAGACCTTACCTTGCAGACATACTGTGAGAGGCCGTGCCCAGGGCTCTTCTGCCAAGGATACACAACCCAAAACAGAGACCGACAAGTGGAGAATCTCTTTCACTAGTCACGGGCTGCGACACAGAGACAGATGGAGAAGTTCAGATGAATGACAGGGTGTTGCACATTTGTTTTTGCTTTACAAAAACAAGTCAGGTTGGACCAGTATTAAACTTCAAATTTGGATTCTCATTACTCATAAGTTTATCTTTTACATAACTAACATAACAAAACTTCTTGTAGAATTTTCTTTAATTTTGTACATAATAAAGATAAACAAAGCCCTAAAAATGAAAGTGGTACCGGGTGTCATATTAGTTTTCAGTAGGGCTGAAAAGGGTGACATATCAAGACAAAATGAGATGCTCCTGCCTCTTTAAGTAAAATATCATCAGCAGATGCAGAAAAATGTATCACAGATAAATACTTCAGAGACAATCACTTCTGTCTTTGACCTATCCCCTCATCTCTTTTCTGACATTTCTAATGTTCTAAATTCAGTTTCAAAAATGTTCATATTAATTTCTTGATTTGCAGAGTAATGTGTGTATACGTGTCTTTTTGGAGAAATGAGGCCAGGCTATGTTTGGTTACAGCTCATCCAAGGATCAGAATATGAATAGATAGTTGAAGGGAAAAAGACAACAAAGAATCTGAAGAGTCTGACCGTTTGACGCCTGCTGTTGCAATACTGAATCCAGTCCAGGTAAACCATGCAGAACGAGGAGGGGGTGATGCCGGAGGCCCTGTGGTCGTAGTCCTCATCGATGTTCAGATTGAAGGTGGGGTCGCCGTCTACGTAGTTAGGCCCGAGACAAGGTCGCAGAGCCTCCTGAATCGTGTCATTGGTGAGCCACTCTTCCAACTTAGGAGACCGACTCACATAGTAGATGATGCTCTGTTCAAGGCAAAAAAACGCATGATCCAAATGATTCAACCATCAAGCTATTGGAGGTTTAAGTTCAAAAACAAAGTTCAGAGTGCAACTGCGACTGGTCATATCAGGCTACAGTGTATGTAAAAGCAACATTAACAGGAAATAACACCAACAAAGATTTTAAACAAAGCAACGTGACATTTGTAGACCAAGTGCTGACATGCTGAGAAGTGAGCTTATGAAAAAAGAAGGCATGGCAAAGTGTTAGCGAGAAGCAGGTATTTACCTTGACGTAGTAAGTGATGAGGATCTTACGAAGGTCGAATACTTGCAACATGGAGGCGGCATTGTTGTCGCTGATGCTGTAACCCTCTAGTACATACTTGGTGGCGGCCACCTCCCAGGCTAGCCAGCGCTGTCCGAAGGCTGCGTTGAACGACAACATGTGTGGAAGGTGACCGGGTTCACAGCAGCAGCAGCCCTCGTCCTCCTCCACTCCCTCTGTGATGGCCTCTACCTCCCTCTGCTGACAGTAGGTGCCTGGAGAGATGGAAGAAGACGAGGATCAGCTGCATGGATAAGACTTCTGTATATAAAAGCATCAATCTGTGACACATTAGGCAGGTTAAATTAACAATTAATATACATTTACATTATTATTCATCAGAATTTACAGGACTTAATACAAGACTATAAAATAACCATCCACTGTTTAAGACAGTGTGTGGATACAAATAGAAATAACTTATTTTAAGATTACTCAGAAGTTATGATTTTAGATTATAAAGTGACATCCTCCCTAGAGAGTGACAAACAATATCTATCTTTCTTAGTCATCAACAACCTGAAAATAAACCTGGAGCTGTGAAACTGATCTTTTTTCAGAATAATGAAAATACAGCGCAAGAATGTGAATTACAGGACATTTTATAATGAATAAAATGAATAGCAGCAATATATTGCTGGCAGTTGCAGGTGTACAGTAGCAACTGACAATCTCAAGCTACTTCTTACATGAAGCTTCAAGATTCATTGATTATTATCATTTTACAACACAAGATTGTATAATGAAATGTAGTTTGTAGTCCCTTTATGCTACTCACTAAAAAACAGAAATTATATAAATGGATTATTAAGTTATAAGTCATAAAAATAAAACTATTTTTTATATTGTAGCGCAGAGGATGAATTGAGGCTGAGCTATAACGGGTTGATTTCTGTGAATAACTGCTATTCTGTGAACACTTCACAGATACCCCAATCGATATGTTCAAACCAGCAGGTAACTGAGCTCATCCCACAAGCTCCAAACATTATCCTCCCTTGCCGCTGACCTCTGAACTCCAGACCCCTCAGCTGGAAAGTGACAAGTCCGTTGCCAATCTCGATGATGTGCACCAGAGCGTTGAGGTAGTCTGAGGCGAGGATGAAGCAGTCGCCTGTGGTGTAGTTGCCCCAGCGGCCGAGCAGCAGGTCTCCGCACAGGCTGTGCTGCAGGGAGCGCGTCAAGTGCTCGTAGAAAATCGAGTTCAGGTTGTTGTCGTCGGCACCTTTGAGAAAAGATGATACCGTCATCGTAGCTTCAGGACAAGATTAAATACGAGTTAAATAAAGATGATGATCAGGTGGCGAGTGAACGTTGCGGCATACCTGGGTTGCGGTCTAACTGAGTGGCGAGTCTGGTGTTGGAATGATCGACCCGCTTGGTGCTGTAAATACGACAAACTATCATTAGAACTGAATGTAACGTACACTGTATATGGACTTTAAGATGTAGTTTTACATTTCACAGAGAATTTTTTAAAAATCAAAAACATACTTATAGTCTCGCTCCCAGAATTTAACTGGTCTGGTATATGAGGTGACGAACACGGCGCTGCCTAGGACAGGATTGAGAGGGGTGGAGAATATGGCGGAAAAGATGGCCTGGACAAAAAGCACAGCAGAGTCTGAAGTGACATGAGTTAAGGACATTAACTGATTAATCTTTAATCGTTATAGCACTGTGTCAGATTTTTGAAGCTATAGTTTGAGGTGTTGCTGTATTATACTATAAACTAGGCACTGATACGTAAGTATTGACGCAAAATCAAACAACGTGAAGGATACGTGGAACAGCGAAGGGCTGAGCGAAGGCGTGGAAGGCTGAGCCCCAGGTGATCTGCCAGGGGGCGATGTAAGTCAACACGAAACGCAGCTTGTACAGCAGGTCCCACATCTGAGAATTCAAAAGGACGAATGCATCAAAGAACACATCACCATCTGTATTCATACTATTACACTATACTGTCAATACAACTCAGATTAACATACACTGTGCACAAGTAGCATGAAATTAAATGAATTAATCTTATTTGTAATCAAAACTCTCGGGAGATGATAAGGTGTGTATTGTCCTAACCTTGCTAAAGAGAATGGACATGAAGTAGTAGTCGATGAGGAAGGTCTCGGAGAAGTGCGGGTAGTCGAAGTGGAAGAAGAGCGTGGTGAAGCACAGTGTCACGTACTGCTGCGACGGGGCACAGAAGGATGAACGCAGCAGCTTCATGCCTGCTACTGAGATGAAGAGAGCTCGGCTGCTGGAGGGGTCCAGAAGGAGACGTTGAGAGAAGAAATCAGTGACACATGTTGACATATACGGCTAATAACAGAGAGTAGAGAGTGACATATGATCTCCAAAACCACACAGACTACTGTACAGACTGCGCCTTACCCTACGGGTTGAAGTGGGGAAAAAAAAAGTGAAACGCCTGAGTAACAATTTTTATGTATCTTGAGCTACTGAGCACAACCTGTGGTTCAGCACATCTATTAATTTTATGTTCTCTGGTTTCAACACACAGCTAACAGTTCATATTCCCCCAGGGAGCGGAGATAAGGAACAGTGTAATGGTATTGATGTGAAATACTTAGGAAAGGCTTACTAGATGTCCAGCTCTTTATGGTTCTGGCCCACAGCTCGAGCTTCCGTCGTCAGAGAGTTAAGCACTACGGCCGGGTAGATGAAATATTTCTCCACACACTGCAGCCATGCGTACAGCTTCTCAAACCACATTAACTGAGCGGCATCTGGGGGGGGGGGGGGGGGGGGGGACAGAGAGCAAAACGATCTTGCACACTTGTCGAGGAAATCCACATCCCGAAACTCAAGCTTTTACCCCTTGTGTTCCCCTGAAGCTTTCTGCAGCTGTGAGATAAATCTGGCGGAAAATTATTTAAACTGAAAAAAAAAGTTTTAAAGGATATTTATACAATGGGTGGTATGGTGCTCTATTTCTGACATCCCTAGCTGTTATCAAATACGGGAAATAGATCTTCTCAAGAAGACAAATAATGCCTGGAAGGAAGACGTGCAGAGGGAGGCAGGCTGCGGTATCACGTTGGTAGTGTGAAGCTATTTTACACTGACAGAGACCCCTTGAGATAAAACTAATAAAGCTC
The DNA here is from genome assembly GCF_914725855.1 of Thunnus albacares. Classification (NCBI taxonomy): domain Eukaryota; kingdom Metazoa; phylum Chordata; class Actinopteri; order Scombriformes; family Scombridae; genus Thunnus; species Thunnus albacares. Next base: position 13,130,021 of record NC_058118.1, on the reverse strand, counting down.
TATTGTAGCTCCTTTAGTCTTCATTCAGCTACGAAAGTATTTTTGTTTATTTGTTGATTCTTCGTTTATTAATGGTGTTCAAAATGTCAAGCTGGTTGTTCAAAAAAAATAATCAGTTTGGTGCTGTTGCCCTCCATAAAGCTCCCCTGGAAATGTGTGAGGTTAAATGTTTTTCATTTAATCCACACAGATTTTTCCAGAGGGGAAACTATTCTGGTTCATGTAGTAGGTTTTCTTCTTATACTTTTCAGCTACTTCCAAGTGCTACGTTTCTGTGTATCTGAGCAAAGATAAAAGAGCGATTACACACACTCACCTCGGACCTCAAACTGACTGTACTCTCTGGAACGGAGCACAGGGTGAGCCAAGCAGAACCATGGCAGTTGTTTGCGGAGCTGAGGCAGGAGATAGTGTGTAATAAAGCCTACAACTCCGGCCAGGATGTACAAGACGAAGCTAAGCGCAGGCTGTGGATCAAGAGAACAAAAAAAAAAAAAGGAAAATAAGCATGAAAAATCTGTGGATATTTGTCACAAAAATCCTCTTGAGAAATATGTTAGAATAGGATCATAAACTCTGCTCCGACTAACTTGAAGGGCGATGAAAACTGTGCTGGCACTGATGGCAAACGTAATCACAGCCATGAGGGGACACATGACAAGGTCTGAATGAAGAATCTCTTTCTACAAAGAGAAGGCACAAGGATAAGTCTTTAAAATTAATGACAGTATGAAATTAAGCGTGAAACTGTCCCGCGCAGGTGAATGAGTGGTGATCTTTACCACAGAGTTACGAAGCTTCTCGGGAAGAGGGTCCTTGATCTCCACAGGGGGTTCTTCTGGTGTTCGGTTCTCCAGCTCTGGGAATAATTTAGACTTCACCAGTGACCTGATTTAAGTGGTAAAAAAAAAAAAAAACATACAAAAAGGACCCATGAGATCTACAGCAAAAAAAAGTTGAGGTGTTAGACACAACTTCAAAAGTTAGGAGGGAAAAAAAATAAATGGTACATGGTTGTGACACCAAATATAAATATATAATGCACTTCATGTTGAGGCTGGTGAGTGTGAAATAATATACTGACCACAGGATGGTGGGATCGCTGCTTTGGCGGCTGAGGTGGTAGGATAAGGCCAGGAGTAGGCCGCAAAACACAGAGAACAGTACTGGCACATGGGCATCCCCCCACGGTGCCTACAGTAAAGAAGACTGAATTAAGTTCCGAACCAGAAATACCACACCACGACTACTTTCATGTTCAGTCAGTGTCTCTTGCGCCACTTACGTTGATAGCACCGAGGCAAAATCCATACAGCAGAGCAGCCACTAACACGCTGCGTATGAGGCTGAACAGAGATGAGAGGGGGCTGGTAGTGGCTGAAGAGAAAGACACATAAATCAGCAGGAAGCTTAACACAAGTTTCTAAACTGACAGTCTTAAGATGCTGTAACACTTCTCTAATTTCCTGACAAGGTGTTACGTCATCCTTCTGTGTTGCTATTTTCTTACCAGTTCCACCAAAAATGTGCATGTCGATCTGCTCCAGCAGACACATCACAAAGGTATTGACCTGAGGTAGCAACCCAAACAGGAAAATGACCGGGAAACACAAGGCAAACACTGTGGAAATAAAGCACACACACACAAACATTTAACTAATACTCCAATATCAAACGTAAACATTGTTAATGTGTTTTAATCTTGGTGGGAATGGTGATCTGGACACCAAGTACAAAGCTTAAGTAAAGAATCATGTACGAAGACTAACCAACGAGCATATCCCTGACACAGAGCAGGAAGTGTGCGGAGAAGAAGGTGACACCATAGAGGGAGAATGGTTGCAGGCTGCCATAGCGCCCAGACAGGTCAAAGACCCAGATCATCATACAGCACAGGCAGAAGTAAACCGGCCGACTGTACACAATGATCCAGTTATGACCCTGTTAGATGACAGACAAAAAGACACTCAAACTAGAGCAAACTCGCATAAAGGTGAAGTGGCTGATTTTACTTTGTACTCTGAATACATCTTAGCACACGAAGGTGAACACAGTACTCACGTGCATCGGAGAGGCTGCGTCTGGCTGTACACTCTGAAACAAAGAGGCAGGGAATTTAAGCTTGAGACATGTGATACACAAAATAATTTGATGTTTTTCCCTGTTTTTTGTTTTGTATGCCTTATATGAAATTTGTTTTACACAATCAGATGCAATTCTGGTAGAACAGAAAAATTGATCGGCTGTCTTGCAGCTTGAGCATTTTTGTGTTCTGATTTCCCACATGGCTGCTGTCTAGAGATCAGTGGTGAGCCAAATTTAATATTACTGGAATACGGATTTAACACAGAGTGGCTAAATCTACAGTCTTGACTGAGACTGTGCTGTGATAGAAATAAAACTGAACTTTGCAGCAGAACAGACAGACCATACTGGCTGCATCTTCCCAGCCTATTTGTGGGCCTATTTCCTCCCTTTTTTCCCCTTCCTGCTTTCTGTTCAAAGTAGACTTGAATGAAGAAACGCAGCTGTTGTCTTTTTTGTCAATGTTTTTCAGGATGCAGCCACCTTGAGTGAATAAAACTTCACAAAAAACTGGATTCAATGTTTAATAAAATCCAGAGGGAAGGTACCTTCAGTAAGGAGTACTGGCAGCTAGCAATGACCAGGCAGAACTGGAAGACCCAGATGTCCCTGAAAAAGCCCTGGAGCAGCAGTAGGAACCCCAGGAAGGCCACCAGACTGGCCAGCACCACAGCAAACACATTTTCTCCAACACGGCGGTTCCTGGTAACAGAGCGTAGAGAAATCAATATTTGGACAACTTGTACGTACAAGCAGGAGTTACGACACCACAACTAGTTTTGAAGCCAATCGTGGTCCAGTATGCAACTTATACAAATGTGATATGGAAACTTGGAGGCATGTTTTGGCCAGCAGTTAAACTTAATTAACAAAACAAAACAACAACAACAAAACAAAACAAAACAGTTGCATATCCATACATTTGTTTGTTTTTCACCGAGCAAGAAGGACTAGATGTAATTCTAAGAATTTTGAAATCATACAAAAAAGAACGAACCAAAAGGGCAAAATGGGATTAATTGATGACTCAAATGCACTCAGGTACATTATTCATTACATATTAGCGATAACTGATAACCACAAAATGCTTTCCTTTATTTTGGAGAAAAAGGGATTAAAAGGTTTCATCTTTCCATGACTCCAACACTCTGGCTTACCTGTCCAATAAGGCCAGAAGAGCCAATCGATCATATCGAACCCTCAGCCACTTCCCGGGAAGCACCCAAAAGCGATAGTACTGTTTGGGTTTAGCCTTCTCCTCAATCATCAGTGTGTTTTCCTGGGACTCTTGTAGAGACTCATGATCCAGATCAAACTAGAGACAAGAGAGAGGTGAGAAATACATGATGAGTTAAGAAGGAGAAACAACACAACAATGACATGTGATAGTTTCCTCTGAGATAGAGAGAGTCCTGGCTTCTTAACATGACATGCTACCTAGAACCATCTGCAGCATGAAACATCAAAGACTGCTAACCTCAGGCATTTCCAGAGGCACCCTGCGCACCTGCATGCCCTGTAAGACCACAGGTCTGGGCTGGAGCATGGACAGGACTGGTGCCCCTTCCTGGACCTCAGTGGAGGTGAAGCTTGAGGACTGGGACTGTCTCTCCCTTTCCCTGCAAGTGTGAAATTTCATGACAGAAGATGAAGAAATACAACAACAATGGCGGACGGCTTCATGCGAGTGTTGTTCTCTTTATTGTCTACCAATATTAATATTATCAATATTTTCCTCATTAATGATGTATTATTTTACCCACCCACAACCCATCTGCAATTAATCAGAATGTTAATTTTTATGACCCAGCCCACTTGATCCGTGGATTAACCGCGATCACTACAACCTGGTAGTAAAAGCTTTATAACTTACTGAACTGGGTCCTCATAACCGCCTCCAGCAGGTCCAAATGTGTAAGACCTCTTCACTCCTGTTACACAACAGAAAGAAAACTGAAATTGAATACTTTTCAACAAGATATAATCTTCAATAATCTGTAGTCATCTGTAGTTCCAAGTGATTTTTTGACCGCATTTTATCTGCTAATCATCGTGCGTCACTTGTTGACTTCTTCCTTATACAGATGCTATACACATATAAACTTTACTTATCTATCCCTTGTAAAAGCCTGTTTTTAGTGCACATACACTATCAAAACATTTCAATGATCCTGTTTCGATGTCATCTTTAGATATCACCAGCTCTTCCCCCCCTGCTTCCAGACTTAAAGGTAAGCTAAGATAAACTCCACCTCTTCATATTCAACTAACAGACATGAGGGTTGTATCGATCTTCTCATCTAACTCTCAGCGAGAGAGCCAATAAGCATATTCCCCTAAATGTCGAACAACTCCTTTAAAGCCACTGACTCACCACTCTCGTCATAGAAATAGTGCACCGCCCCCTCTGATGTGTCGTCAAAGGTGGAGGCCTCGTGGATGCCACTGCGGGGCAGTAGGAGCGAGGAGGCGAACTGTAAGGCTGAGGGAAGGGTGCGGGTCCGTGAGTGGGAGGAGGTCCGAGCCCGCTGGAGGTCCTGGAGGCTACAGGAACAAAAATCACACAACAATCACACATCAGCTTTAAAATGTCAATGTAGCAGTTTTCACTTAATTAATTCTTTATTATTAATTTCCCCAAAAGCTGCTTAATATATTAATTGTATGGTAACATCCCCCCAAAATATTTACCCTAAAAAGACAGTAAACTACTTTGACTATGGCACACTTGGTGGAGAGTTTGGCAGAAACAAAAAGGTATGTTTGCTTAGTGGACTGACCTGGGAGGGGATCCCATGGTGGACGGGGGCGGTGTAGGGTTGCTCCCAGCATTGTGTCTCCTGCGGATGGCCTGGGTCCTCTTAACATTGCTGACTGAGTCGTGCTTGCCTCCATCCTCTGAAGCCATGGCTGGAGAAGGGTTATCAGTTACATCAATGCAACGGTTTACATTACAGTCACAGTATATATGATACAAGGCACCATTTGTATCGCAAACAGGTAACAATGCCTAACATTATTCTAAACAATACTGGATTTTACTTTTGCCTTTGTAATATCTGCATTTAGAATGTGACACTGACAAAAAAAAAAAACTGGAACTGGATTACTAATTTATTCTCATACATTGAACAATTTAATGTCCCAAACTGCATAAAGCTGAACTACTAATCTTACTGTGTTTCCTCCCCCCACTGAGAAGCAATAATATGGTTTAATGACACATTAATGTTGATGGTCAACTGTGGTGTAAAAGAATAAGATATGTTAGTGATCAGCTCAATCATAGATTTTAATTGATACATTCATGGTTAACAACGCTGTCCTAAAGGCTTAATATTATATTTCATTTCCTCTGACATCAGCATAGGGAAGTTTTAAATTAAGTGCGAGCTGCATCTCCACTATAATACACTGCGGGAGACCATGATACATTGCCATAGATCATCACTGTACAATGTGTTGCATTTAAAAACTTGCATCAGATGGATTAATCAACAACAACAACAGTGAAGACCCTGCAAGTTGAGCATTTAACATATTTGTGCTTCTGTGGTTATATAATGGAGATATGACCATCTGTAGTGTGTTTTTATGGTGTTTTCATGTGAAATATGCGCCCCTACCAGGAAGCCCTTGAAATGTTTTGAAACCTAGGTAAATCAACTGCAATGACCACAATTGTGCAATCTGCCAATAAGCAATTGGCTTTTTAAGGGAGGATAGTTCATGTAAAAAGTGTTGTATTGTTTATTTGGATCCTCATTAGTAGTTACCAAGGCAACAGCTACTCTTCCTGGATTCCAGCGTAGTGTGTATGTGCCTCCCTGTATTGTAAACTGTTGATATGTCATTTTAAATACATGTTATGTGTTGTAAATAGGTTGTCAGTATTTATTTACCTAATTTACGTGCACTCGTTTCATTTCACCTCAGTGTAGAGAAATACACTGATACGAACAAACGCCGTACTGCAGGCGTCTATGACGACACTGTTGACACCACGTATCTGTGACACGCCTGTAGTATTACTAGTAGTAACACTACCTGCCCCCTGAAAAAAATCCTACGGGAAACACTGCAACATATATACTTTGACCACACAATTTAAAAATAGTCCAGTTTTGGCAAAGAGTAATTTGATTTGTCTAATGTTTGTATTCTAACAGCTTTCATTTAATTTGATTTATTGATTTGTTGTTACATTTTGATTCTAGTTTGAAATTTGAGAAAACAAGTCTTGAGTGTTGTTTAATCTTGTGTCTATCTGCTAAATACATCCTGGATCATGACAAATTTAATCATGGCCCTATTTCACCCTTTATTGACTTTAGTTTCTCACTGCTTTCTGGCCTTGAAAGAAAACTACAATGATAACTTTGCACTGGCTGCATGCTTATTTACAAACGTAATTTACTGAAGATTTTGTTGATTTCTTATAGAGCACTTCTTTATCTTTGCATGTACATAAGCACATATTAGATCAGCTGACAAAGTTCTTATGACTGTCCTCTGATCCAGGCTGAAGTCAAGAGCCGATCAAGTCTCCGTAATCTGATGCCCAATACTGTGAAACAAATTTTCATGACATTTTACAATCTTTTAATACACTGTAAATTTATTTTTGTCTCTTTTGTTTCATTTTCTGCTTTTTCCAATGACATATTTTCTTTATCACTTATTTTTTAGTTAGGGCAATTGCATATTTGAGTAATGAAACTCATATACCAACTCTTTAAGCACATGTTGATGTGCTGACTTCGAGGCAACACTCACAAGAGCTCATAGTTCATGAATTTCATTCTTAAACACAACTTCCTTCGTGACGCGTTCCTTTGATCACTGCTTTCTAGAGGCACAAAAGCCTGTGTGGTTTAATCATATCAAAGGCAATGTTACCCAGAGCAATGCAAACTCGGGGGAAGAGTCTTCCAGGAGCTTGGTAGAGGTGGTGAGGCATGACTAATATGTGAAGTAGCTACGCAGTTCCTTTTCCTTATCTTGAAATCAGCTTTTCATTTATTCAAGTTTGTAAACTACAATGTTAGCACTAAATTAGGTTAGTCAGTGAGATGTTTACTTTCACATCTGTGACTCAGATCAACCTTGGAAGCAGTGTGACAGTAAATCACCGTAAATAAAATATATTTGTTCTGAATCAATGTCTGTGTAAGTCAGTGTTTATACCTGGAATAAATGTTTACTTTCTTTATATGCAACCGCTTGATGTGTGCCCAATTTCGATTTTTAAAAACCCTTCACAGTTTGAAACTTGAGCTTGTTCTTTAAAATTTGTCTTCTACTGTAATACAACATAACTTTGCCAGTTTTCACTAGTTATGTGAATCTTTCTTCATTTTTCCACGATCCTGATTACATTCTGTAAGGTCACAATGGAAACTTGCGGTGCGATTCACAAAGTGCTCAACTAAAAGCTTAAGTGGGTATGGTTGACCCTTTTTGGATACTCATAATACAGTAACAGACGTGTTTTCTTTAGTATTTAATTGTTGTAGACAAAATTAAATACCAGCTAATATTATATTATGGTCAATAAATTATTTCAAGTTAACAGTGTCAGCCAGAATCTGTGGATGCCTCGCAACTTGGCTTCATACCTTCTGGCAAATTAGAAAGCTTCAGAAAGCACTAAACTCAATGCCAAAGCCAGAAAAAAAAAAAAAAAAAAAACACATCTCCAACGGAGCATTGCCCCAGGACTCCTCAGGCAGATTACTTTCCTTAATTAGCTGAATACTCCAAAACATTTTGAAAAGAAAAACAAACATATTGCAACTGTTCCACCCCCAGGATTCAGCCTTCACATGCACCAAAAACTAGAGGGGCGTATCCTGAAAACACAGATCCTGGACCATTATTGTGTTAAACCAACTCACCTCCTCCCACAGCTCCCTCTTCAGCCAACTCTGCTGCCCTCCAGCCCATCTGGTTACCAGTCCAAGAGCCCCCAAGAGAATCCAGCCGATGATGATGAGTTCCCGGAAAGCTATCAGTATGAATAGTGCGAGCCTCCAGATCAGACTTAGAGATGGTGAGAGTGCGAGGTGCAGGGGTGGAAGTGGAGGGCATTGTAAGCAGAGTAGAAGGCAGAGCTGCCGTGTTGCTCTGGCCTCCACCTGCCCCATCCATACTTAGCACTCTTGCGTGAGTCTTAGCACTAGCTGTGCTAGAAGAGCGCTGAGCAGCACGAGAATGCGAGGGGCCAGCAGTTTCAGGTAAATCCCCTTCCCTTGGAGTGGGCAGTTGAGCAGCAGAGGGGAGTGGGGATGTAATGCCAGTGTTGGCGAGGTCTGGGGAGTAGCAGGAGGTAGAGGAACTTGAGTCGTCATCGTCGTCGTCGTCATCGTCTGAGCTGTATCGGCGCTGAGAACCCAGGCTAGAGCCAGCGCTCATGTCGCTGCCGTCGTCCTCGTCGCTGGAATCCTCGAACAGACTTTCGCTGTAAGTCTTGGCGCCGAGTCGGTTGCGCACCGGTATGTAATCTCTGTGTTGTCTATGATTGTGGTGACGCCTGTAAGAACCACAGTCAAAACTACTGCTTCCTGCTCCAGCTCGCCTCCGCGGGGCTTTCCTTCGGCCTGGCCTGTGCCCCACACTACTGCCACTGGCCCGCAGCAGCTTTAAGTCTTTAGGGCGCACAACCTGCTGGGCTTGCAGAGCAGGCTGCTCAGACAGTAGGAAGGGGGTTGAAGATATGGGCAAAGCAGGCTCAGAACACACTAGACCCAGGGCCAGCCCTGAGGGCACTGAATTGGCCTGCCGAGGTGGGGGTAGAGGAGGAACAGGGACGTTTCTGTCTAAATCACAAACCTCTGAGTGGCCACTACTTGAAGGGGAAGAGTTCTGGAAAGGAGGGGGCTGTGCAATATCACAGGGTACGGGAGGCAAATCCTCTCCTTCAACAAGTGTCCTGTCTAGCCCCTGGCTGAGGGAGAACTCTTTGGAAGGGGAGCGCAGTAGCACACTGTCTGACAGGTTGTCTGTATCACTGCCACCTTGTCCTGCTGGATCCTCTGTGGGCTCATGGATGTTAGAACCCATCGCTGGTGCTGAGGCAGACGCCTGTCCATCTGCAGGCCGTGGATGGCTGAATGAAGGACTTTCCAGCTGAGTGGAGTCTGTTTTTTCACTGCGGTAGCTGCTAACCGTGCTCAGCGTCTCACGGTCCGTGGTGCCCCCACCCGCACTGAAACAGCTGTCCGTGGATCCAGCAGCTAGTGCTACCCCGCTGCGGCTGCCTGGGTGCTCAGTCCCAGGTGCAAATGCCACAGGGTCGAGGCCCAATCCCAGGAGATTTTCACTCAGCTCCTCGCTTAAGCTGCTCTTTATAAGGGGGCTAAGGGGAGTATCCCCCAGGCTCTCAGACTCAGCAGAGGGGCCAAGTGGAGAATAAGCCCCCAACCCATTGTCCTCAGGACTTTGTTGAGACAGTTGTTCTGGTAACTCTTCCACTTCATGCAACTGCTCTTTCTCTCCTCCATCTTCCTGGCTGGAGGGTGAAGGGGGTATAGACAAGCAGTCTCCAGGTTCTCCAAATCCAGCAGACATTACAGATACTCCCATGTGACCTGGGAAATCGCCTCCTAGAGCAGCAATGCAGGACTGGCCCACACCTGGAGCCCCTGTACAATAAAACAGATGAGAATTAGATTGAAACGCACTTTGGTGCACTGGATGTTATACAGAGGCTGTGAATCCTGTTTCTCAAGACCAGAGCGTTTTTTAAAAATTCTTTTAATATACATTTGGATACATGCACTACCCTTGGTCCTGATGGACAGGATTAAGAACCATGCTTACAATAGAATGTGTGCAGTAATCATATGCTTGTAGCCAAGGCTCCTGAGTGTGACTTGTTTTCAACAGGATTAGACAGTGTTCAGAGTATATGATGATGCTTGTTCCTGGTCTCTGAATAATGGCAGACTTACTAATGGTGTCCTGGGAACTCTGGCGTAGGATATCACGATGAGCTGAAGTAACAATCACATTATTGCTTCCTTGTTCCCGCATTAGCTCCTTGATATCTGAAGTGAAAGAAAATAAAGTGGCTCAAAAAGCAGCAGTGCATACATAACAGACTACACTCACTATGACCAGGCTCATGAATAATTTCTGCAAGGACAGAGTACAGAAAGACAATGTACAGACTTACCCTTAGTTCCCCCTGTATCCTCGAGCTGGGGTAAGAACTCCTGGAGTATAAGGACAATAAAAACACACACAAAAGATACAGTTAGTGCATTAAAATGGTTGAACCATTGCAGTATACTATATGGTAGACAACAACATCAGGATCTAATGAAAACTTTTGCCCAGCAGACTTGAAAGAGAATGCAAAAAAACTATTCTAAATGACTGTTTTTTGACAAAGTTCAAAATTAAACATTTTAAAACACTGAACATGTAGAATTGCTGAGACGATGGAGGGAGAAAAACAAGAAGGCTGCAAGCTACTATAAATTATGGTACCCTCACCGACACCTGGTTGAGTCCAAACAGAGAGTGCTGGGAGCTACAGCGCACCGGGGGTGTTGAGTTGACCTTCCGAAACACAGTCATCTCTACACCAACATGACTATCCCTGTGAGGAAAGTACACATACAAACAAATTAAAAATAAGTCAGCATCTCACAGCGTTATGATTTCATAACTTTTCTCCAAAGTCTGTCAGAAAAAAACAACAACTTCCTCTTACCTGTGCTGATTCCCATCATGGGCACCCGAACCGTCGTCTCCTTCTTCTGTCCTTGGGGCTTCAGCTGTGAGTGAGGCCTGCTTCTTCTCTACAATCTCCCCAAGGTCGAACATAGCGTGAAGTCGGTAGTTCACCACTTTAATGGCTGTGAAAAAGACAGCCACCACGGCAGAGTACATGCCTGCGACCACCAAGCTAGGAGGAAGAGCCTAAGAGAGAGAGTGAAACGACAGTGACGGCAACTGAGTTATATGAAATTCAGACAGTACAGTCCAAATCAATGAATAAGTGCCAGGAATTATTTGATATTGGCTAACACATTGTAAATCCTCCCCCCAAAAAAGACGTCAACAATATATTAAACACAGTGCTATGTATATACATCTCATAATGAAAGAAGCTTCCCGTTGCTCATTTCAACAGGGAAGCCTATAGACAAGTAGAATTTCTTACCAGAGACAACAGTAAATTAGGCAGTCGATATGTTTAGACATTCAAACATTTAATCTATGTGCTTATACATTGTAAAAGGTAACTTCTGTGTTTAAAATGGTCTTATTTATGAATATATGGCCATCCCTACAGTTTCCCCACATTGCTTTAACCACTAATTTGCAATTGAATGAGAAAACAAATCTTAAAAGTTTATTACACACACTGTGAGTTGTGAATGTTCTCACGACTCACTCACCTATGATCAGTGCAACTGTACATTTTCATGCATTCACTTTCTTTTTCACTTCAAAATAATGACTGGGTTAAGCACGAGATTTGTTTAAAACCTGTTTAGTTGTCTGACCACTTGCGTTGCTGCCACTCATATCTAAGTGATAAGGATAACTAAATGTTAAGATAGCTCATATGAATGATGGTGACATAAAAAAACAAGATCAAAATGTTTCCTTTAAATGGTGCCTTATTTTGTGATTGCTACAATATTAGAGCATGCCTTTATTTTTAAAATGTTTTAGTCTATAATACAGTTGACATTGTTAGAGATCAAATTATGAGGTAATGCTATAGTGTCTCCTTCACCATGTGTCAATTGTGTATTGTGTAAATTTCTTTGTGCAGCTGTCATGTCTGCGAAACCCCCCCAGTTATGATAGCATGTAAAAAAAAAAAAAAGTTTTTAATTATACATGCCAGAATTTAGTAGCTCCATCTAATCCAGTTTGAATAAACTGGCAGTTAGCCTACCGCAAAAATGTGCTTACCATGTACAGCAGAAAGGGGAAGGCCAGGAGGAATATCCAAAGGTAGAGGTGGAAGCAGTTGGAGAACGTGCTCTGATGGGGGTCCACATACCACCCTCCTGTGAGTGAAGCCCACACACCCTGCCGTAATATCTGAAGAGCTTGGGAACCCATCTCCACCTTCAGGTTCAACCCAATGCCGAAATGCTTCCTCCAAGGCTGTAGCTCAAAAGACTGTGCAGTTCGAGCCACAGTGTCTTGTATCTATGATGGCACTTCCATTGGGGATGGCAGGTTAACCAAGACTGTTTCATCAAGGACAATAGTTCTGTGTCTCGGATATGTATACTTCAGTTGAGGTCAAGAGTCCTTGCATATTCTTGTGCCAGTATGTGCTCCCTCCCTGCACAGACGATGCCACACTCTAGCCTAATCCTTGTTGGGTAATCAGGTGAGTGACTTTTTGGCACATTGGTAACCCACTGAACGTATGAAAAAACATTCATCTGTAAGAAAGATCAAAACTGGTTTGTTTCCTTATACAAAGCTACATTTGAACATCCCATTCAGTGGGAAAAATTATGCTATGCAATAACCAATTAATGAAATTACAGTAAAAATTGCATACGGGTCTTTCTAGTTTGACTTCCTTAAATTCAATATGATGATAATGAAACTATATAGTTTCCTCATTACTTGTAGCTGCTCTTTATCACAAGATAAATCAGACTGTTTTAATGTTGAGTCACCAATAAACTTGATAATTTGACATGGATCACTCATAATAACATTTGCATTAGGTCACAGTAATAATTTGGAACTAGCTTCTAAAAATGTACACTTTCAGCTGATTTCTTTTTTACTTAAAGCAGAACTGACACGCACTACAATGATTAAATAAAATGAGTGTAACGTTTGTCAGTAGGTGTTTTCTTACAAACAATGTTGATAATACATTTCCGATTTCAAACAGGATGACAGAGCTTTAAACTCCCTATTTTCATGTCCAGGCCAGTGTTGTCCCAGCTATAGATTAAGTTTTCTGATTGGCATTAGCAAGCTAACAGACAATTTAGCCTCGCTAACGAATATCGCCATGTATTTGTTATGATCGGTAAAAGCTGATCAGCCACCATTAACGCCTTCAATCACCTCGGTGTGTATGAAAACATAATCGATAGCTGCTGTAAAGTCCAGCACACTGGCTGACAAACGTTAACGTGATTAGATTGATTAACGCTGGTTACCGGCTCCTGCTAGGCCGCATATCAGCACTTCAGCCCGGGTGATGTCTCTGTCGATAGCTGGGTGAGTGTTCAGCCTACAACAACAAGTTAGCCCAACCGCTGCTCGTCATTAGTTCATGTTAGCTTCGTTTAGCTTGATACATTTGATAATTGTGCTCACAGTGAAATGTTTTCCACATTTTGGATCCCAGCACAGCTTACAATTAGCTTTAGCTGTCCAGCTTGCCTCATATCCTCCTTCCGCATCCAGTCCTTGCAAAAAAATCTCAGAGCTTTTCCTTCACAGGATGCTAGCGAGCGAGCTGTAAAAAAACTGTAGCTGTAGCCTGACTTTTCGTTTGGCGTTGGCTAACTTATCGTTGTTTCCTGAAAGTCCCTCATCTTCTTTGGCATTAAAGGTTGTCAGGCATGCAGTGGGAGCGGAGGTCCTCTCTCATGATGAACGGCAGCTGTGTCTTGGGATAAACTGTATTAGAAATGTTTCAACCATCAAGCTAGCTAGCTGGGTAGCTAGCAGTAGCTAACAACTAGTTGACACACACGCACGCACGCACGCACAGAGCGATCAACGGAGAGAGAGAGATTCCCATGGCGCTGATTGGTCGTGTGCACTGACGTCACGGGGAGGGGATTTTTCTCTTTTATTTCAAAATTAAAAATATATATATATTTTCATATAGAAATGCGATTTAAATAAAAGCACAGACAGCAAAGCACTAAAGCAAGACAATAAATAAATAAATACAAAAAAAAGAATAAATAAATAAATAAATGCATACATACTACACATGACTACATATTCATATAATTGCACCAGCAGGGGCCAGTTTTATGAAGATATGTGACCCTGACATGTGTATCATTCAGCAGCAGCAACAACAAAAACCAATGAGCTTTACTTTTTTTTGTAAAATTCTGATATGAAGCTCCTGTGTCTTTATCTTTGTATTTACCTATAAGTGAAGGTTACTGACTTCACATGAGCCCCAAAGAAGTTTGAGGTCTGAGTATATTTTTCTTGTTTCTGTTGTGTCCACTGTGACCTACTGTTGGATTTCTGATTATTTATTTGCTCCTTTTATGTTGCCTTCTTTAATGGTTGCTTTGCACCGTGCGCTGTCACATTATTTAATCAGCTATTCCTCTGTTCCTTGGACAAGTCATGGGAGGTTTTAGGAATCACAAAAACTAATGGAACCACCATGAGATAAGATGTCCACATGAGCCAGATGAAAGCCCATGAACACCTTGACCAAGAACACCTTTGACAGTTCAACACACAAGGGAAGGAATGAAAATAAAATTAGAGTATTTACCTACGTGTTGTTGCTGTGCACTGCTTGTTGTCACTGAAAAAAGCAAACTTCTGAGGGTAAGCACAACATTTCTCATGTCTTGCGTAAAAGCAAGTCCAAATTTCCTCTCCAAGCTTTGGAAACTTTCCGGCCTGCTGTATGTAACATATATTCGAAAATAGATGTCCAACCATTCATCTTACATTTGTTTAAAGCATTACAGTAACTGGTCATGAATAGTCAGAATCAGAGGCTAACAGAGACTAAATTGACTAATTACTACTAAATTTCACAGAAAACATACAACACAACCACATAACAACCATAATAATAGGATTTATGATTCCAGGAAACAGTTACTGAATGTGCAGGAAAGGTAAAATATATTTTAATTTCAAGGAAACTGCAGAGGCTCTGACAAATGTATGCACACATTTTCAGCTTTGAATTATATTTGAATTCATGTCACTCTTAAACCTCAAGTATATAGCTGTGTTTAGCATTACATAGGCTCTGATGTGACTTTTAAATTATAGGGCAAATACTTAAATGGTAAATGGGCTGTACTTGTATAGCGCGTTTCTAGTCTTTCAACCTCTCAAAGTGCTTTTTATACTATGAGTCACATTCACCTATTCACACACATTCATACACTGATGGCAGGGGCTGCCATGCAAGGTCCCAACCTGCCAATCAGAGGGAATCTAATCATTCACACATATTCACACACTGATGGCACAGTCATCAGGAGCCATTTGGGGCTCAGTATCTTGCCCAAGGACACTTCACCATGTGGATTGGAGGAGCTTTACAGTATACTTACATTATGAAGAAAACCTGGTCTGAATGTCAGAGGAACAGAGGTAGATCAGAGTGGATATGTCACAGTGGTTGTCATGGGCTTCTTTTTTCAAAACTGTTTTGTTGAATCAGGCTTGTGACATCTCAGCAATGCTTAGTAGTGGCTTATCATATCCTGTAACCACCCTCCTTGATACCCAATGTCAGCACAGATCAAACCTCACCTACACTAGACCTGCACTGACGCCACACCACCTCTCTTAGCCCTCAGGGTCATTCTGCATCAGTCACAGCAGCTCAAACAGGTAAATGTGATGAGTGACCATGCTGGCTTGAAATATAATCTTTATAAGCGCTTGTCTTTTGTGATAAACCTCACATTATCTCATAGAAATATTGCTAATAGCTGCTTTGGTGAGGGCAACTTTTACTTCACATGACTCTGGTGTTCAGTGATGCGGACCTCTTCATCCTACAGTTCCTTATCCTCTCAGCAGGGGGTAGTCAAACAACACAAAACGTGTTACTGCTGCCTAACATATAGCAGACTATTGTTTTTATCCAAAATGGTTGAAGATGTTACAGAGAGTGCTTTAATAAGCAAGCCAGGAGACAAACCAACCAGGACTCATGAATTACGCCAATACTTTTGGATATTTAGATATTACTGCTCTTATCAAAGAATACATGTGTTAATAATGTAACAAAGTGAACAACAAGCACTTATGGAAAAAATCGATTAATGTGCTATAGACTGAAGTTATAAAATAATAACTGTCAGTGTCATTTTTTGTATGGTAAGTCACGCTATATGATGGCTGATATACAATATAGTTACAGTATATCCTTGCCCTTTGTATTGGAATCTAGAAATTAAGCGCTGAAATACTAAAAACTGAGATATCATGACTTCCAGTTCCTGAAGACACTGGCTATCACTCTTCCCATAGTGCATCTTTCTCCTGCCTAAAAATCTGTAGTCTCCAAGCCCAAGCCTAGTTACAAGTGATGTCACTTGCAACAAAATGCCACGAGCAAGAGCTGAACCTGTCACACTGTGTGGTGTGAACCACCAGAGACCCTAACAGGAGTTTAACTGGTCTAATATCTTGTTCCATTAAAGCTTCATGTGTCTAAACCAACCTCACTAAAACCAAGGAGATCTATGTTAATGCAATCCTGAACTAGACAGCTACAGTAAGGTGCAGAAAAAAAAACATTTTCTTTTTATAATAGACATTGGACATGCAGGCATTAACACGCCAGAACAAGGCAGCGCTCGAGAGAGAGAGAGAGAGAGAGAGAGAGAGAGAGAGAGCAAAAGAGAGGAAAGAGAGCAAGAGTAGATGATGATGAAACTCAAGTGTAAGAGACATTTTTAAAACATATCATGACCTGCAATTTGTGTGAAATGCTGTTTCTTTATATTAAACATATTAGCTTATCTTGTTAGCAAAGTGTGACCTTTGTAAAATTACATCATTGTGAATTCATTGGGTTTCTTTTCATCCCAAAACATTCCCAACTCTCAAAGCTTAACCACTAATAGTTAGATTAGTGTAATGGGTACATTACATTACTAATTGAAAGTGCAACCATTGCAGCTGGTCGGACTGGTGTGGCTACTAGAGGGTCACTTGTGTTCACATAATATATACCTTGATATATACTATTATTGCTACCTGAAATCCTAATTCATGTCACTATTAGTTCATTCTGATTTTTTTTTAAAATTACAGTGTGTACTGTGTGTGTATAATGTCTGCATCCATTAATAAAAGGCAAATAAAGTGCATTTTCTTTGTGAATCTACAAGAAGCAACACACAACACAGGTGTGTACAAAGTATATAATCAAGTGTATTTTCATCTTTATCCACGTTCTGTACACATATTAAGATCCATTTCACATGAACACTATACAATAGCAATGAGTGAGGAATGGAATATTTTCTGAGCGCTGAGCAGCTCATGTTTGAATGGCACTTTCATAAAAAATAACAGGAAATCACAGAGCATGAATAAGTAAATGTAGACATAACTCAACAGAGAAAATGGCTTTATATTATCAGATCCATTGAGTAACAGATTCAGCACATATAAAATGCACAATGCAACAAAACAAAACATTTGTTTGTTCCATCCTTGTGTTTTTCTCTGCATAATCTGAACTGTAAATAATGCAAAAACAAAAAGATATTTGCAGCTATCAGAGGAAAGAGTGTGCTTTTTGTCTGGATTTAAGTAAAAGGCAATCTAAAATGTAACGTGTTAAGAGTAGTGGTAACAAGATACATCGAAATATCAGAGAAATATCAATACAATTCACAAACCTTCAATTATTCATCTCATAGAATAGTCTTTTAGTAACTGATAGAAAAAACAATACATGTTTGGCTGCTTTACAAGGAATATCTATGTCTCAAAGATATGTTTACATTTCTGTGTGCTTTTGAATTATCCCATGACAGCCTCTGGTGAAGCTGGGTTCATTCTCCCCTTTCCAAGAAGCAATCAGAAAATCTTCCTCAAACGTGACTCCGTGTTCCCCAAAAAATTCCTGTGAAGTTTGGGCTGCAGCGTTTTGGATGTCGTTGTGAAAGCTGTGTGGGAGGGAGGGAGGGCAGAGCATCTCGGGCGTTGGTTCTTCTTGATACCTGTTTATCACTGCATACACAATGCTTCTTCAATCTGCTAACCTCTATATGTACATACAAGCAATGTTTACAGAGAAATACCTTCACTGGTGTAGACTGACCTTTTCACAATTATCCCTACTTGAAATGGCATGGCACACTGACTGTGATATCTCACATAAAAAATGCTTCTGATCCATCATACTATAAGGTTCACTGGCCTGGAGTATGTTGAGTGAGTTTATAATCCCTTTAAAATCCCGTATTTTTCACTGGGAGAGCTAAATATCATGCTTCATTTATGATACTGCACCAGCAACATAATACTGTCTCCTGTGGACAGAGGCAGAGTGACTGGGGAGCTATTAACCCACATAACATAATATGGAGGCTGCAGAGATGATGTCTTATCCAAATAAAGGCTTTCATTTTGAGTGTAGTCAGAATTACTCGGGTGCTCTCTGCTCATCTACCATAAAAATTCAATAAGTGGTCTGTTCTGCCTCATATATCATAATGGGGACATTGAGACTTGAGATAGAACAAGAAGTACAAAGAAACATTTAGGCAAATCTGTCTGGATGTTCTCAGCATGTTCTTCACTGTAGCATATCCATGCTATATACAAAGCCAAAATGGATATGCTTCTTCCTAGCTTGTTAAAAACATAAAAATGACACACTAACAAAGAATCTGTGAATGCAGACTGAGTGCACATGTCGACACAGAGCATGAGTCAGATCTTGTGCCATAGATGAGGATTTCATCACTAGTAGGAGCTGGGCAACCTTGACTTTTTAAGGGAAATGTAACTGTTCAAAGCAAGATGCAGTTGCTTTTTACAGTTGTTTTTTTTTTTTTTTTTTTGGTGGCCTGTGAAATTTCTCTGATGGTCAACCGGACAAAATGGGGGAGCGAAACAAAAGCTCTCATCTTCTTGTCTCAGTCCGCATGCCTATACGCTCCTTCTCTGTTCTCAGACGTAGTATTCTTTGTCTTTGTTCTTTTTGCCCTTTGTGATTGCCTTGGCCACAGAGGCTGTTGCTGTGCTTTTGTCTTTGACCACTGCTCCGTTGCCCTCCACAGTGGAATTGTTGGCAAAATTGTGGCTCTGGTCTGACTGGTAGGAGCCCTCGTCCCGGTTGCGGTACTTGTACATGGCATAGAGGAGGATAAGAATGCAGAGAGCAGCAGCAGCCACGATACCAACCACCATCCCCGTGGTGCTACTCGACTCCCTGATCACCTCCACGGCGCCGGGTTGGCTCTTTTCATCAGAGGCTGTGGGGTTGGCTGTGGGCACATGGGGAAAATTGGGGGGGTAAGTTAGTCCTGGTGTGTTTCGGGATGATGGAGGAGCAGGGGGCAGAAGCACCTGGTCGCGGGTGTTCATTTTGCCTGCGGGAATATGGAGCTGGTCAGGGTTGGTGGTGGGAACATAAGGAGGTAAGGGGCGGGGTTTCTGGACTCCACCATCACCAGCGGCGGGAGGTGGAGGAAGGACTGTCCTGTCAGTGACCATAGGGGAGTTATTATTGTAAAAGTCCTCGTCATCGGATTCCGTCATCTCCCCAGAGCCAAAGGCCGAGACCTCCACAGGGTCACCACAGTCCTCCTGGTCCGGAGGGCAGGAAGGGTGAGGAGGGAGTATCAGGGATTCTTTGGTGGTTTCAAGTGGGGATAGGAGGGTAGGGGGAGGAGGGATGACGGGGTAACGGGTGGCGATGGATGGGGGCTCAAGGGAATCCACTGTTATAATAGGCAACACTAATTCACCTCCTAGAAAGGAAACAGAAAAGGTGGGGGATCCTAAATTAGAACAGCATTAAAACTGAAATTCTGGCTGAACAGTTACGCTCATTAAAGTAGAAGCACAATCTGCTAATTATGTAGAATAGCACTGAAGAACTAATATTAGTGATAATATCAGTGATATAATTTAACGTGATCGCACATATGCTGATTTCTATTTTACTGTATGAGGTTATTTACACCAACATATAGCACACGAAGAGAAAAACAAATTAAAACCACTGTGACGTTGCTCTTGAACGATGTATGCAGCTTTTGATTCTCATGTGGAGTCAATGTGCAGATCAAGAATATATGTGTAACATAATGAAACTTGAATGCAATACAGCAAAAACATAAAAGAGCTCACATGTAGACACAAACATACAAGGTGACCCGTGAAAGGCGGCAGCTGAATGAAGAGCATATCACAAACAGAGCACACGACAAACAAAAGAACAGTAAATCAAATTGCGACTGTATGCACATCTGTAGGCAGGCGTAAAGGGTGACAAGAGAAAAGAAGTTATTTTATGTAGGAACCAATCTCGTATCACATGTGGAATATTGTGTGAAAAGCAACCAGTGTGCCCTATACTGGATATCTTTCATCAACAACTGGGATATAAATTCCTCACCAAATATCTCTAGCTCTACAGCTCTCATACTGTGACATTTTACTTTGATCTGACTCTGAGGTCAGAGTGTCTTCCGTATGGTTGTGAAGGAATATTTCAGCCTGTGAGGTTTGTTTGCTCATGGCTGCTTGGTTCTCTTGCATCATCATTTGAGTCACACTTTGCAGGGTGAGTCAACAACAAACAATTCTGATAAGGTCATATTAATAATTGAGGCACCCATAATAAGGGCAGACTCCTTCTTAAGTTCCTCAGCTTCTTCTGTTACAAGCCTTGATCCACTGTCTACTGTTAGCCACTCTTAATGACTGCAGTGCACTTCGTAATGATTTTTCTTATATCT
This sequence comes from Thunnus albacares, assembly GCF_914725855.1. NCBI lineage: Eukaryota > Metazoa > Chordata > Actinopteri > Scombriformes > Scombridae > Thunnus > Thunnus albacares. Next base: position 13,109,271 of record NC_058118.1, on the reverse strand, counting down.
AATTTAGTAAGTTAAAGAAATGACTTAAAAGCTCATATATGGGATGAAATAATGTTAGCAGAGTCTGTAGCAAATATCCAAAAGCAGAGAACCGTTTGACAGGACCCTTGAATAAATGAGTGTATGAACATGGCATGACTGGAAATGGAGAATTGAACATTTTAAAACAACGTTGGTTGCCTGAAGTCAGTGTGTTCTGACATTTTTACATTTTTAAAAGTAACATTACTAGTAGTTGGGTAAGAGCTGTACTCCCATCTCTGTTTTTGCCATGGTTGACCCACCTGTTCCTGGTTCACACTCTTCCAGGTCCTCATCATCACTTGGACACTCGGCTGACGCCACCAAAATATCGTCAGAGTTCTGCGGCTGAATGGAAAATTAGATGCGTTAGCTGATTTAACAAACAAATGGTCAACATACTCCCATCATCCAGATTTTTTGCTTACTGTTTTATGAGTGTGTTTGCTGGCTGGGAAAGCTGCAGTGTGTTGCACTGTATTGCACTTCAGTGTTTTGGCTTGCAGCGAAACTAGTAAGACTATGAAACCAAAATGGGCCCATATGCAGCTGTTTTTTTTATCCTTTGGCTCACTTTATGTGTTTACAAACAAAGTAAGAGCACTGCTGATGGAAAGCAAATCCTCAGTGGGCTAAATGCTATGCAGTGTTTTCATTTAATTCTATATAATTTGCTTTTTGTAGAATTCTTTTATTTCAATATTGCAAAAACAAATTCTCACATGCTAAATCATGCTTCAATATGTCTAAATTGGATTTTAGGGTGCACGGTGGACTCAGAATACCTGAGCAGAGTGGGGAATAGATGGTTCACTAATGGATTATTTGGATAAATTGAAAATACAGAGAAGGCAATTTTAGGCAATCCGTACACGAGAAATGTAATGAAAAATGCACTCTGTATTTTTATTAGGAGTGGCAGGTGCCTTTTTTCATTTCTTTGAAACCTCAGGACTCCAAGGACAACTGCCAATTTGGCAGCTTTGCAGCATTTGGATTAAAAATCAGATCATTTGAAATGGTGGTACCAAACCTGTTGTAAGATAACATGTGCACTATTTACTATATGATTTATGTAGTATTTTATTCTAATAAATACTGCATATAATCTCTACAAAGGACATTAGATTTAATGATTTGATTGTATTATAATTATTTGTGTCTTCAGTGGTGATGGGTGTTGCAGTTAGAAATGTATACAGTAGGTGTCTCATACAGGCTTTTGTTGCATAAAGAAATGATTATTGTTTGAGATTCCTATGTGGTGCATTTTGATTTCAAGCTTTAACAGCAACTTCTGTCTTGATTACCAATAAAAAATCAGAATAACTTTACCCTGGATGAGTACTCATGTACAATTCAACCCCTGCACAATAAACATCACAGTTAATCCTCCTCTGAGACTTTCAGAGGAGACTCCCTTCAATTTTGGATTAGCATTAGAATCAGAAGAAGATGCCAATATAAAGACTTCTTATTTTTGACAGAACTAGGGCTCCTTTTTCCAAAGTTAAGTGTCGTGGTCATTGCATAAAGTGTAGAGAGGAACCAAGGACCATTTGATTGTTCTTGACACAGTAGGATATGGTATTATATGTTAAATTTCAGTGCATGTATTAATGCAACATGAATGGACAACGTCCAAGTATTAACAGCATATAAAAAAGTGATACTGAGATAGAATAAGCATCAAGGATCCAGGTGTGTTATTTTACACATGTACATATGTAATATGTGTACATTTAATACAAGAGAAAATCATCCTTAACCCTATTCTGTGGTCAGACTCAGGGTTAAACTTGTTTTGGAAAGGTATATATAAAGAAATAGAACATATCATTATTTTATTTTCTTTTTAACGAGTGAATTGGTAAGTAAAAGGTTAATATCGGTTGACACTATTAAGAATGCCCTCAAACTACTAGCAATAGATGGCCTCTAAATTCAATACACAGACCAAATGACATATAAAATATGGGTGCGTTTGTATGATAAAATATAGATGATCATTTTTAATTCCCTTTTTGTTCTTAAGGTCTTGACATGATAATTTTCTTGTCCATTATTATTTCATTTGGGCATACACAATGGGCAGAACCATTTTCAATATCAAAAAGAAGAAATTCTTGGAAATGCAACAATTAAAAAGTTAAAAACTATGCAAAGCCCCCTGTCTCTACAGACCTACTTCATGCTAACATGTTGTATTTATTGCCTTCTGTTGCTAAACCATTTTAAAATCCCATAATTTCTTCCTCCTGGAAAAGTAATGACTTAATAGTGTACCAGTAAGATTGTGTAAAAACTCCAGCAAACATTGATTTATGAACAGCCCTCATCTAAGTTACCACCCAGTTAACTCCCAACTGTTAATTAATTATCATCCAGTTTTCTTAAAGTATTCCTAAACACTCTCTGACCTTTGAGATGCTCTCCCTCAAGCTAGGTGAGCGCTGCCTGCGGGTGGTGGTGGTAGCCATAGTGGTGGTGGTTTCCATGATTGTGGTAGACATATCGGACACAGCCAGCGGGGTGGCGGAGGTGGTGTCGGTGGTCAGCACAGAGAGTGAGTCCCCGACCAGACGCAGGTTCCCCTCCACCTGAACACTGGGGTCATTTTCTGCTGCCAGTTTGAGCACCTGGAGACCGTTGTAGTAGAGCCCTGAAATCTGACCCTGGAAGGGTCGACCCTTGTCATGACCGCCAATTTTAATGGCTGCCTGGCTGTTAAAGATGGTCAACTGTCTCCCTAAAGTTAGACAGAGACATGGAGAAAGAGAAAGACAGAAAAAGGGAGAGAATGGAACAGTAGACATAGAGAAGTCATATGAGAGAGCTTGCACAGGAACATAATTTGGACCAGGTGGGACTTAGTGATTATAGACATTATAGTTAGTAAATTGTTTAAAGCTTGATTTAGATTTTAACTTTAAAAGGGGTTAGTTAGCAGCAAGTTTATAACTTAGACTTTACACATGCAGGTTACAATAATCAGAGGAGGCTTAAAGATTACATTTAGGTGTCTATTTACGTGTTTTGATAGGACAGAGATAGTCATTTTGAATTCTCCCTAAAGAAGTTAGCAAAGTGTCTGTAGGGAAAAGGGACAGATGTTTTCCAGGATATTTATTTATCTCTCTCTTAACTCCAGAATATACGGTGCAAGAATGCTTATCTTATGACTTCTTTTTACAAGACTGGGCAAATTATTAAAATGGATATCTTCTTACTCTATACTTTAGACTGTGTAAAGCTAAATGACAATATAAGCTAAACACCCCTCCCCTTGCTGACTTTATCAGCCATTAGGCCATTAAAACATGCTCTGCTCTGGTTTTCCCCCTAGTCCAATTGTTTCACCTCCTGAAAGGGGCAATGATATCTAACAGCGCCATTGTCAGCAGCTTTTCTGATAAGCAGTGTTACATCAGAGGAGGAGGACTGCAGTAATGGGCCCATCTCAGGAGAATACTTATTAGCAAAGTTAATGGCTGCATCAGTGATCTACTTTAACAGCCTGTCAGGGCTGTTCTGTCGCAGCAAAAAATGTCAGCTTGGGATTGTAAAATGGTCATTGTCGTGCATGGTAAGGTAATACAAGGCTGCAGGGAACAAGAAAGGGAGAAGGGGTTCATCTGATGTGAACACATCCAGGTGTTGAGGTTTAATCTTTCAGTTTAGGAGGAACGAGAACTTATGTCACATGTTAGTTTCATTACACAGCATTTTAATTATTTTTAAATAGAATAATTACACACAGTATCTAATTACACACAGTGGTTAAGAGGGACGATAGGAGTTTAGACATGGGTTATGTGTTTTTAGTTAATTGGTTTAAAATCTTTGTTAAGGGTGCAGCTTTTCCACAAGGTGCAAGGGTGACAAAGAATAAATGGCAAGTATGCTATACCCCTATTGCTTTGAATTTTATGACACTTGTTTTGGAGGGCACTTTGTGGTCATCAAAATTCATAGCCAATATGAAGTCCAATTAAATTGGAGGTATACATCTGGGTAACAGCACTTGATCCTTGTCACCCTTGTCTTCTGGCACTGCATCGCTCATGGGGGAAAGGTTATTTAGTAGTTATTTCAAGGATTCATTAATTAATCAATTAATTTTTACCTTTATCGAGTAGCCACTCGTCAACTACCCGACCAAGTCTGTACGGGATTCTTTGTCTAGCAATAGCCAGTCGTTCATTATCATAGTGTCCTTCAAAGAATTTGGAGAGACAGATTAAAGGTTAAAGTCTGCAAGCTGAAAGATCACAGGGTTAGAAACAGTGTTATAATAGCTAACAGGTTTAACAAGTTATCAATTTTAACCCATCTGTGAGTTAAAAGAAACTTGAGCTTTACTTAGTGTTATCTAGTTATTAAGAGTAACAGTGTTAATGCTAATTAGAGTAATGTTTAGGCTATTTATAATGTGCTACACTAGTTAGTGTTATTTAACTATTTTTAAGCAAAGCTTAATCTTCAGTAAAAAGCAATTACAGTAAAATGAAAAATTGTTTTATGTACTGTATAAAAAAGAGGTTAATTCAGGTAAACATGACAAAAATCTGCCACTTGAACAAAGACAATCAGGAAAACGGTTGTCACATTTAGACAGTCATACATATTCTGTAGTTAAAGCAGAAACAGACATTAGCCTTTCAAACTGACTGGAGTCATTATAGAGAGCTGAAATCTTGCCCTATTGAAGTTCCACAATATATTTTTTAATGTATAATGTATTGTATGATATAAAATGTGTTTTTACAGCAGCTCCTGTGAGATATTGATAGCGTGTCTGCATCAAAGACTCATGGGAGCTGTAGTTGTTTTTATAGTATGTCTTTGTACAAGACTTTCAGACTTCATTAACAAGTCCAGTAGTGAATAAACATCTAGAATTTGATTACACAATACATCATTTCTGATTTTGGAGATATCTCTAAAAGAAAAGCTTAACTACATTGTGGAATTAAGGCTAATAGGACAGAAGCTGCTCTCAAGTGGGGCAGGACTTCAGCTCTCTATTTAACACATGCAACGATAAAAGAGTAACTATTCAAATGAAAATAACTACAGGAAATATATGATCAAAAGTTTAAGAACATGAAATGCCAAGTTTCTGGACAATAGGAGATCCCAATCAATGTTAATACCATAAATACTCTTCATTCAGTCTAGTACTGATCTAGCACTGAAGAATTTCTCACAATCATGAGCCACAAGGTTCTGACTTAGTAACTAGTAAATTCTTGTTGACATTAGTTATAAATTACTAGATGTGTTGGGCATCTTGTTCCATTTGGTGTTTATTAATGACAGGTTATCTGAAAATATGCTCAACTCTGCAACTACGAATAAAATGTAAATAAATAGATACAAATAAATAAGTATTAAGTCAAAGTCAGCTGTGTTGTTGGACATGGGATAATAATGAATGTATGAAAAGGATCAGGATTACAGAGCAACATGGAAAAGGAGGCACAGTACATGATGGTGCATGACAGTTACAGTGAAGCTTACTTAGACTATGTCTTTACTGTAAGCTTAAATATACACAAAGCAGATTTGGAAATAAGTAAAGCTGAATATTCATTGAGCCTCCGGAGAGCTGCAGACAGTGCCTTTGTATTTTTGCCCACGGATGTTAGAAGACGTTGTATTGCTCCTCACTTCGTGTTGTTTCATATCCATTTAAAGCATAAAAAGATCAATTATGTTTCCTTTTTCTCTTAACTGTCACGTAAGCCTGTATGCTCCCTTTACTGCAAAATTACAGTTATTTATGATTTATGTTTGCTTTACTCATTTAACATTAGAGATGTTTCAAAAACTGCTGATTACTGAATGGGAGCTGACAAAGTGTGCACACATGCACGGCCTCCACTATTACTCAATTTTGATTTATGTACAACTGTGGTATGTGTGTGTGTGTGCTTAGAGCACCAGCTGGAGGCAGAGAGGGGACTTGGTTTCCTCCCGCTATGCCAGCTGGTGCACCTGTTCTGAATAAGGTAAATTGGTGGATTGGTTCAGAACAGGTTAAAGCACAGCCGGTGGTGATCACATTATGTATGTTTGTTTTATTTTTTATTTATGGTCTTGTGTATATTAAGTACGTATATATATACTGTGGGTAAGCCTTGAACCTTTCGGAAAATGTGTGTCTCAATACTGACGGACTTTCTGCAAGTTGTATCTTCTCTTTGTGTGTTTGTAGATACTTCGTTTTGCCTTTGTGCCTATGCAGATCTGGTCACAACATGAATGTATTTGAAATTGCTAAAGGCTATGAGCCATAAACAAATATTTCTAATGTTGTTAATTATATCAATCTGTTTGTGTAAATGTGACATTTTCAAGTGTTAGTGATCACCAGGGGACAAGTGAATCAAAACCAAAGCACGATAACAACAGTATTGTTCATGCCAACAAGAATTTATCCTTGATTTATCGTCTAATAGCAACATATTAGATGACAAACTGGTTAGTCAGTACATGTCTCTTTAGACCTGGACCAGAGGTTGGTAGATTATCCACAAATAAATATTGTATTAGACTCACTTGAACCACATACTGTATGTCTTAACAAACTTACAAAAAGCCAATTTTAGAGGAAAGGTGAGAAAAAAAAGCTGAATTTACTGTTAAGTGAGGATGTTTTTCTCATCTGCTACAGGCTTCCTCACCTTTTTGCCAAACTGGCTGCAAAAATGACAGCGGCTGATGAAAATTCTTTCACTGCTAGATAGCACGACAGTTTGAGGCAAATGTATCAATTTCAGATTATTAGATTGTTTATGCAATATGGCAGTTTTCAGTTGTATGTGTTTGGCAACTTAATAGATGGCCTATAGAGTGATGGAATAGCTATGGGAGAGCTGAATTATAATAAGCCACTGGGCAAATTGCCAGTCTTTCTTTTTTTTTTTTGCAAACAGTACATTTCACACCTGCTCATTTGAACATTTATGTTTTATAGGCAGACATGCAGTCCTCTCTCTCTAGTCCAGATGCTCCATGCTGTCTCTCTATCTATCATATAACCATGTCGTTCCTCCCATTAGTCTTACCTGGAGGGTAACGCTCAATGACTGGATGGTTGTCCACCTGGAGAGTGGCATTGCCACCGCTGCGTGTGAAGCGCACAACATGGTACTTGCCGTCATTTACTATGACAGCAGGCTCATCGATGGTGATGTCATCTGTTCCCACATTGAAGATAACACCAATTTTTCCTTGATCCTGCAGGTGAAAAACAAAGAATGACTGTGACACATTCATTTCTATGTGATATTCACTCATAAAGAGCAGACTATATTGTTCGTGTATGAGGAATCCTTTGGCTACCTCAGGGTTGTCGAGACAGAAACCTTGCTTAAGCAGTAAAAGCAGATCTTTTGTGACACGGGCAGTATGTTTAGTTCTTTCTTTAGGGTTCAACACCATTCCCCCTCAACAGCCGGCTCAGGTTTCCTGATGTGGATCACTCTTGACAGAATCCTGCTGTTTCTCTTTTGGTTCACTAGCTTCTCTCCCTGTCAGCCTCTCCCTGCTCCTGCCAACCTTCCTCAAAGGTCAAATCTGCTTCCCAAGCCAGCCTTTGGGTGGCACTAATAAGAAACATTGGAAACAAACTGTGCTGGATCTCTTTGCCTGTCTGGCCTTTGCACATTCACTGCCTTGCAGTCTCTCTGAATGCAACACAAGGTCAAAATGCTAATGTGTTTTTAAGAGACACTGCGAGAAACAGCACACAAATCTGCAGGAGCACGACATTACACTTTAACTCTGCTGACTACTGTAGTGCTGACTAACTATGATGAAAATACAAATGACATAAAAAATCACAATGCAGCTGGATAATCAGTAATCATAGTATAAAACAGGACACATTTCAGCATTAAGTATATAATAGTAAATGTCGGCGAACCAAATAACAGTGCATATTTTTGGAACTCATTCAACAGGCAGTCAAGTGATCATGAAATTAATGTCTGTTGTATAGTATGTCTAACATGCACAATAGCATGTTGTACAGGCGGGTAAATCCTCATTACATTATCTAATAATTATAATAAGTAACTTTTAGGCTGTGTAGTTTACCCCAATATCATCTGTCACTCAGTTGCGCACTATCAAGTCTGCAGGGTTTTATTCAGCAGCTGCTTGCACTATATAACACCTTCAACCAGTGAGGAAGTAAACAGTGAAATTGGTTGGTGTTTGGGGGTTGTGTTTTATTGAAATGAAATCCTGCAGGTCATGCATGGCACATGATGTGCACAATATTTACTGGCCTTGCAGGCAAGATGTAAATATCTTCAACACTGGGTCTTGCATTGCATTTGGATTTCCAGGCTTTACTGTAATAACTGTACTGACTGAAGGACGAATTTCTTCTTATATATTCCTTGATATATGCAATTTAATATAAGTGATCGTTCCCTTTCACCATACTTCAAGTATTGTATTGCTGACTGAAAGATCAGAAATTCATATATGAAGACAGAAATACGTCTTTTCTTGCCATGATGGTGGCTTCTATTGTGTGATTCAAAACCTGTCTCAGAGCTTTGCTCTCACTCTGTAATTATATGTAAAATCCTTCTAGAAACCTTCTGAATTTGAAATAATTATTCATGCTGACACGGTTGGTGTTAAATACAGAAATGTTAAGTGTCTTCAGAGACCTTGAACATCCCATTAATAATATTTAAAGCCTGAGAAATTAACTTCTAACTTATTTTATATGAAGGAGCTCTATCTCTCTTCACATTGCAGGTCAGCAGGGGGTCTATAGCTCTTTGAGATGGCTCTATAGATTGTTCTCTTTCTGAGTTCTGCAATCACTAGAAGTTGTCCTGAAACCATGAAGAAGCAGCTATGTCTGACCAACTTATGACACAGGAACTACAGCTGGATAATCAAATTCAAAAATGTCGAAAAGAAGATGAAAGCCCTTTATGACAAATGTCTAACCACTCACAGTTACTCACTTTATGAATATGTGAGTTCATTAAAGTCAATGTTGCTATAGATTAGTGGGAGTCAGCAAGGTTTCATAATGTGCTGTGAAACAACTCCCAGGTCACATTTTAAGATACAAAAGAAACCACATTATCATCTTTTATATATACATTATTTATATTCCTTATATTGTTTGTAAGAAATATCCGGTCTACTTGTATTCTTAACATGCAGAGCTATTTGGTGTTCAAGGTTTAATTACTCTTCCCAAGAAGTGACCCCCTGAGTATTCATTAGGCAACTCAGGTCAAATTCAGTCCATGTCCTGGACAACAATTAACATCTCCAAGGCCAGAACAGTCTCCAAAGGCTTCAGCAAAAGCGTCGCCTCTATTTTGTAGTCGTAGAGCATGATTACAAAACAGTCCCAAAGCACCTTTTGACAGATGGCAAAGCAAAACTGCTACATTCTAGTTAAAACTTGGCTTTTCCACTTCATTTTTTTTTCTTTTTTGCAAGAGGCTACTTAACGCCTGTGTGTTTGGGTATAAAGCTACTCAGACAGATCCTCATGAAAAGCTACGCAGTCTCACACCCAGCTGTTTTGACAAGAACATCAGCTCTGCTGGAGGAAGCATTTCCTTGGAGTATTCTCTGTTCCCACTGGAGTTTTAAGTGTGGAATCTCAACTCTCATCTCAGTTGCAGACCACTCTACTTCATATTAGCTGAAAAGAACTGATTACAGTAAGAGTGGGGTATTATTATAAGGGCTGATCTGTGATGAGATGAGTAAGAAGAGGACATTGACAATTCTATGACACACTGATATATTTTTAAACAGAGCATAAAGTGGACAGATCAGCTGTGTTTCTCTTTACTGGATATCTTTACTTCTCCTCTAAGCAAGGTGGGAGCTTGCAATGATAGTGTGGGAAACACAGACGACTTATCTTTCCTTTTCCTAAACGAATTATAAAGTAACTCCCCTCCTTATCACACTCAGCATAGTGATAATGTATGTATTGCTAACATAAAAAGAACCTTGTAAATAAAAACAATAGTAAAATGTTTTTTCTAATCCCAGCTGTGAAACAAGACACTTTTCCTTTCTTCATACAGGAGATTACTGGATTGAAATGACAGATCATTATAAATCATGCACCATGAATGAAAATGAATGCTGTTTTCTAATTCCTTTGAACTGTTACACATTTCCTAAATGATCAAAGGCATTATTTTCTCTAAAACGAGTTATATCTGAAAATATTGAGTTATTGCTATAAAATGTGTTTTGGCTGCACAGTCTGTGTGAACAAGCGCTGATTGCATTTAAAGTGAACATTACACTCTAGTTATCTTTTATATACAATATTAAGCAACCGAAGCACACATCATCAGATTTATATCTAACTTTCCATCACAAATTTGAAATGAAGAACACAAATTTGTCTGGAGCACATACAGACAGCCTAGTGAGTTTTGTGTTTCGGTCCCCACATATATAAATGAGGCATTAAGAAAGAATTCCCCATTCAGATAACAATGTTAGGAGCCAAATTGCTTGAGACTCTTCTTCTGCATTAACAAAATGCACAAGAAATCAACTTATGGAATCAACCACAGTCCACCAGGTTACTGTTAAACTTCACATCTTCACCTGTTATACTGTAAAATTGCATCTTCTACACTCCTAATTGTCTTCATCTTACGCAATGCATCTTCTGTTTTATCCTTTAGTCGCTCATTAAAAATATAACCATGCAAAGTAGCATTAGCCTCTCTCATATACTCTCTAGTGAATATGGTAATGGTTTATTTCTTTGTCTTTGAAGCTTACATGTGCCATCCTCAAAGTGATGGTTTCCTTGACCATTTTAACGCTGCAGTCTTCTGTCCGACGTGCGCTCACTTAGTAATGTTTATTTTGTTGCGTATGGGGTTATCTGTAATTCAAAATTGCTGTTTTAATGACACATTGTAAGCACTGACAATCAGAGCTGTAAAGACTTATTCTTTTCTAAATTATCAGTGGATGGAAATCTATTGGCAGTCACATTTAATCTCTTTGCTTTAATAGTCTTGTCTATTAATCAAGAGTATTTAAAACGCAAAGAAAGTGCTCTTCTCATATCAGGCGCCCACATTTATTCTTAAGGAAGAGTATTGACCCCTTCATTGCCTGATTTACACCCTTTCATGAAGATCTGCTATGATTATTCATCATATTGTAGTTTTGAATAGAAAGCTTGATGTCTGAGGAAGATTATAAGAATTGAATTCTGTTCTAAGGCACCAAATCCCTGCAGCAAATCAAACTCATATATCACCTGTTTCTTTTACTATTTTCAACCCTCCCTGGTGGCCAGTGTTATTTTGATAAGTGTACTGCTACTCTCTGTCTTCACCTAGTTTTCTGAGTTTTCCTCTTCTTCAATGGATGCGCAGAGAAAGGACATCAAATGTGGAAAAAAAGGTGTCATTATTAATATGCATAAATAAATTACAACTTAGGTCTCAGGAAAAAAACAGGAAGGTGTGATATCATAATGTGTAGTTAGAGATACCAAAAAAAGACAACCTCGACACCCTCTTAACTCTTTTTGATCCCCCACTGCCGAGCCGAAATAAGGTGTCAAAGTAAGCAATCAGTCAGGGTGCAAGGACTTGGCAGATGTTAGAAAAAATCTTTTCAACTGGCTTTGCATACAAGCAGCAGCCTCTGCATTTATTAGCAACAGTCTGAGGCTGGCAAGGTCAGTTTCACACTTTCAAAAATGGAAATACAATTTAAATGAGACAGTTTGAAAAAAAAAAAAAAACATCCAGGAGAGGATTTGCAGCACCAAACATGTTGAGTAACTAATAGGCACAGCAGTCAAATGGTGTTATGGCAATTAACTGTAGAAACTGGCACATCATGTTGTAACACAAACACTTTTGTTAGATGTTACACAATATGTTTCAGCTTTCAGTCTCAAAACTATTTTTGGATATTAATGTCCTGAGTATGAAACTACTATCTTCCCTCTTTTAGGCCATGATTAAGAAACACAGAACATCAGCGTGAAATTGTGAACACAATGCTGTACACTCAACATCTATTACATGTCTGTCTGTCCAGGGAGAGGGATCCCTCCTCTATTGCTCTTCCTGAGGTTTCTTACATTTTTTTTCCCTGTTAAAGATTTTTTTTTTGTAGGGAGTTTTTCCTTATTTCAATCGAGGGTCTAAGGGTATAAGATGTTATACTGCTGTTCATACTGTAAAGCCCCCTGATGCAAATTTGAGATTTGTGATATTGGGCTGTACAAATAAAATTGACTTGACCTGACTTGAATGAACAGAATATCAGTTAATTTTAAGATTTGCAGTGGACTGAAAGACACTTTAAATGATAAATGCAATGAATGTGATGTCACCTTTCATTCATTAAAATTAACTCACATCGTACACCTTAGAACAAGACTGAACTATCACAGTATTAACAGCAACTGGCAACATGCCATGGAAAATAATGGGGTGAATGATCAAAGGATGTTTAAAAAAATATACATTTTTGAGCTGTCTTTAGTGTGTGCATATATATTTTTTTTACAATAAGATGAATGTTTATCTCTTCACGCTTTACACACGTTTTACTGTAATGCCTGAAAAAAAAGATCTTTGTACATTTACCTAAAATATATTTGGAGAAGTCAATGAAGAGGTTTTAAACAAGTTCAGCATCGGAAATCATTTATGGATCTTATGAAGAAAATTCAAGATCAGCCCTGATGAAATACTGTCCTATTTTTAATAACTGGAGCAGCTTCAGAAAAATGAAGGATGCTTTAAAAAAAAAAGTTCTCTTTTTGAGAACAACAACAAAAAAATCATCTAATAAATAAGAGATAAACTCCAGTTGTGATTTTCATCCTGTGCTTTGACAACAGGTGTGATTTTAATTATTACACCACTCGCAGACGTTTGACAGATCTCCCCTCTGGTTTTCATCATAGCACATCTGTCTTGTGGCTACATGCTAAAAAGGCTGATTTCCCTCCAGAAAAGACACAGTTGCTGGCAGCTGCTGAGGAGTCACTTGGTTCCACCGACAGACACACGTGTGTTTATCACCAGAAAACATCTCTCAGTTTACTCGTCTTGTGTTCTATTGTATCTCCTTCTTGTGGTCATAATTTATTTGTTTCTATTTGATCTCAAAATTTGGACTCACGTGCCATGAATCAGTGATTCATTCAAGCTGTGACAAAATCTGCCTGATATCTTGTGGGCGAAATTAGAATAATGAAACAATCAATTTCAAACCTTAATAGACCGTATGAGCATGAGAGGTTTATTTATATCAATTTTCTTTATTTAAGATTGTAGCATCAATACTCTACTAACAAGCCTAATATGAGATTGTTTGCTCACACCTGCATCAACATATCTGGGAAGAAATTATGATATTTTCTCCATTCTTGATAAAACTCACTGCTATTGTTGTGATCTTTTCTCGCCCTTTTCAGGGACATAACATTTACATAATTGCTGCTGTAAATGCTTGCATGACATCTAATTTACTTGCACAACAGTGCTGTGTGAATATCACCTAAACAAATGTATCTCCTCTTGATTTTGTGCTCTTTTTCTCCCACCGACTTAAAAATAAAGTTTGAATGCAAATCACTGGCTGCTTACATCCAAACACTGGAAAATATTACTCATTAATGTTGCTCACTGATTTCCTCCGACATTATAGAGATAATTGCGGCAAATAATCTAAAAGTTTGTTATCTTGTGTTTGCAGACAGAGTGGACTCATTTCCAGTGTTCCAGTTATCTGCCCACTTCACATTGTCCTGATTTTCAGAAGGAACGGATTTTGTGTTTTTTTTTTGTTTTTTTACATGCATTTATAATCCTAATTGTATTGCTTCTACTTTCACAGACTAATGCATTAGACAGTACAACAGGACTGATTATGAGTGTCCATATAGTTGATATTAAGGGTAATTTGTGCCTTTTTCCATAGGAGAATGATGTTTGCTCTCAAATACTAGAAACCTGATTTTGGGGACATCTATAGAGGATTTCTTATTGATAAATCTGGAATAAACCAAAGCATCTAGAAAAAAATATCTGACATTCTAATATTAATGTTCATGTGTATGCTTAAATCCTCAAATTTGCTTCCCATCCTTACTATGTGCAGCTGTAGATAGTCTCCGAGCCCATGGGTGCTCTCCACTCGCACCAAGATGGCATCCTTCTGCTGACTGCTGAAGCCCACGGCTAAACGGTCGGCTCGGGTGCTCGGCCGCTCGTTGGGGGCCCAGGTGAATGTGATGAGAGCACCTCCTTTCCCGAAGATATATGTGGTTCCAGCTGGGAACAGAGACAGAAAGAGAAAGATGAGGAGATGATAGTACTCAGAGACAACAAAGAGTGCTTTCGGAGCAGTGAATAGGTAGTATTGATTTATGAAACACAATTGGTCGATGTTTTCTAGTTTTCAGCTTGAGATACAGCTGCTTTTGTTCAAGGACGACTATTCAAACATTATTCAATTTTCTTCTTGAAGCACCATCACCTGTATGGAGATGAGATTTAGATTTGAGACACTCAATCTTTCATTTTTCAAAATTGTACAGCAGTCAGAAAAGCACAAACCAGGAATAAAGAAAGAGAGATTTGTTAAAGAGGTCTGCTTCACTCTTTAAATCAGTATGATGAAGCTTTACATTCACAGACATAAACTAATGGCAACAGAAGAGCTTCACAGCAGCATCTTTAATTTTTATGATCCCACATGGCTCTAAAACCACATGACTGTTAATACTGAGGCAGGTCTTGTTGGTCCAACACTATGGACATCAAAAAAATGAGCTTTGCCACACAATTAATTCACTGAAATCAGACAAAGATGGAATCAAGGATGGGAAATATAGATTATATCTGCAACTTTACATATGTGCTGTATTCCTTTTTTTGTATATTATCCAATGCTTCTCTAATAACAAGGCACTGTATCATTTACTGTCATTATCATTTGCCTGGTCTCATCATCTCACTTGCAGTACTTCATCTCTTCATCAAACACCATCTACAGTAATTACAGCACTTATCAAGCAATTTAGTGTATGTGCTTTGCAATTTATGAGGGTGCCAAATTTATGGTTTTGACCCTGTACTTACATTGTTGCTGATACAGTATAGATAGTTGTCTGGGTTCTTATTTGCAAATACTTTTTGATTTTTTAATGGATATTGTTTGCTTTTTTAAAAGACCTTCTGATGAAATATGAAACACTAAGTGATTTATGTGAAGTGGCTGTTTAAAAAGCATTGATTAAGCACTGATAAATATTCATCCACCTGCTCATACAGTATCTAGCAGATGCGTGGCAAAGCAATAATGTCTGCTTAAACTTTTATCATGCAAGTTATTCCGCTTAAGGATTCCTGTCTCCTTAAGATGAATGATGCATATTTTTTTTGTTAATTTATCATTTACATGTCTTGCAGCTGAGATACCTGAGAAAATTCATGTAGTCTTGAGCTTAAATCCATTTGCTGATCTGCTTGTAAATCAGGCAGCACTTGATGATATGATGTATTCTTAACCTCCAAGACACCTCAGATTGTTAATTAAATACACATTTGCATAGGAAAACAGAGCTATAATAGATTTTTTTTCATGAAAATTTGAATCAAATTTAAATCACTCTTCTCAGGAGGAGATTATTCTTTTAGGACAGTTAGGATTTCAGGTGTTGAAGGCAAATCGAGACAGATACTGCAGTCCTCAGATGAACACATTGCTGCGCAATTGTGTGTGTGTGTGTGTGTGTTAGATACGTAGTCATTATAAAACAAGGTACAGCAGAAATGACCTTTATAGTACACCAGAAATACATGTTAGTGCTTGTTGTAACACCTGAAATGTAAGTGTTTCAGTTGTTTTTACAACTGATATTTTTCAATATCCGAACCCCTTAAGTGAAGCATAGAGAAACTCTTGAGACAAAATTGTAGCTTCAATTTCAACCGAGTAAGAGGACTTAAGTACTCTTCTGCTGGATGTAATGGGCTCTCACAACAAAGGTTTCTTATTGATGGAACTAACTGCTAGTCGAACGCTTTCTTAACATTAAACACTCACTCCAAAGGCTTGAAAACACCTTGTACTGACTTTGCATTTAATTAAAGGCCAGGTTCTCTGATAGGGGTTTGTTTCAAACCATATTATTTCTTACTGAGCTAATCTTAATTAATGTCTGGGATTTGCAGTCAAATGTGAGTCGGTGACATTAGTTACATCAAGGAGTCTCAGTGAGTGGGCTTTATTGGTTTCTTCCTTTGAGTGAAAGTTATCTACATCTGGCCTCTCAGTCTGACCTCTTTTCTGCTCAATAAAAGCACTTTTCTTTCTGTTTGAGGGAATTATGTGTAAAGATCTCTGTGTTTTATACAATGTCTAATGGATTTTTTGGAATTATTTTTCAATTTACTTGCTTACTTACTTTCATACTTCTGAGAAAGGACTAACTATAAGGCTTGGACACAACATCATGAATCCACGAACAATTGCATACATTCCAATAAAACAGCCTTGCAACAATTACTATTAATTTTTTTGTTAATGTATGTTCCAAAATAATAAAATCCATTCCAATAAAACAACAAACTACAACAATCTCAACAAAAATCAAACATTCAAAGCTTCACATTGGTGGTATTTGTTGCATTGCATTATGACATACAACCCTACATGATTTCTCACTTTGTTTGCTATTTTGAAACCAAACAAACAAGCAGGCAAAGCCATGTTGTGGTCATTCACCATATTCTGAGACCCCATTTCACATCTGGTCTCATTTCAAATTTCCCTGCCCAATATAACAATTTCAAAGGACACTCAGGACACTCAAACCCCAGGCTGTTTTTGTACCCAATTTGGGATCCCTAAAAACTTGGTAGATCATTACACACAATACATTCAGTAATATGGTGAGTAAGGGTTGCTATTAGAAAAAGTGACCATGACCATGACCAAACTAACAGCTTACAAAAAAGCACACATGAATTCATAACATGTGAAACACACCGTTGCACATATGATTTTCAGATATTCTCATGTGAAAACAGTCATTTCATATGTAACATCACATCTAAAACACATTTTACACGTGATAAATTCACATATAGGCACATTTCACTTGTGAAACCATGTATTTCATATATTATTTAAATGATGTAACACACTGTTGAGGAAACGATGTCTTCCTATGTTAAAACAAATGCTTCCCCTTATCAAGGAAACTCACAACAGCTACTGAACACTGAAACTGTAGTGTTTTGTGTAGAGACATAGAAAATTAGAGGGAGAATCGGGAGTAACATGAGTTCCTGTAATGTGCGCCATAAAATATGAAATCCTAACACACCTGCAGAAACACGTGGGAGCATCTGTTGTACACACAGATGCCTTAACTCCTGCATTAATCATAACTTTACACGTAAAGCATTTCATTACTCCGCTGCGCCTCTCTGTTCTGTCTCCTCCAATCTCTTCTTCGTAGTCTGCGGTAGACCTGCATCAAATAAAGCACGCAGTAAATCACTCCTGTTAAGATTATTACTGTAAACGTCGCACTCCTCTCCCTTGAAGCGGCTCTTCTCTCTCTCTCTCTCTCTTCTCTTGTCTCATGGCTGTACAATACATCTGTGCTTGAATAATAGGGCTCCCTTGGAGATTCTCTACTGCAAAATGTGTGCTGTATATCACATCATTATTAGTAGGGAACCTTGATAATTAATTATACTGTACACAGGCACTGAAATGCTCCTGGTGCTGTATTATTCTTGAATATTATATAGGTATTGTGATAGATGATTTTCTCTATAAAAGTTTAATTGTAAGTATATTAAAACCCTTTTGTTGGTGTCATACATTACAGAGGTCAGCAGAATCATACAGTGCTTTTGTAGCTTTTTACAGGCATTGCAATAATGTCACTGATGCTCCCAGATTCATATAAAGCAGCCTTGATTTTCTGTCACGTCTTAATGGATATCTGCACAACAAATGCAACATCATGGACTGTTTGTTTGCACCAAGATGCATAATACCCACTCAACACATCCTGTCCTTTTCTTTTGTGCTCTCAGCCAGCTGAATACGCAAGAGACGAGGTTACATGCTCAAAGGACTCGCAAAGTACACTAAAACACTGGGGATAATTTGCATCACACATAACAGTTAAGATATGAAAAGGTTTAAATGCACCCCCCCCAGCCTGCTGTTTGTAAAGAAATGGAGAATTCCTGTGGCCTGAGTGAGTGAGTAGTCCCTCCCATGATATTATTAATCGTGATTTTTGAATAAGAGGCTGAAAAAATAATCATGAACCATACAAAAGACAACTACCATCACTTTAACACGATAAAAACAAAGACGAGGCACAAACAGCAAATTACTCATACTCTTAAAACCATTTCTGGTTATTATGAATCCCACTGGCAGAGTACGCACACCCAGAAGTGTCATGTCCATTGAACTTGAGGTGACTCGAATATTTGAGATTGGATGGCTTTAGAAATTGTTCAAATCTATTTTCACAAAAAAGGCCAAATCCACAAAAGGATTGTGCCTCTAAACATCTGCAAATGAGACAAAAAGACAGCGTGTAATTCATAAAGCACCCACAAAGGGTGAAATGCACTGCAAACTGCGCTACAAAACAAATAGCATCACGGTGCAGCTCTGCCATTTGCATGTATGTAAATTAGATAATATTCATACATTTGGTGCAAAATTGGCCCCTATCTATGCAAATAAGCCTTGTCGCAAAAACAGTCTAATTCACAAAGACCAGCACTAATTGCCACACACAATTAGGGTGGAGTTATTAGCGTCTTCAGATAGTTGCTGTTAACTGCCCGCACACTCACTCTTAATTCATTTTCTCTCTCTCTCTCTTCTCAAATCTTCAAGCTTGTGAGGCTTGACTGATATTGAATTGATATTGAATGATATTAAGGGTGAAATCTTCAGTCAAACGTTGGGGGGTATCAAGTGGGTTTGGGGTGGTAGCCTTATCTCGGACTTTCAGCTACTTAAAAATAAAAATGTTCTGACAGCTCTGATGGAACTCAGGATTCATCCATAAGAGCTGCTTTATTATTACAAACTATTCCTCTGTATAAACCTGAAATCTGTGTGTAACAGCTGATCTGTGTTTTATTATTATGTAATAGATGCAAAATACTAGAGAAGCAAAAGAAGCAAAATACATGAAAGTTGGTTTGTGATTGTGGAGAGCTCTTTGTGTGCACACCAATGCTAATTGAAGACACACAATTTGAGGATTTTGTGCTCTCTGCAGGTTTCATTATGGACCAATCTGTGTGCTGAAATGTGGAGAAAAGCCTGAAACACTGGAAACTGCTCCGCACACTCAAACAGACGCAAAACAAGGGTGAATTGCACTCAGCTGCAAAACTTTATGAGTGTGTTTGCGCCGGCATATCATTAGTGCAATATCTTTTGTCAATAGGACCTTAAAATGGGGCAGACTGCGGGTGCAAATGCTAAGCAATTCAGGGTGCTGTAGATTTGGCCCTAAGTGTTTTTAATTAGCCTCAATAATATAGTATATATATAAATATAATAAACAAAAGTCACTCTTCTGTATGTTTATATTTGTATGTAGACTTGGCCTGCTACACACAGTGCCACCCCCTCTGCTTAGGCTACTTCCTTGCTAGAAAGCAAAGACGCCAGGAGAGACTCAGCAGTGGAAGTCATATAGAGTCGCTGCAAATTGTGATTGTGTTAACCGCAGTGTGAGGTATTAATAACCAATCTCAGCTCACACCATAAAACAGTATGACTTGAATGAATTTGTAAATGAGAGCTTCAGAATTTCCCCATTTAAATTGACTTTAGCATCAGTGATTATAACTGTAACCCACAAGTAATTAAATAGTGTTAATTAATTAGTGTTAGCTTGTTGTCCTCTGCTATTAGCTGAATCATTGTTTATGTCAAATTTGCAGAACTGAAATGCGTCCTACAAAACAGGATGGACCTCTGGAGAATTTTAGCAGTCAAGAGCTGAATAAGTATTTCTTTTTTTCTTCTTAATGTGGGCTTTCTTTACTTAACGTTAAATAATCAACAGTGCTGCTGGATAACCAGAGATACCCCTGAGGAAAAACAAAATATTTTCTTGTTCAATATTGCTATTAAATGCAATATAGTGTTACTGAGGGGGACGGTCTGATCATAAACATTGAAGCCAGAGCAGATAATTACTGATAAGAACTTGGTGTGAACATTAATATATGCATTGTGAAATTGTGCCCCCTCAAAAAAAAAAAAAAAAAAATGGACACCCCTGAGTGCACATATGGCTGTATTCTTGTATACAAGTTTTTTTTTCACAGTCAATAAACAGCTCTGAATAGCCTGCCAGCCTCCAGTAGGGCAAAGTGACATAAGTGTCTGAGTGCAGTACAGTATACAGTCTGCTGTGGAGGCATTATACGCAGCGACAGAACACTTCAGGGCAACAGGGGCACTTTACTAGAGTTGATCGATCAGGAATATAAACTCACATGAATCTTCAAACTGTTTTGAAGAAATGGAGAGTTATGGAGAGATATTAAGTTCGGATTTTTCGTCTGACTTATGGCATCTGAAGCGCACTTCCTCCACAGTCTATTAAATACAGCTCAGTGAAATGACAAAAATGAATAGTGCAGCCTAAAGCCTGACAGAGAGGACACATGGTTTTCAAGTTAAAATATGGTGTTCAAGTTAGAAAGTGGCATCATACACTTACTACAGTGAACACAGTCTTTAAGTATCAAATCAATCAAATCGATGACATTTGATCAATTAAAAGCCACAGTAAAAAATCTCAAATAACTGCACATACAGCTGGCACACACAGACTTCAGCTGTATTATGGTGGAATTGCTGTTTCTGCTCCAATCAGCGAGATGTATCCAGGCTGTCAATTCTCAAATTGAACGTCTGCAGCTCAGAGTGCCTCAAACAACCTCTTTCTTCTATAATAATGTTAAAGTTTTCCTCCACTCAGCTTTCAGATGATTTGGGTCATGGTGAAAATGTGACGACTCAAAAGCAATTCTGAAATTCTGCGTGAATGCCTCTTCCTATTGCAAAAGTCACAAAGACATTTTTCCACAAATGCACCAAAATAGAATAGACTAGAATAGACCAGAATAGAAAACCTTGGGCATTATATGTGTGGCCTTCATTTTTTTCAGATTTAAGTGGGAAAAAAGTCTCAGTTTTTAAACCATTATTTCTGAAGTAAGGTTTTATCAAATGTCTAAAATTAACTCATGTTTTGCGTATTTTTTTTGTTTTGTACATCTTACATTCCCATATGTGATCTGTAATTGTATTGTACATGATTCAGTGATAAGACAAGAAAACAATATACCTTTATTTATGCTTTCAATATGGACAAGAACAGTGACAATCAATCACTGTGACAGTCAGATTTTTGAAATCCCAAAATATTAATACCTTACTAATAGCAACTATGTTGCTTTCATACTCTAAATACACCTGTAATGGAAACAACTGTAGCTGCATTAGGCTGTTTTGCATGCTGGGAAAACCAAATTGTAGCAATTTGTAGAAATTATTTTTCTGAACTTTGAGGACTGGAAGAGGTTTTATGGAAATTATGATATGTAGCAGGTACAATCATTATTGGTGAGTTCAGCCTCTATTTTTGATGGAGCACTTCTGCTTTAATGTTTACAAGTTATACATTTTATTCTTTGCTGGTCTCTCTCTTTAAAAATATCTGACCAAATCTGGTCAATATACAGTACAGGGTTTTATTGATAGGAGAAACTTTTCTGTTGCAGCCCCATTTTATGACTTTATCTGATAAGATGAGTGCACTTTTACCTTAAAAGTGTTCCTACATTTAATACATTTTCATAGGATGGGGAACAATGATGATGTTATGAAGTTCCTCCAAAAAAGTGGATCAAACAGCAGGGTGGGACATGAGCACCGCAACCCCCCATTCCAGTCTCCACAACATGCCAAATCAAAATGAATGCCATGAATTTCTACATTTTCTGGATCACCATATGCAAATAATTCAAAATGTACATTGTAGCACGAACCCTAACCCTGTCCCCAAAAGAGAGGGGCATTCAGACTTTAACTTGCTTTCTAGCTGTGAAAATGCTATCTAGCTAAATAATGTCAGCTAAACCTTAGCTTGCATTAAGTTTGTTTGCCACCTGACTTACTTTTGGAATTATTGAGGTAGCTAGCTAGCACAACGACATAACAAGACAAAGTTACAGAAGAAAATTCTACATTACTAACTAGTTAAATAGCCATTTAGCCTGATCTGTTATTCCCTAATCTGTTATCACAGCCAGAAACGAGCGACAGAAGCTCCATTTCTGAATGCACGAACGCTACTTTACCATACTTCAATTGTTTCAATCTAACTTGACCAATAGATTTTCAGCCCCGCGGCTGCAATGTGCCTAGGGGCAACCAACTATTATGTTCTCTCTCTGCCTTACTGAAAAAACATGATGCTCTGTAACATGCCCATACTGCTTTAAATAGACCACCATTAACGCCGTTTCTGTGCTGGTGTCCATTTATTCTTTATGCAATAAACCTCACATCTGTCCTTTACTGTTAATTTTCACAGTGGACTATTGTCAAGTGCCTGTTTAAGATATTGCATATAGGCAGTTTTCCAAGTCAATGCTGGTCTCTTGCCATCCCCCATATAATGCACAAACATGCAAACATACTGAAGGCTATACTGAAGAAAAAAACAACAAAACATAACCTTCAGAATTAAACCACTGGTGACCACATAAAGGAAGTGATAACTGCTGCTTTTTTTTTCTTTCTTATGACCTTGTTGAGTTATTTTTATTTTCAGATGCAGTCTCCACAGCACTTCATTATTTCTAACATTTCAACATCTTGTGATTATCAAGATTAAGATTAACACCTTCTTTATTGTAATTTCTCAGTACTGTACGTGTACACTTAAACAAAATTTATCTCTTGCATTTGACCCCTTCTATACACTAGGATGAAGAGACAAATATTTATCTGGGATAAACAAATTGTTGGTTGTTGGTCTAAAGATATGTGCACATTGTTCTGTAACTCTGGGTCTGATGAGGATTTTTTTATACATAATGAAAAGCTCAACATTTGTTTGTTTAGAGAATCTGTTGCCAAGGCCAAAGGGCAGTTGGCTGATGACATAAAGACTAAACAAAAACTGTGTATTTTTATGATGATAAAAACTGAATATGGTATGGAGGATTATGTTGTATATAATTTGTCTAAAAAGCAAAGATCACTATATGCCAAGCTGATATTTTGCCTCTGAGTGTTGAAAATGGACAGTATGTTAATGTTGAAGAAGAAAAGTGGGTTTGTCCAATGTGCTGTCTAAATGGTATAGAAAATGAGTTCCATTTCGTTTTCTACTGTCCTTTTTATTATGAGGTGCTGGATGATCTGTTTAGTAAGATAAAAATAGATATTGATTTTGTATAAATGGATGATGCATAAAGACCGAGTTGGCTGTTCACAAATGAAACATAAATTAGCCAGTTATCTGAAAAAGCCTGGGAGAAGAGAAAAATGCTTTTCATCGAGACAATCTGTAGATATGTAACATTTCTTTATGTGAACAGTTTATCTGGGATTTTTATTTTTATTTTGTTTGTGTTTCTTATCTTTTCCTTCTTCCCTATGCAGTACTGGAAAATGTATGTTTTGTAAAATAGTGGTGTCCTTTGATGCCCAGAGATGGGCCAAATGTTTGGAATGACACAGAAATAAAACAAAAGCTAAACTACAGCCTGTGGACTTCTATGGAGAATTTCTGTTACAATATATCAGTGTTTGCTTTTATTGCCTGTGTGTGTGTATATATATATATATATATGTATGTGTATATATATATATATATATATATATGTATATATATATATATACTTACACGTACCATAACATGTACCATGTTATGGTACGTGTAAGTGTACAGGCCTTCCTCACTATCATCCTTCAGGGTAATGTAATATGTGACCTGGAGGAAATTGAGCCCTCTCTGATAAACCCTGTGATGCCCCGTCTCTTTTCCCTTTCCTTTCTGCAGCCCTTGTAGCAAAAAACAAAACAACCATTGCATTATGTCCGCAGTGAGACACTGGACAAACATTTTTTTTTCTCAAACTAATGCATTAATTGAAGGATAGCCTGCTTTCTGTTAAATTCAAACTCAAAGATATCATCACTGAAAGGATCTGACTAAACCCTTCCCTGCACTTGAGATATCTCTCTGAAAGCATTAGCCCCTCCTCGCCTTGCCACAGCCAGACAGTTCTTACACCAACATGGGGGCCCTGGAGAATGAAGTGCAGCAGATTTTCACTGAGTGTGTTGAACATGCGGGTGTGTTGGGAGCACGATGAAGGGTCAGCTACAGTGCAATCCTCCTTGCATTCCAGTTGAGAGCATACAAGGTCTTTGGCAGAGAGGGTCATAGCATGGGCTAATTCTCTCACGGCGAAGTGGTTAGGGGGTTAGTTCAACAGAACACTGCATAATACCTGCTTTGAAACAACACAGCAGTTAAAAGGCACAACTAGTTGAGGATAGTAACACGAAATCAAAACACCCTCTGAGTTATCACGGCACTCCAGGGTTGGAATATGAACTGAAGAAGACAGTAAGCACGTTAGTTATATAATAGGTTTCAAGTTGGGATTTGGCTTCCCTTGATATGAGAAATCAATGTGTTAGTATTCATTATAGTCCTTTTATTATCTGGTGCACTCATGTAGGGTATTTTGTTTGGCACGTGGAAACATATTTTCTTATCTTATGGTTTGCTGCAGGTTTTTATACCTACCTACTATCAGGACTGATCACAGTCTTGATAGTAGGTACAATGTGGAATTAAACCTTATGGGCAGTTAAGGGCTTTCTGTGGCTTTATCTGATGTTTAGTTGAATAAAATACAGACAGAAAGTGAAATGTCATCAGTGTAGAATTTTCAAATACAATATATATTGTTACTGTCATTATATCTCCATCAAACTATCAGACAGGTGTTGAGACACAATGGATGTGAGGAAATGAGGAAATGTGAACTGGGGGCTTTTTTCAGATGTTCTGAAGTGAATAAAGGCTTTTTTTAAATGATAATTAGTAATTACCTTTAAATCAAGTAAAGGTTGTCTTATGTAATTATGCATGAATCATCATATAAAACCAGAAAAAAACGTGATTTGCTAAATTCCCAAACACCAATTTACAGCCATAAGGGTGGCATTTTAAAGGTGAATCAGTATTTATATAAAAAAATGCATTCACAAAAGAATTTATTGTGATTTCTTTCACATCCTGCATGCCTCTGATTTTATCTAGAAGCATCAGTCCAATTGCATCTGATCCTTCTGTTTCACTTGCTATTCTATGACCTGAATGACTGAGAATCTTCATAGATGTACTCAGATTATTGTGTTTTCATTACTTGAACCAGGGGAGATTGTGTGTAAGAGCTTGCCACATATACTCTGACCAGTATACTGTAACAATACTTGCAATAACCTGTGTTTAGGATGAGGAGTGTGAGGCATTGCAGCAGGGTAGGTGGCCTATAAATAGCCATAGCCCTGGGGCCTTCAGAAGTCTTTGGCTAGCCTTGAAACACACACACGCATATGTGTTATATTAAAGCAAATGTTCAAAAAATTATTGTTTGGTTTGAAATGGACTGTTATTAAAGTAAAAGTTGGATTTTTGTTTAAAAGGTTTAGAATGGTTATATAGCCTGGTATTATAATGAACACTATGCCAATCAATGTTAACCAATTTCTGTATATCCGGTCCGCACAGTGCATCGTGACATTGTGGACATGACTGGTGAATCATAAGTACTGTCTGTATCATTTAGTTTGCAGTAAATTGGATTCCTTGCTCTGAAGCACATACTTCAGAACAACCTACAGTACAAAATCTACAATAAAGGTAACTGAAAATTTATCAGTGAGTTCTTTGAAGTGTTTTTTTTAAAAGGCCTGTTTGATCACAGGCTGTGCTGGGCCTGTAAAAGCCTGGTCCAGAGTGATACGGCTATAATAGAGCAGATGTAATTCATCACATTTTTAGTCCTTTTACAACTGACAAAACTGCTGCAGTGAAAAAGACACTACAAATCCATTGGGCCTCATTTTACAGGACATTAAAGTGAGTCTTAGGACAGAAATTTCAAAGTGCAACATAAAACTGAGCAATGACTCCAGTGTCGGCGCTTTGAGGGAGCCGATTCAAGTAGCATTGCCAATTTGATGTAAATTGTTGAGGATAGGTTGTTACTTTATATCCCTCCGTTGAACACAAGTTAAAATCTGTCTTACTAAATTGCACAGATTATCAAGACAGAGTTTGTCTAAGGTTAGAAAAATTCTTGTGCATATAATCACTGTGTGCATGTTGTGATGTGCCACTAATTACAACAAACTGAAGCAATCACCTTTGACACAAAACAGGATCCATTATAATGAGTGCATTGCACTGCTGAAACAAACAAGAACCTCAAAGAAAAAGATAAAGAGATTTACAATGATGATTCATCACACTATTGATGTGTATTTGCAATATGACAAACATTGGCCTACTGATAATGGAGGATCTGGAAAAGCAACATGGGGAAAGGGCAACCACTACTGATACTGATGGGCTGATTAAGGGGTTTAATGATGCACAGAGGCTGCAGCACATCTATAGTTAGTGGAGGGATCCATTGTCTGACTGTAGGTCACAAGAGAATCCCCAACAGTAACAGCAGAGTAGGAACAACAAAGACCTTTTTGCCTCTAAAATGCCAAAACTACTGATACACATATGTTAGACAGCACAAGCATGCACACACCTAATTCTTATTATTTCTGACCCTTGACACTTGAAATCACAGCAAAATGATGCATCAATGAGGCAACAAACATCACGTTGAGAATCTTGGAGGGAAATGTCTTACCATGGCCGCCTCTGGTAAGAAAAGGCATCCTGTTGATGGCAATAGGAACAGTGCCATGCTTATTGTGGAAATGGTGGACATGGTGCGTGGTGCTGAGACTAGAAGAAACACGTGCTGTTCCAGTCTGGATGGGGAGCACAGTAAGCAAGGCAAACCAGAAGGCTAGTCTTGAACAATAACTTAGGCCCATGCCTAGGCTAAAGCCTGACCAGCTGCTTTGCTGTCCGAGCACAGGGGTGGCTGCAGAGAGTCTACCCATGTATATTAGATCCACATGGGCCCAGGACAGACAACTTGACCACGCTTTGGCCTCTGATAGTTCAACTAAAAGACCGCAGGGCATCTCAGTGACAATCTGGGCCCATTTCTTTCATAATCCCTCAGTTTGGTTAGGGATGATGGAAAAACATCCTTTAAATATGTGAGAAAAATAGCCAAAAACGGATTTCAAGAAAGCAGCCAAAATCCAAAAAAAAAAAAAAATCCAATAATCTAGTTCTGGTTGGTGAAACTGAGGAGCAACCAACTTATCTTAACATTTTTCCATGACAAGATGTCTACTGCACAGAGAAGCCAGCCTTAAAACCTCATTGAAAACCATCCCAGAGCACATTTTTTTTTCAGAGAAGGAGCCGAGTGTTTCCAAAACGCAGTAAAGATACACATCCAAATAAAGAATGGAGATGAATCCACCCCTGAAATTTCAAGCAGGCATGTTGCTCGACCATTATAATTAGGCATGAAAAGTGGCAGGACAGAGCTTCATGTGACAAGAATTCTGATAAGAGTCTCCATCGCCCACAGGTAGAGCTTGAGGGCAGCTGAGCCTGCCCACTAAGAAGAGTGCCCCTCCACCGCAGCAGAAGACATAACACGCGTCCGTGGGAAACTGGATCATTTCATTAAGCGAAAAAAAGGACAAGGAGATAAAAATAAGCGCAAGTGAAGATGCAGCGATGAAGGGTGATGCAGGAACCAGCGCTTTTGTTCCCCTTTAGCCAAGGAAAGGGAAGAGAACAGAGATAGGGAGGGGGAGAGAGAGAGAGAGAGAGAGAGAGAGGGAGAGAGCGAGAGAGAGAGAGAGAGAGGGAGAGAGAGGGAGAGAGAGAGAGAGAGAGGGAGCAGTATCTGCAGCAGCGCGGTAAAGGAGAACATCCAGAAAAGAAATAAATAATTTCTCAGCGGCTCCTCATTCACTCTCTCACAGACGCAGCAAATCCAGCGAACGGTAACCTCTGGTGTGGCAGTGATCCACCAGAATGCAGGAGTGTTTCTATTTCAAACGCACGTATGATCCTTCTCTCATGCTCCACCTGCTCAGTCTCATGCAGTAAAGATTACTGCTGCATTCCCCTCACTGCTGCTCCTTTTTTTTCCCCCTTTATCCTCTCCCGTTACCTTGTCCAGATCTGCTGCGCTGCCTCTGACTGAGGACGGTTAACGCGACAGCTGCATGTGTCTGTCTCTAGAGGAGGGCAGGTGATTCTCCTCAGATGAGATGGCTCGGATGGCAGAGACTGAGACGTTGCCTTGGACTGCTGCAGCAAAAATTATGCTAATTAAAAGCACCGTCGTATCATAATGAATCCTGGATGGGTGAAATTCCGGGACAGCCTGGACCCCTGCGAAAATAACCTTTGTTTGGAGTTGTGGTCTAATGAAGGCGAGATAAAGGAGCTCTTCTGAAGGCATACTGTAGTCAGAGGCTCTGATCCAGCGAGGCACAGCATGTGCCTCTGTGTTTGTGTGCGTGTGTGTGTGTGTGCGTCTGAGAAAGTCTGTGAGCAAATGAGTGAGGAGGGGAGGGGGAGGGTGGGTGAGCGATAGCAGGAGGGAGGGAGAGACAGGAAGAGACAGCGAAAGAGAAAACAGGCAGCCACAGAACACACGGGGAAATAGTGAAGAAAGAAAATGGGCTGTGTGAATAAATACATGCTACAGATTCACAGCGCGCTGGCTCGCAGGTCCTGGCAGAAACACGTAGGAATCATACTGCAGAGGAGGAGCCTGATTTAGGTGAGCTGTCAGAGCTGTTACAGAATGAACACAAGGGTATTGGTATGGACGTGATCCTAACATAAAGACTAGAGAGCTACAAAAGGCATGAATGATAGAAACACAAATGCCTGTCAAAATGATATAATACAGCCTACAATCTCAGGCTGAGGGAACTACGGCTGATGGTTTGTGATCCATTTCAAGGAAATTAAGAACTTGCTTCAAAATTCAATCTCAAACCTCTCTTTTCCCAGCATTGTACTGTGATACATTTTTCTGTTTTTACACTTCACATCAATTTGCTCTAATCCCTTTGCCTGATGTTTTCACCTCCTATCTGTATACAAGTCACCCCTCTGTAAGAGAGCGCAGTAGCTCTCTGCTCTCATGCTGCTTAACCATGCAGAACTTATTCCTAGCTATGACTGATCTGAGTTCAGAGGTATTCTGACACTTTCAGAACTGCTGGGGGTTTTTGGGGTGGGGAAATTTGGTGATAAGATGAATTGGAATATATTGACACTTCAGAGGATGAACACATTACCAGAAAAGGAGAGACAAAGTGGGGAGGGATGGGTTGGCAGAGGAGATGGAGCCAAATAGGAGAGCCGGAGAGAGAGAGAGAGAAAGAGAGACTGCAGGGGAGAGGTAAAAGGAGAGGAAGAGAGACTGCAGCCATATCAGCTAAATCACGGTCGATAGAGATATCAGCTGGGATTGCCTAGTTGGTTGAAAGGACACGCATGGAAACAGGAGGACAGAGGCAAACCATGCAGCACCACCTCTCATAGTGACAAGAAGTCGACGCAGGCCATTACTCAAGCAGGGTAGGGGGTGGGGCGAGTGGGGGAGCGAGGCTGATTGAACAAAAAGAACAGAGGAGGGGTGAGTGCATAACACTCTGGAATGGCAAGTGCCCTAAGAACATGTACACATTCATCTGCTGCTATCATGAACATAAATAATTTGAATTTTTTCCACATCTATCCAGTCTGACTAGCAGGGAGGTTTAAATCCTTTATGTGTGTCCTCTTCTATATGTTTCTCAGTAAATGTTAATGCTGGGAAGTGCTTGGCAGCTTAATCAGACAATAGCGATGATGCAGAGTACTGTCTGGCTGTAACATGTAGACACATTTACAGTACAGTAATGATTATTTGGTGTGTTAGAAAATAATCCTCTGGTGATGTCAATGGAAAAGTCAGTTTCAGCTGACATCTAAGGGCAGTCAGATAAATAATTTAAAAATTCTTTACTATACTTGCACAGAATTGCGTCCAAATAGAACCATTATGTTATTTCCAGTAACAGTCAGAACTGGGTAAAAGAAGTTGGAGTGGGATGATTTATAGCCAGTGACTTAGACTGTCAGGCTCTCCAGCATATAAACATCTTTCTAGGCGGCGATGATATCTTGGTGAGAGCTGTCTAGAATGAAAGGATTGCATTAATCAATTTACGTGCTTGAGGGTTGCTCGACATGATGAAAGCCATGCTATCTGGACAACAAGAAAGGGGAGGGTGGGTTAGGCAGTGGTGATTGTAACCTTGTGTTGTCCTTGGGTATTTAATAAGTTGGGCATCCCACGCAGTTCTTCCTATTAATGCACACCTCAGAGGATATACATCAAATGTGTATTTGATGTATGATGGTATATTTTATGGTGAGCTTTTAGATTTTAAAAAATGGGATGACTGCCCTGTATGTGCTATTTCTGCAGTTCTAGTCTAATAAACCTTTGATCTGCATATTTACATTTCCCTACAGGCTATTTTAAACCTATTTTTCCCCACTTATAGAGCAGTTTGGCAGATCTTTGTGAATTTACATAATCAAATTATTTTCAC
This sequence comes from Thunnus albacares, assembly GCF_914725855.1. Taxonomy (NCBI): domain Eukaryota; kingdom Metazoa; phylum Chordata; class Actinopteri; order Scombriformes; family Scombridae; genus Thunnus; species Thunnus albacares. Next base: position 13,078,353 of record NC_058118.1, on the reverse strand, counting down.
ATATATGAAATAATATACAGTATATAAACTATGAATGTTAAAATTTCTTTGTAAGAAAATCAAGTCAAGGGGTTCGCAAACTTGCAAATGACATGATGTGAGAGGACGTGTACGGCGTTTTAAAGCCTTAAGAAACCTAAATGTGCACTGTTTGTTCTCAGGAGGATTTGTGAGAGAAGATTTTTCACAGACATCCAGTCTCGCCCCAGGGGGTAAAGTAGCAGGATTAATCATAGCACTTTCAGATTAATTACTCATAATGCGAGCATCCTCTGAAAGGCATGGCCTGCAGTTGTGATGTTTGGTTGATTTCATTAGGCTCAAAGCGACAACACCTAAAATAAGCTTGGCTTAGATGGAGCAAGGAAAGGAGAAAAAAAATGAGAAACATGAAGCCACTGAAATGCAAAACAGTTCCACTAGCAGATAGAAGTAAATGTATAAACTGTATAGCTGGAAGAAGAATCAGGCAAATGCTTTAAAAAAGAAATCATCACATAATGATCCAGCAGCACCAGGTTGAACAAAACAGAACCACTGATTCCAGTGTGTTTTTCTTAATTATGTTGCATCACATGCAGAGATGACAATGATCGTAAGCTCATGGAGATTTCCATTGTGCAGTTGTAGTGAAAAAAAAGGTAGGAGAGGTACGGATGCTTAAGGAGGTCAGGTATCTCGCTACAGAAATGGAGGGCCTCTGGATACACAGCACTACTCACACAGCATGCTCTCCTCTAGATTCACACCTTGATTAAACATGATTTTTTCGCTTTTTTATAGCAACTCTGGTGTCTTGGGAGACTGTGTGCACTCTCCTCTGAAAAGACACTGCATGTGACAGTAGGTTGCATATTGTTGGCTGCACATGGCGCTGGCAAAAATAGATTCCATTTGCTTGTTTAGCTGAGCTTACTTGCCTCAGCATGTCTCCTGGAAAGGAAAAGCAGCAAATGTTCACAATGTGGAGAAAGCCCTCCAAAAAGAGGGAAATTGCAACAGTCTCTCGAATTTGAACAACCGCAATTCCTGAGTGTTGTAATTTGGATGGATGCAAAGAGATTAAATCTTTGAGTGCATGAGGAAGTGCTTGAACTGTCTACCAGGGAGAAGGAAGTGGGCAGCCTTCCGTCACACCACAGGAAGATACAATCTTTGCTTGGCTGAGGTGTTTCCCTCTTGATGATGAACCTAAAAAAGCATCAGCGAGATAGTTGGACATAGAGGAAGCCCTATTTTTGTTACTGGCTTGTGTTGATCTACTCAATTAAAATGCTAAAATTATGATACTCCATGGATAGAATACAATTCAAGCTTTGCAAGCCAGTCTATCTTGTTATATTCATAATTATGTATACATTTATTATTATTTATGAATTTATTTAAGCCTGAAAAAAATGATTTGTCTTGAACAGATTGAACAGACAAGCAACTCTAAAACTGGTTGTGCACACTGCTGAATTTCCAAAGGAGTTTCCGTGTGCCTTTTACTGTACACTATCCACTCCATCTTTTCTCTAGCTTCATTTTTATTTCATTCGATGGAAAATTGGTCATGGAGCTCTTACCCTTTCATGTCTTTGTAGTATCTAGTTTCATAGCAAGTTACTACACAGTGATACTTCATACATTAATGATTCCTGTCATTATGGTGGCCTAAAGGTTAGAGAAGTGAGCGTGGTTCAATCCACCGGACCGGCAGGATAAATCTGGGTGGGGAAAGTGAAGAAGCAGCCACTGAGGTGCCCTTAAACAAGGCTCTCAACCCCAACTGTTCCAGTGCGACTGCTCAGTGGCTGGAAGATCAGACTGTGGTTGTGCAGGGCAGCTTAACACAGTTACACATTCATATCTGGAATGTGTAACTGTGTGAATGTGATCAGCGTGTTCCTGAAAAAGAGAGCATTGCTCTCAGAGAAACTCTTCTGAATAAATGAAGGTTAAAATAATAATAATAATGATTATGTGTGTTATTCTCAGACTAGACATTTCAGAAATCAGTAGGTCAACCATCATTGTGAAAAGCTGTGCTGAATAAAATAGTGACTGGCAATAAAAAACAAATCAACAAACCATAAAAACTGCCACGCCTGACTGAATGGAAATAAAACAAAAATATATTCTTCCTACATCTATATAGGAATGTAGTCCCTGTATATAAAATGCTGCCTTAAAAAATCCAATTGAAGTCAAAATTGGCCTTGAGCTGTGTGTGCATGTTAGATATGATCAAGTTTAAATCATTGCAACTTACTCCTGCTCAGTAACTCAGTAACTCAGTACATTCACTCAAGTAGTGTTCTTAAGTACATCTTTGAGGTACTTGTACTTTACTTCAGTATTTCCATTTGATGCTACTTTATACTTCCACTCCACTACATTTCAGAGGGACGTATTGTACTTTCTACTCCACTTTATTTATTTGACAGCTTTAGTTACTTCTCAGATGAAGATTTTACATGAAATAATATATTTTAATATTTTGTTTTTTAAAGTGTTGCTTTTATTTTCTTTTAAAAAGATATATGTTGCTCACTTTGTGTGAAAGGTGCTATATAAAGTGTACACATATATATAATATAATATGATGCAGTACTATTACTATTAATCTACCCAAAGTATCTAAAATTGGTTCCACATCGATTAACTACAACATTAAAATGCTCTCACATGTATCTGTTAGTAATAGAAACAAACAATATTATATACTATAATAACACACTCTGTATAATGAGTAATTTTACTTTTGATACTTCAGGTACATTTTGCTGATGATAATGAAATACTGAAATCTTTTACTTAAGTAACATTTTCAATTCAGGACTTTTACTTGTAATTGAGTGTTTTTAGACGACAGTATTCCAACTTTTACTTAAGTAAAGGATCTGAGTACTTCATCCACCACTGCACTTGCTTCTTCCTTCTCAGTAATGTATTAAGTATGTTTTGGAATAGTTTTTAAGATCCATTTAATCACTTTTAAAAACGGCATGCAGAGATCTTGCATGTACGTATTGCAGACTTCTTGAAGTCTTACTGTGCTAAGAGTGTGTGCACTAATGCTTCAGTCTGGTGTCATTGAACTTTTGAACAATACAGATTCCTCATCTGTACACAGAGATTTGATGTTTTCGTCTCTTCAGTGAAACAGAAGCCTGAACGATGTTGAAGTCATGTGCTTCATGTACATCATTATTTATTTGCTAAGTCTGTTTCCATTGCACTTTGTTGCATTTTCTGTTTATCTATACTTTTTCACTTCACCAAGTGTAAAAACCTTTCCGCAATATTTGGATGCTTTTTTCTATCTCTGGTTTTTTATACACAAATTGAAAATGTACTTCATAATCTAAACAAAGACTTTTATCTGTACCCCCCAAGTAAACTGATAACTGGGCCTTTGAAGCTAGGGCTCCAAAGATTTGTAATAAATTACTTTATTATAACTGACTGACTGAAAAGATAATTTTAATTTTCAGCTAAAAATTCTCTTAAATAATTTGTCTTTTTTATCTGTCGTGGATATCCTATTTTTTCCAGTTTTTTTGTTAGCTGAATATCTCAAAAACGGCTGAAAGGATTTCAGTGACATTTTGTTGAAGGTTAGGGTGTGGATGAGGAACACACTGAAAAACATTGGGTAGTAAATGGGGAGGGATTTTCAGACAAAGCCCCATGGTGCATTTCAATATTAATTTGTCATGTCCTGCTTCATTTCCTCTTGGCACTTGATATTGTATAGCACCACATTCCATTTAACGAGCGAGGGGGCAGGGTCCGAAATGGAATGCACTTACCCTTATTTGCAAACTCCACGAATACTATTCAGTGATGACTTGTGAAAAAACAGCTGTTTGCCAAACTGTACCAATTAATGTCAGACAGTGTTTTCAGCCAATGATTCCAATGTGTTCATCAGGTGAATTCATCAGTGTCTTCAATAATGATAAAAGTGAATTGCATTCGTATTGCACTTTTTTTTAGAAACATCTACAACAACAACAAAATGCTAGTTCCCATAACCATGTAATTTCACAGAAGTCCACTTGAGTTTGTAGTGAAAGGTTGCTTATCATAGTGATGGGCATTTCTCCAAAGTAAAGTGTTGAGGGAAGTGAACAAGGGTTTGTTAAACCACTACTTAAAACACACAGCTAGTCTCTCCATTTGCAATGTTTCGCCAAAATGATTGGCTATCCCAAACCTAATAGTAGAGCAAGAAACTAAACTATAGTATAGTATACCACTCCAACAATGTGCCTGCACCAGCGCTGACTTATCGTCTAGCAGTACTCATTAGCAACACCTTTGCAACCACACAGTACAGCCAAAAAACAAACTACAAATACCCCAAAAAACATGTTAAAGATTGTTTGGCAACCAGCACTGCCAAACACCTACAATACCATAGCAACCACCTAGCAATAACCTTAATTGCAGATCCAGATGAACATTTATAATTAACAAATTTAGATGATTATTTCAGCTTGGGAGACCTATGTGCAGCACATTTAACATGTTTTGCTGTCTTGCCCAACTTGTTTACTGTTTCACAGTGTCTGTTTATTAAAGGTGGGGGGGTTACAGAACTGATCCTGATCCCAGGTAAACTAACCTTGCAAGAAAGTTGTCAAGTTGGGGTCTGAAAGCTAAGTATTTTGGTCAATATGTATTACAAGCATTCTGCAAAACACTTCTCAACTTCACATAACATACAGTCCGGAGTGTCGTTGCATATAGGATGGTTATATATTGAAATTAAAATTCGACAGCCCACAGCAGAGTAAAATTGTACATCCCTTGTCAGCTGTAAAGGTATGAGACATTACTGCGTAATGACTTTCTTGGCATTGGGCCAAGATCAGCATCCTATTTCAGGCGTATCAGCACCTCCATTGTTTTTGTTATTAATTAAGACACATTTCAACAGTGATTCTTTTGGCCAGATGTCCAAACACTCTTGCCTGTATAAGTTTGAAATGTGGGCATTAACTGTATTAATTGAATACACCGCTTTTTTATGCACTTACACAATGGATGACAATGCAAAAAGAAATTTACATATTAAAGTATTTATTTATTGAATCGGTCTGAGGGTAGTAGCCAATAAAAGCTGCTATCTATACTGTTTGTTAATCCAGCTGGCCTTGGGATATCTATTGCTGAGTCCCATAACAAAGTATTGTATCACTGCCCAATTAACAATAGTGTCCATTGTGTATGAAGGAAAGGTGATATTTCAAAATCTAATCAAATGAGAAATGAATATATACATTGTGTCATGAATATATTATCATTATCTGCTTTACAGTTACATCTAAAAGACATGTACTCTATAAGGGGCAGAATTGTACTATAATTCACTATAGGAGGAAGCTTAGCAGATCTTTTTATTATTCATTGAACACAGCTGAAAGTGACTGAACAATCTATCAAAATGAATTGGGAACAAAGAAGAAAATGTAAAGGTTTTCTTTTGCTGAGCATGCAGAGACTGGTGCTTTGTTGTACAATGACCAGAGAAGTGAGCCAGGAATAGAGAGGAGGTGACAAAGAGAAGGGGTAGATTGAGAAAAATAAGAACTCAGGGAAAGGAGAGTTTGTTTGTGTGTGCAAGGGAGACATACAGGAACAGAGAGATCACTGGTGCATCTGCAAGGCATACATACCAAATGCAAAGCCTTGTTTCTGTGACCTGCAACAAAATTTCATCCAGCTCATACAGTATTGCTCTGTTGTATATTAACTTGTCTTGCTTGTCTACATGCAGATACGGTTAGTGGGGTTGCAACAGCATTATTGCACATGTATGCTACAGTACATACAGACTGTATAGGAAAACTGACAAGATGATTTATACTGACCCATGAAGGGGGATCATTGTAGTTTTTGGTCTTTTGTTGCACTAATAAGAATGAATCCTTTGTAATATTAGGCCAAATCTCCTAATGTCTTTGGGTTGGTGTTTATACAGGCACTTTAATGTGAAGCACATTAAGTTTACTTGTAATGACATGTGCTATATAGAATAAATAATCTTGCCTTGCCTTGGATTTGCAGATAGTTTATCGTATTGTGAATTTGAGATCAAAAACTAGATTTTTAAATCCATGTGCACAGTATATAGTTAATAGTCAGTAAATACATTTTTGATCAACCAACATGTCTGTAAGTTTAGCAATATGAAGAAATCTGTTAGTAAATATTAGCCAAAACTGTCAAATATGTTGAAGATTGGTGCATGCAGTGAGGTCTATCACATAAAGACTTGTTCACCAAGGTAGACTTTTAGTGTCATCATAAAACTGGGCTTACAAGTCAAATCCTCTATTTATCTACAAGTCCACTAATTACATGGGTTAGTTACAATGGCTTTCACTATGACTATGTCTGACTGCCTTTGTATGCCCTGTTTCTACAAATGAATCTGCTGAATGCCAATTTTATATGGATTGTGAGTTTTAATAGCTTACGAGAAGTGGGCTGGGGCAAAGTGAAGGATTAACACATGGGCTTTTATCAGGCCACAGACGCAGCTCCAGCAGCTGAAGACGGCAGCCAGTTGCTCTGGCTGAAGGGAAAAGATGACAGTTGTGACCTCAAGAACAGAAATCCATCTTATGTTGAAGTATATCAAGAATGATGTATAGTCTGCTGTTCACAGTATGCCTGGCACACTCCCTTTCTATCAATGGCAAGTGAGGCTTTTCTTTGCTTGTACCATGCATGTCAGTTTGTACAGCAATAATCCAAGGTGACACCTCTTTGCACCACCAGAAAATATAATCCTGTACATTTATGGTACTGCAGTAAATGCACCACCATAATATAGTGTGTAATTGTAATGAAAATTTAAAAATGTATATAGCTTTGTGAGGTAAAGTCCTATATATGGCATCTGTAATCAAATCTAACATCCAGAGTTCAAAATAATTTGATGTGGTGGATCCACAACCCAAAATGTAGACACAGACTTGACAAAGTTTAGTGTAGACAACCACAATGACACAGCCGCATTGCATGCACTCTCTCTCCCTAAATTCTTCATCACAAGAGGTTATAATTATATTGTGCACCAGAGTGAGAGCACTGGCTTTCCGAGAGTAACAGCAAGTGAATGATGTATAAGTGAGCATGTCACTATATCTGTGAGTGTTAGGGAGAGTGACAGAAAGACAGAAACCGAGCCAGATCGAGGCAGACTCTGAATCTGAAGGCCTCTGTGTGTGCGTCTAGCCTTTATGATGTAAACTGAATGTAACCTTTCTCCTCTCACACAGCCCCTGCAGCAGTGACTGGGAAGCCCGGTCCCCTCGGGAGTCGGCATAGACTGGCATTCATCTAAGGCTCAGCTGCTGCGTGGTCTGGGTGTCAAGTAAACCCACCATGTTTCCATGCAGAGTGGGGCACAGAGGGACACACAGAGCAGGGTGGGGACTGTCCACTTGATAATCAGTCTCTGTGTAATGTTAGTCCCTAAACTGGACTGTGCCTTAGAGATACTTTGGGGAATATCATCCTGGAAATAGGCGAATGAAGAGAGACAATAACTGCCAATGTGAGACAATTTATACCTTATTTTGTATCTCTACACACCCACGGTACTCATTGTGTGCAGACACACTGGGCCTCTTGGCGAGCCTCTGACCCCACTTTTACACCATTTATTGACGTAATTATATGCACTCTTTGTTACTTCACCTGCAGGCATATTACTGTTATGCTGTTACTTCTACTTTGGTTGTTGACAAAGCAATTTTGAAAAAGCATTTATATAATAAATAGCCTTTCTATGAATATTATTTCAAAACATTCTCTTTAACAAATTGCCTGTTATTGTAAAAAGAAATCTCAGTAACTTTTCTCTCTGATGCAATATGGATCCTCTATGGATGTGACACTGTCGTCGCTGCAAATGCAGCCCTCTGGCCATCTCTTATCTTTGTTGTTACCGAGTCTAAAACTGCCTATGGCTGTTTAAATTGGTCATCACACCAAAGCAATTTCAGGCTGATATACAGCCTGAAATTCCCGTTAAGGGAATCTTTCATTTTTATTGTTTGCTTATGCTACTGCTATATAGTGTAGAGGGTTTCCCGTTCTACATCTGACACACAAAGTGAGAAGAAGCTGGGACGATACATTTATGGCTTTTGTTAGAAATTTTTTTTGGGATTTTTGTTCCCACTTTTCCTGTGTACTGTAGTGTTTGTACATTATTTGAAATTTTCACTAATCCATATTCTAATGCATAGATCCTAATACGAAAGGATGGATCCATTGAGGGATGGATGAACAGATAGATACTCCAAACATTAATGGACAATATTGAAAACGCTACAAACGCTAAAATCACATAGACTAACCAAGGCTCACTGATGCGCGTGAGGAGCGCAGGCTAGCCTGTTTGTTCTTATCCTACAGAAGAGCTACTGTAGTAAAAATTGCTGAAAAAGTTAGTGCTGGCTATGATATACAGGTGTCCGAACACACAGTGCATTGCAGCTTACTGCATATGGGACTGCGTAGCTGCAGACCGGTTACAGTGCTCATGCTAACCCCTGTCCACTGCCAGAAGCGCCTACAATGGGAACATGAGCGTCAGAACTGGACCATGGAGTAATGGAAGAAGGTGGCGTAGACTGATGAATTGTGTTTTCTTTTACATCATGTGGACGACCGGGTGCACTGTGCATCGTTTACCTGGGGTAGAGATGGCACCAGGACGCACTATGGGAAGAGGGCAAGCGAGTGGAGGCAGTGTGATGTTCTGGGCAATGTTCTGCTGGGAAACCTTGGGTCCTGGCATTCATGTGGATGTTACTTTGACATGTACCTACCTAACCATTGTTGCAGACCAAGCACACCCCTTCATGGCAACGGTATTCCCTGATGGCACTGGCCTCTTTCAGCAGGATAATGTGCCCTGCCACACTGCAAAGCTTGTTCAGGTATGGTTTGAGGAACATGGCAAAGAGTACAGTTTGTTGCCTTGGCCTCCAAATTCCCCAGATCTCAATTTGATTGAGCATCTGTGGGACGTGCTGGAAAAACAAGTCTGATCCATGGAGGTCCCACCTCGCAAACGTACAGGACTTAAAGGATCTGCTGCTAGTGTCTTGGTGCCAGATACCATGGGACACCTTCAGAGGTCTTGTGGGGTCCATGCCTTGATGGGTCAGAGCTGTATGGTGGCACAAGGGGGAACTACACAATATTAGGAGGGTGGTGTTAATGTTGTGGCTGATCGGTGTATATCTGGGGCTCCTTAGAGAAGAAGTTAGATGAGTGTCATATGATTACTGCTTTCTCTTGATAGATACAGAACTCTTCTTCATGCAACCCATTTAAAGCACAATACTGATAGTTTTGTGTTTTTAGTCATCTTAGTCTTTTCAGGTGAGGGATGGGGAGTGAAGGAGCAGCGTAAAATGTTTTAAATGCACAAATGCTGCCAGGTAATATAATTGGCACAGCTCTATCATAAAATAAGTCTTTTCTGCTTGAAGGAGCTGTCAAGGATGTTGACAATAAGTCGAGTTCCTTGACAGAATAGAGTCGGTTACTTTTAACAATGCAAGCATTTCATTCGATGAGTGAATGTGACACTCAAATCACAGGCACAAAATGAGCAAGTCTAACGAGTGCTCTCAATATGTGTCGATTTCAGGGCAATAAAGCATCTGCTCGGCAGAAATGAATTCTCTTGGGTGAAGTATTATTGAATAAACCATATATGAGGCATTAGACCAAGGGGAAATTTGATTTACCTGAACAATTAGGTGCGTTTCATTAAGCCATGCATGAATACTGGTAGGTTATTCCAATAACTGTCAAGTTAAGTATTTCTGGGTTTACGAAATTATAAGAATCTAGATGCTTGTAATAATAATAAAAATAATGCCCATGGATGGACATCACATGCTAGTAGTGACAGGATGTACACTCACTGGTCACTTAAATTAGGAACACCTGTACAATCTAATGCAATCCAATAAAAGAGCTCTGCCATGAGTTCTACTTTAAACAAGACTAGGTTAAAACCTAGAATATGGCTGGACCATGTATGGTCAATGTATGAAACTGTGGCCAATTTGTTACAGGGATAGTAAGTGGTAGTGTCTATAATGTGAATTCCTGGATATTAAATCTTCATCTGCAATTTCTGTAGTGGTCCCAGTTATATTTGCTGGAAGCAGCATATCTCAAAAAAAGGCTAAAAATGCAGCTACAAGAACAATACTTTCCACTCATATCTTGGGATGTTTGATTTGTGAACTTTTTTAATTTTAACTCTTAACTATAACTATTCTAATTATCCGTTAACTCCCCCTCCTCTTCCATCTGTTTTTATCTGCGGATATCTGTAAACATATGGCCTCATCTATGTTTACGTAAGATTAGCATGCTAGGCTAACAGTCCATCAGCTGTGTGACTTTATATCTGCACTGTGACGTCTTTCAGAGCACATCGTAAAAACACCGTAAACACACCTGTCACCTGCCCAGCACAGTGCTGTTAAACCAGAAATACCACAGCTACGCCTTATTTTTATACAGTCTATGGGCTACGCACAGCATGCCACAGCTATGCTAATGATGCTGGCCCTCGTGTCTCTTTGTATCTGCAGGATGGTGCTCCTGTCAGTGTCATAGCCTCTGTGTCAGATTCTTCGGTCGGTAAATGTGTGTTTTTAAAATTTATTTCGGGGCTGCACTCAGTGAACTGTGCCCAGGGGCTCCGCTGTGAATGCCCCCCTGAGGACATAATAGAAACCGTTTGCGACAATTCATTTTGAAAGAAGAGCCAATGGGGAGACTCCAACACTAGGCCAGCCGACCAATGCTGTAACTGTATCACTCTGTGAGTCAGTGATGGACTGACATTTGGCATTATAAGGTTGGTCCGTGGCCGGGCCAAAGTGGCTACACATGTCCGATTTTTAGCAATATGCAGCATTTGAAAGTACTTCAAGAAATAACATCACAATAAGCAAAAATACCAAAGTAGACACTGCCGGACCATTTCTATTGCAGAGTTCAAGGTTAAAAACTGAAAAAGTATAAGCTTTGTAAAAGTATAATTCATGGCAGAGCTGTTGTATTGGATTGCAGTATATTGCACAGATGTATAAATAAAGTGGCCAGTGACAGTATCAGATAAACACACAATCACTAATGATGCACCGAAACCTCTAACTATGGAGAAACTTTCTACAGTAGACAGTTAAGAAATTGTTGTTTTTATGGATTTGTTAAATTCAAGAGAAGAGTTAGAACTGCTGTTTGAAACACATAGATGGTATTTAATCTGATCTGTAAAAGATTTAGTCAATGTAATTATGATATACTGTATGCTCAGCAATACTTATAATATATTCAATCCACAATGTATCTGGCATACACAGACATCTTAGATATACACTGATTATATAAATCGCTGAAGAGCTAATATACATATACTAGAATAGGATACTAACAAAAGCCATCATAACTCATAACAGCTATGAAAGTTCACATGGCCTGTTGCTGTGGAACTTAAAAAATGGCAGCAGAGTGATATCAGATTGTTTTGTGTAAATTTCAATCTCAGACAATGGTTGAACTCCTTGGTGTACTCAGTGAGTGAAGTGTGTGTTATAGGGGTTTGGATATTTCTCCTATCTCTGTTAGTCAGTGTGACATTAGAAGAAGATTGAACTCCCTCTCCAGCAGTCAGTTGTTTGCAGAGTGAGTCATAAAAGACCATGACTAATTATGAAATAACCTGTCGCATATCTGAGTTAAACTGGCAGTGTGGCTTGTATTTTCCAATCTGTTAAACATAGCTTAGCACAGCCCGTGTCTGTTTGCATTCTAATGAGCTATCAACTTGCATTAAATTATCCTGATCCGTGACACTATATCCAAAGGTTGCAAGAGGTCAGGGAAGCAATGTCTAGTGGCTTTAAATAATGAGCAGGTTTATTTGTGAAGAACGAATTATTGATTGCTGATGATGTAAATTTGGGAGACTAATGAGACATAAAGACACTGCTGTTTGCAGTGAAAAACACTACTTCAGTCTTAGCCCTGAAAATAAGACTAAAGTATTGGACAAATAGAGATGTTGATCCGATGATGTCAACAGATGACAAGTCAGGGGATCACCAAAGTGGATACAATTCATCCCAAGGGGGGCATGAATGTCTGTACCTCAAATGTGTGCCAATCCATGTTGTACATGTATACATGTATAGATATTTCACTGGATAAGTAAAGATTTTGACCTGCTGGTGGCCACAGAGGAAAAGTCAGGAGACCATATTTATCCTCTGGAGACTATAAATCTCTATAAGACATTTGAGGGCAATCCATTAAATGGTTGTTGAGATATTTCAGTCTGGACCAAAGTAGTGAACTGACTGATATTGCCATGAAGCTGCTAGAGTGGCTAAAAACATGCATATTGGAGATGATTTCACAAGTTACATAATGGATAGAGGTGGAAGGAGAAAAAAAGATATTACTTGTAAGTGAAATTACTGTTTAAAAATCTACTGGGGTACACTTGAATCTCTTCTCCACTGACTGCATTATGAACTTCAGTTTGCTCTCTATAAATGTGTTGACATCACATATTGAAGACTACAGACTATTTGGAGCTTTTAAAATAAATACTCTGGAACTAAGGAACACAAACGAAAATACTATGGCTGGATGGCCATCTGGCTGGTAATAAATAAATCTGGGCATTTCATTTTCAAGTTCAATATTTACAAATGTGATTTTAAATATATGGGGAAATGGTGCTCCTGTCATACTCCATTATGCAATATTTTTTGTGTATACAATTAAATCAAATGACTTAGTGTGATGTGAAAGGGTTGCTAATACTATGGATCCCACTATAAATCAACATCTATTTGCAGCTTTATGCACATCACTTGTTTTTAGTAGATTAGCATCACAAATAACCCCAGGGAAGTAAAAGGTTCAGTTACAATAATCACAATACAATAATTAGAGGCTGGGAATCTTACCTTTGTTTTCATCTAGCAAATGTTTACCTTGTTGCACACTGTTATCCTACATAAGAAGTGATATATGTGAATGAAAATATTTCAACTGGCTAACCTGTAATTGAAGAAGGTTTCAGAAGACCTGGATGTCTTACACAGACACATTTATTGAAGCTTGATTGAGTAAAACAGAGTAGCACAAGTGAAACACTGTGTAATGCTACTCAATTCTGAAGGTTTTCTTTGTGGTGGGGAGTATTTAACCCCTCACTAGACCCATGAGATTTACTACATGTTCAAATAAGGTTATTCTTTACTCGTCTATACGTGTGCGAGGATTCCATTGGGTAGATCCTAAACAAGAAACTATGCTTACCTGTCATGTTATCGACATTCAGGTCACAGACATTACATTTTAAGAGGAGACAATCTGACCGTCTGAAACAGAGCACAGCATATCTGCACAACCTTGGTTTCCCTAGGAGACAGCCAGCCTTATCAGGACAGCTGCCTTGCTCAGTTATTCTTAATAGACAAAGAGATGAAATGCTTTGGTTCAGGTTCAGGTTTGCAGATGACCCGAAAATGACCATTCATGTAAATAACACTGTGTCATATTACCTTTGAGTCAAAGAAGGAAAGTCCCTCTACAATATATAATATGTAGATATGAGAAACCCACTGAGGACAGCACAACAGTTCCTTTTCGACATGAAGATATGGTGAGAAGTAGCATTTAAATATGTTTTAAGGAACATGTGCAAAGTGTTTCTGAAGATTGTATTAACCAAGAGTTGACCCGTCCCTGGCTCAGTCTGTTGTACTCATGTGCTTCAAGAAGTCCACCATCATTCCTGTGCCTAAGAAAACAAGACCAGCCTGCCTGGATGACTACCACCCATTGGCACTCACCTCTGTAGCGATGAAATGTTTTGAACGGCTGGTCAAGGATTACATCTGCTCCTCACTACCCAGCACACTGGACCCACTACAGTTTGCCTACCGTCCCAACCAGTCAACGGAAGACACCATACCACACATCCTCCCCACCACCCTATCTCACCTGGACAAAATGGGAGCTATGTGAGATTGCTGTTCATTGACTACAGTTCAGAGTTCAACACCATGGTTCCATCCAGGCTCATCACAAAGCTCAAGGATCTAGGATTAAACAGCTCACAGTGCATGTGGATCCTTGACTTCCTGTCGGGCAGATCCCAGGTAGTGAGTTTAGGCAGACACAGCTCTTCTACCCTGATCCTTAACACTGGAGCACCCCAGGGCTGCACTTTGAGCCCTCTATTGTATTCCTTGTACACAAACGTCCATGTAGCCACTTTTGACTCCAACACAATCATCAAGTTTGCTGATGGCATAGCTGTGGTGGGCCTACTCACAGATAACCATGAAAAGGCCTACCTGAAGGAAGTAGAGGTACTGACCTGCTGGTGTCAGGACAATAACCTACTCCTGAATGTCAGCAAGATTAAGGAGCTGATAATGGAGTTTGGGAAAAAGCGGGGTAGAAACTACACCCCCCTCAATATCAACGGGTCCTCGGTGGAGAGGGTGGACAGCTTCAAGTCCACATCACCGAGGGCCTGGCATCTGACATGGGGGCTGCATGACTCGGTGGTGAGAGGTGCTCTACCATAAAGGATATTTACTCCAGGCACTGCAAGAATAAGGCTAGAGAACGGCTTTTTCTCCCCACTGTGGTTGGGAAGAAGCTACCAGATACACCAGGCCAGCACTGAGAGGCTCAGGATGAGCTTCTAACCTCAGGCCACTAGGATCCTAAATGAGGTCACTGCCTAAGACTGCTTCCCCCTCCCCATCATACACATACACATATATTATTACTATTTTTTTTTTTAAATTATTACTACTCATTACTTTTTTAATCTGTTTTTATTGCACAATTTGAAGGAACTGACAGGATTGCATTTCACTGTGATTGTGCCTGAATGATTGCATGTGACAAATACACTTGATTGATTGATTGATTGAACACTAATATACTACATTGTACAACACAGTTACCAGTTCAAGCATTCCAGCTACAAGTGCAGTTTACTTTAACTGAAACCAATTTAGTCACAACAATCATGAACAATGCTATCAAATCAACAAGCAACACTGGGGAGAGGGGAGATTGTGATCAGACAGTGGTGTTCATCACACCGGGAGTGACTTTGTCGAGCGCTTTATTAGTTCCAATAAATGGTGGTGTGAAAGGCTCTAATTGCATCTCTGTAGTAGTCTCACACAGGTTTTGAACAGGCAAGTCATGCATTTTCTCTGGCGGCCCCGATCGTCTGTTATAACACTGTGCTATGTTAATGAAGCTAAAAGTAGAAAATGAAACTTGACGATTTTGGCACCTCATCGAATCTGTAGTGTTTCACATCTCATCACAAGTGCTCCAATCCTCTTTAGAGAGAAGGCTAATAAGTATGTGTGAAGAGAGAATGGTTCAAATTACACTGAGTCAGCTTGGGGACTGAAAAAAAATCTCTGCTCCTTCTAAGGATTTTATTAAATAAGCTTGAACTTTCACATCAAGATATCAAATGACTCTACGTCACATCTTATAAAAAAAAAAAAAATTTGTTTATAAGTATTAGAACTTGATAAAATATTGTTTCATGTTTATCTGCAAATTAATACACTTGCCGTGGTTAAACATGTGACAGAACACCTATCAGCCAATCAGAAAAAAATATTTTAATAAATCACAGGGAGGAAGGAAGGAAACAAATTAGATTAGCAGAAAAATTAAGCCATTGCTCCCTTTTTCAGCCACATTTCCCTGGTTGCTTGGCTACTGTGTTGTATATAGGAAATGAACAGATGTCAAGTCTAAATGCAAAACTAGTTTTGTCATTGCTGATGATGATGTTGTGACTTCACTTGGTCTGAGGTCCCACTTTTGACTTTATTTCATCAAGTTATGGTTATATAATATGGTCATCCTTCATTTCTTTTAATGCCATCCTCTGACACTTGAAAGAGAGGAACTCTCAAACTCTCTTTGTTGTCCTTTCTGAATATCTTGTGTTTGAACAGTTAGCACATCTATACTCTGTAAATACCAACCACAAATGCCAGTGCATTTGATGGCTGCATTTGAGGAAATTGATGGAAGTAAGCTATTTCAGTAAATCCTTCCTCTATTTGTGAGCCCTACCAGTCCTATTCATCAAAAATAATTGGGTCACTTTTTCAGTGACTATCCGAATGTGAACACTTGGTAAAGCAGAATCACCAGTTTTTTTTTCTGTACACATATAACTGCTTAAATTCCTTAACAGCTTAATAAACAGTATGAGTCAGTGTGTCAGTGTCACTATGAGTTTCTCAACACAGTGTCCTATGAAACATTGCCGAAAGGACTGAAAATTTAATTTGGTCTGCTGATTACCTTTCTCTTAACAACTGGTAACATCTTGATAAAAAGGAAATTACAAATTAGTGTTTAAGTTTCTGGTGTTTTTGGTATATGCATGATAAAACCTATGTTATGATACTGCCCTTTTGAGAAAAACACATAAGACAGCAAAGATGTTTTAATGTGAGAAACTGCATGGACAGAGAAGCCAAAATAAGTAAAAGGGGGCATTATTCCCTCAGGTGCTCAACTTCTTTTCACATCTATGTAAATGTCAAGAGTGTTCCACTCATGCCTGAAAGGCTAAAAAGCTGTAAAAATGCTGTGAGTGGTCAGACATTGACCTGTGGTGTATTATACCGGAAGATGAGTCAACATGATCTTTATTTAGGCAAAGAATTACAAGGTTTAAAGCAACGCGTCCTGTCCGCCACCGGTTAACTCTTATAACCCTGTAAGCTCTGCCAGACAATTACACAATTCTGAATCTTTTCTAGCTCCTTAATGTAGCTGTGGGGAGCTGTGCCAGTAGTCTTGGGCTCAGAGTATCCATATGACTCACTGAGAGCAGAGATTTGGCAGAGATGATCATTTATGGGATACACTGTCTCTTATGTTGAACAAAGCTGACAAAGTCAGTTGGCTGAGATGATGGTGATGATAATGGTGATAGACACTGATGGAAAAAGATCTAACATAAATTTAGCTCAATAAGATGAGAAAGATAAGAACATGATACTTGAGCAAGCAAGATTTCGATTTTGATAATGTAATTATCCAACTTTTCATCCATTCATCCATCGTCAGTGCCTACCTATCCTGTTAAGAACTGTGGGGGGCTGGATTGTACCCCAGCATGCACCACACAGTGCTGTGTACACCATGGAAAGTCTATCACAGGTTGTTATATACATACATGTTTATAGCTCACTCTTCTTTGTTGAAATCTCAAGATCATTTAGTCAGATATTTTACAAGCACTAATAAATGAGTAATGTATCAGATGGGATGAGATTGGCATTAACTCCAGATTTCACTATTTAAATTACAAGCTTACCCATCCAAGCTCAGGCTACCTCCGTGCAACACCAAATGGCCTATACAATAAAATCTACATATACTGACCAAGTGGAAGACATTCAACCATTTTGACAGACATCATGAAGATGAATCAAAGACCATTTTAACAAAGGTTTGACTGGAAATTTGAAATTTGAAAGGGGGCAGCTGTGGCTCAGGTAGAGCAAATTGTTCATAAATCGCAGGGCTGGTGATGGATGAGGGGCAAATTGTAACAATTGGCTTGAACAATTTAGATGATTATTTCTAAAGACCGCCATCCAGGTTTTAAAAGGCTCAATTAATGTACAAATTTGCGCAAGCTGTTCTAAACTTGATGTTTGAGTGGAAATGAATACAGCTGTAGGAGGCACCTGCCTCCACCTTCACTTCCTCACACCTCGCTCTCTCAAACACAATACAATCTCTTTAATAGTAACAATTGCTGATCACAAACCCTTAAATTGCAGTAAAATTCATAAACATCCTTACATCTGTTTGAAGCAAGCCTGTCAATTACATTTTAGGGATTTAAGACTACAAGGGAATGAAGCATACACTGTAATTACAAAGTCTGTTTACACAACTAACACGAAAATAAGAGCAATGGCTTTTCCAAATGCAATCTGTTGAATATATAACCCTTGAAATGAGTATGTAGAGCGGACACAAAGGCAAAGAAGTCCTGTTATTTTAAAGACAATTTATGTCATACTATACATCATTTAAGTGTCTTAAAAGTATGTCTGCATGTCTACATTATCCCAAGTACAAGTCCTGACCATTGACCTTACACAGTCCAGACCCAGAAGTGTCTCACAAGCCTATTTTTGGTAGGTCACCATGTTATGAGGAGCGATATGTTTTCTTGAGCATCAGTCCCGGGGCGCGAGATTAAGTCTGAACCTCTATCCTGGATTATCCTTGTGGCTTTTGGGACACACTTATAATCGCGAATGACTCCACCTGAAATGAAGGTCAAAGGAAAAATGGGACTCCATTGAGCACTTACACTTCCAGTTTTGCCACACTTTATGGCACATTAACACTACAACAGATTCCCATCGATCCACTGCACACTTTTACAACTGTTTTAGATATACGGTAGCTCTGCACCAACAGCCTTTTAATATTTCCAAAAACAGTAAACTGTAACATCTAAAAAGTTTCTCATATTTGTAATTGAGTAGAGACATCTAAACTATTATAACTACTACAATTTGCTTCAAGTCTGCATACAGGTCTGCATAAAGCATCTGCATGTGTTACACAGTTAATTATCATTTCAATACTACAACTTCAACTGGATGATGCAAATTTCATTAAGCTCTTTTGAGAAAATGTAAAACCATTGTAGTTTTGACACAAATAAAATGAAAGCTAGATACGGTGTTTGCTAACTGGCATGTGAAATAGGAAAGGGAGACAGCTGCTGTCTGGCACCATGTTAGTGTACCTTGCCTACATGCCTGGAGGCTACAAGTACAATTTACAGTCTGTTTTACTTCCATGGGAATTAAACAATTCAAAGGAAATGTTGACTTACAAATTAACAGTGAAGGTGGGCTCTCTCTTCTCTCCACTCTGCAGATAACTGATGGCTGCTATCACTGTGGTTACGTAAAGCTGTGTCAGGTGGAATTTCATGTGTTTGTGAAATGTGCGGGCTGCATATTGTACTGCATATAGACTCACACGGTTGTGACATGGTAAGAAGGTATAGAACATGTCATGATTAGTAATAAGAAAAGACGCAGGAACAGTTGCGTCTGATTTAGTCGCCCATCATGCCATTGTGCCCACATGTACATCACACACACGCAGACACACAAGCAGGTGATGAATATGCCATAACAATCATCTGTGACTGCAGAGGTTAACCAATAATTACACTCTCCATATGTTTACAGAAAGAAGCGCTTAAAATTGAGCACAGAACATCATTATATATCTCCGTGACTTTGCTTGATGAAACGATGACCTAGAAGTAATTAGCACAGATGTTTGTAGCATACTTGGTAAATTGCTTTCTATATATGAACATCAATTTAGCGAGGCACCAAAACAACTGAAGAATTTTAGTTGTTTCACAAGCTTGTTCACTTCTACTGTCTTTTTTTAGAAGTTTATACTTTTAAATGATAGTAAAAAAAAAAAAATCTGATCACTGAAGCGCACTACTTTCTCTTCTTTTTAATGCTGTTTCTTGAAATATGGAGTTGACCTTCTGGACTGGTATGTGGAAGAAGACAAAGGTGAGAGGAGCAGATTATTTGTTAGGCTTAAATGTTAGCGGAATAAACAAAGCAGGAGACTGTGGCATCGATTAGACGTGCTTTACGAATACTGATGGTTACAAAACATTGTCCTACTGTACATATTTGTTTGTGTTTTCATATGTTTGCCACATTTTCCATTTGTTTCGATGACTTAAATGAGGGCTCGCTGTGAAGCATGAGGCTTGTTATTTCCTGCGAGTTGGACTGATGTATTGGTTTGACCTTTGATAGCGGTCAGCCATGCCATTTACCACCTGCATGATTGAGAGTCCTCGCTGAATGCAGCTAGATGAACACCAAAAAAGCTGCAAGGAAAATACATTTCTCTTGAAAATGTTGTTTTCACAGCTAATTGTTCAATAATAGTCTTTTAAATGCAGGAACATTTCCGGGAGTTCCTCCCCAACAATTGCGTGGATGGAGTAGATGACTCAGTGTTAAAGTTTTAAGCTTTACCAGTGCCCTGTAATCTTGTCTCTCAGAGGCTTTTCCTATATGATATAGGAATACATTTATGGAGGAAATAGTAAGTGAACCCAGAGAATATTTGCAGTTGCCAGCTCCTGTACAAAAACATTTGGTATTCAAAACACCTATTGACTGAACTGTTACTGTTACATCATTGAAATCGACAAGCTCTGGATTCAATATCCTTCTGACAGCCTGATCTCGCCTCTGTCCCAGGCAATCAAATATTACTGTAAATACATTCATGTTTGCAAAACTTGTTGGAAAGGGTGTCGTGACGGTTTAGCCTTAGGCAGACGTTTGAAATTCTGGCTTAGATGATGTGATGTGCGTCAGAGTAGCTGCAATTACAGAAAATGTAGAAATTCAAATAGAAACTCTGAGTCGGTGTCTGTAAGATGTTGGGAGGAGTTTTATGTTGTGTCTTCTGAACTTGTGATTGGGCTTGAACAACTGCATACTAACATGTAATCTCTCTCAACTGGAATCATTTTCAAGTTTGATAAAGATCAACAACATGTTTTTGTGTTGCTCAGAGGAGACGCTATCGGCTGCTGAAACTCTGTTTTGCTTTGGTAAACCCCAGCTGACTACAACTGTTATCTGCATGGAAATAGACATGAACAGCATCAGGAAACACACTGTCTACAAATGTACGTGATCAAAAGTGAACAAGGGCTGTTTTATAAGAGATTTTGGACTCTATTTAGTGTCACAAAATGTATTAATTAATAATCAATTAATTTAATTTAATGGCTAGCGACAGATAGCATTTATCAGATCAGTGCTTCACATGTTGTGGAAAGTGTCCTGAATTTGTAATTTCATAGTCCTATCAACATTAATACAAAAATGTGCTGTAGCATACATTTTACAGATTAAACTGTATTTTTTTCTTTCCAAATGCAGCTCTCTAAGTCTGCCTCCTCTCAAAAATGTGTTCCTTCAGTTGAATGTTTGAGCTTCACTGTGCAGAATGATTTATGTGCAGAATTTGACACTAGAAGGCTGTTTTCACATCCATCTGCTGAAATTGGAAAGTTTCTCTGCGCTCATTGGAAATCTGATTTTAAGGCACAGGCCTACGAGCATGATTTGTGACATCACAGCTAGTTTTGAAGCCAATCGTGGTCCAATATGCAGCTTATACAAGTGTGATGTGGAAACTTGAAACCTCCAGTGCACACACACTGAGAGTGGACTTTTCAGTGAGGCAGGAGACATCTTGTGTATAGCAGTTAAACTTCTGAAATGAAAAATATTTGCAAATTTATAGATTTTGGATGTTTTAATGAGGGAGAAGGATAAGATGGCATTTTAAGGATTTTAAAGTGGCAACCATATCACATTATTGTTTCAAGCAGAATATTTTTGTAGGTCCTAATACCTGTGTGGAGGGGATGTTTAAGTGATTACCAGAATTTCCTAATGTGGTATCACCTGCAAACACAGAACTATTAGCTACATAGAGCTGCTCTCTTGCTCTGTCCAGTATATTGCCCTCTTTATCATGTGGAAAGCACAAAACAGCTTGAACAGCATAATAGACATTTCATCCAGGTGCACACTCTTAGTACAGTGGGGATGTAATACATAAAGTCTACAGAGGATAAACTATTGATTTTCAAGTAAGATCAATAGATTACAGCAGTGAGTACATTTGGCCGTGTGTGTATGTTTGCAACACTAAGAGGAAGCAGATTAATGACAACCTGTTAAAACAAATGGAGGGGGAAAGCAGCTTTTTGCTAAAGTAGATGACTGCCAGAAAGAGCCACCGACACGAGAAAGTAGTTAAACTAGTGTCTTAACTTTCTCTAAGAATAATTAGACTATTATACCAAAAACAAAATAAATGTGCTCAAAATGATCAGTGATGGTGTTTTCCTCATATTCCAAAGTTAAAATATTTACATTTTCCTTACACATTAAAATGCATTTACAATGCACATCAGACACCTTCTTCCTGCAAACATGACTTTCTTTCACTTACTGTTATCATCAAACTATCCTCAAATGGCTCCCCCACAGAGTTTTGGAGTGTAAAGTCCTTTTCTCTCTTAAAACAATACTGCAGAACAGCACATTTCAAAAATAATTACCACAAAGGCACAATTCTTGCAGTTATTCTAAATGACTCTGCAGCAAATGAAGCTTAACTCACCGTGACCACCAGACCAATAAGCTTAATGTTAATCTCTTGCTATTATAAGTATGAAAAGCTTCTAGTAAAAGTCGGGTCTATTATTTCGGACACATAGGGCTCTTTATATTGGAGACAGCGATCAGTCTAGAGGTTTTTGAAACGCTATCAATATGTGATGTGCAAATAGCGTGCAATCAATTCCTCAAGTTAGACATACAGCACATTACCATCAACCCGCACGCTTGTACAATATATGCAAATTTTCTTATTAAACAGTTCATGTCAGTGTTTGAAACAGAGGGGATGAGACGTGTAGACATGTATCCCATCACATTCAGTCTGTCTTTTTTAAGTATAAAAAAGCACTTGAACTACACAATCTCAGCACTTTAATGAAAAACAATAATAAACGGTGACTGATGGTGTGTCAATCAAAGCTTGCAAGCTATTGTTGCTATGATAGTGAAGCCAATCATTAATACTGCTTTGCATTAGCACTGTTTCTAATACATCAGTGTTTTTTCATGTTTTATCCATTGACTGCAAATCGTGTATACTCTGCATCACTGTCAATCATTTTCCAAAGAATATCATGAGTCTTTAGATTGATTTCCTACCCTTGAGGCAATATCATTTCCATACTGTATAACTAGAAATATCACCTTGCAGTTGTATCCCTCTGCCAACCAGTCAAGTTGCAGTTTACATCCATATCTGACTCATGTAATATTTGTAGTGAAGACTTTGAAGGAGTTTAATAAAAGGTATTAAGTATATTTTCCTTGTATGTGTTCACATGCTTGGCCAATAAAGCTGATTCTGATAGAACACAAAGTTGTAGCCATGACAGTAGACGATCCCTCAGATGTGGAAGTTGTTGCAAAGAAGCCACAAATTTGAAAATGTGGATGCATCACACACACCTTCAACCTGGCAGCACAGAAGATTTATACAATCATCACAGTTTCAACACCAAGATTAGTGTCACCAGTTCAGTATCCGACCAAATGTGAAATATGGTCACAATCTCCCCTTCTGTTTCTGTTCTGGTGTTGAATAATGGCCAGAAAAGTGTTTTTGCAGAACATTATGATGTCACAGTGAAGTTGACCTTTGACCTTTTGGATGTCATCAGTTCATCATTTTATCCTATTAGTACTTTATTTGTGTGAAACTTTGTCATAATGACCGTATAAATTCTTGAGTTATGGCCAAAAATGTGTTTTGTGAGGTCACAGTGACCTTGACCTTTGGTCTTTGTCCACGAAAATCTAATCAGTTCATCCTTGAGTCCAAGTGGACGTTTGTGCCTAATTTGAAGAAATTCCCTCACGGTGTTCCTGAGATATCACGCTCACGAGAATGGGCTGTCGCCAGGGGCGGAGGCATAAAAATGAAGATACTAAAATTTGCTTAAAATGGGTGATCAATCATAGTGAACATTATGCATGCACCAAAGATACGACACTTTGAAAAGTCTGCAGTTCATTTAATCAATAATCAAAACCAATTACTAAACTGAAACATGTTTTTATGAAGATAAAATGAGGCTGTTTGTCTTCTCTTTTGAACAGTTCAAATGTTGAGGATATAATGTTTCCCCCAACAGTTATGACTGGATAACCAGTGTGAGTTGCTCTAAGTGGGCACAATGTTGTGTTATCTAGAAAGACATTTGTCATGGCTGATTGTTAAAGCCTTTAAACCAACACAGTGAGCTTGACTGAATGTTCTTAACAAGAGAACTCATATTTTACGGATATTTTCACTCCACCTGTAAAATTGACGGCCAATTACTTACTTCGGGATGTGATCATCATTTACTCTGTGGTGACCAGTGAGAGACTTTTCTCTTAGAGGACATTCCCCGCTATCAGACCCATTCAGACGTAAAACACCTGCACTTACGGTCATTGCAGAACGGCCCCCCGTAGGTGGTCATGGTGCAGTCACAGGAGAAGCCCTCCCACAGCTGCAGACACACTCCCTGGTGGTGGCAGGATTCCTCTGTGCATGTGGTACTGGGACCTGCAGGGTGTTGACAGCAGATTTACCATGCAGGTGCCTTCTCTCTGTTTTATTTATGAATCTTCACTACTATCCAAAGGAAATAAATAAGTAATGGTGAGACAGTCATAAAAAAATAGGCATAAGATTATAAAAGATACAATTTTTACAGAAAATATTGATGTAAAGTGATGCTCAGCAAGACAACATAGTGATAAACAAGGTTAGTAAGATGGCTGTTTAGCTTTTAGCCAGCTACTGTATTATACAGCTGTAGGCTTTAGAATAAGGTCAACTCGACTAGCTTAGAATTTGCTGTGAACAGTTATACTCTCAAGAGGAGGATTCATATTTTTTTAATTCATTCTGGAGACCATAAATCTTAAAAAAATCCCTGAAAAAGTCATGCTAGGAAGAGAAAAACACCTTTTGATTCTGGAGGCTCCATGAATTTTGCTCAAGTGTCACCCACAGGCCAAACTTTATGTACTCTTATATTCTATCATAACCAGCACATTGTTTCCTGTGAAAGTAATGGCAACCTGGGGAGATGATTTTAGATTATTTAGCCTTGGCAGAACTATGCGCTCTACTGAGCTCTTTCCTGCCTGATTAGAACGCAACAAAAGCAGCTGGACTTCGCGACTGAAGAGTGACATTATTACATGTTAGCGTGTATAATCAGAAATAATAAAACCGCAGAACGTGCTCACTGACCAATCATTATGGTGCATTCCGAAAAGCTGTTTAATACCTTAACAAATGTGGTGTAATGAATTTTCAGTGAGCAGTCACTCTGAGTTTCTTTGGTTTCATCTCTGCTCTGAACTGATGGAAATACAAGCTTACATGAAGGATTCACAGGTGTTTCATGCCTTACCTCCACAGCCGTGCTCCACCTCTCCGACCTTGTGGAGGGCATCTGCCAGCAGGTCAGGGAGTCTTCCATTCAAGTCCACAGATGCCAGACAGCCTTTGTATCCTTCCCTGGATGCTATTAATCGAGGCAGGCTGCTGTACATGCTCTTCCCAACACCACCAATGTACAGCTCTCCTGTAAGATACACAAATGGGTTAAAAGAAGCAGCAAAGTCACTTCATTTGCCATATCCAAGTACATGCTGGTTCATGTACTAAAACAAACTAAAAAAGGTGGTATGATGCGTCTTTCAGAGGCTGTGCATGACATTATATTACAAATAATCTACCTTTTTCAGCATAGTTGTGAACCAACTTTGAGTTGACAAGTAATTTGACAAATCCATTGGAAAACAGAATCCAAAACAGGTGGTCCACCATTTTCAGAGCTGGTAATTGTTGCCTGCTTCCCAACCCCAGTTGGTGGTGCATGCTAAACATGTGTTTTATGACAGTTACATAAACCTTAATAGAGTAACACAACTGTCTGTGTGTATTCTTGTGATATTAAACCAGAAATACAAAAAAGGAGGAACTTGGTCCCAAGAAATAACAAGTCTCCACAACAATAGAACAACCACACAATCATAAGAAGTCCTATTTTATCATTTTTGAGATGTTTACCTCCAGGAAACAAAATAAGATGTAATGCAAATGTTAGTTTAAGAGGCAAATTTGACTATAAATATCAGAGTTGAGTTTTTTGTTACGTACATGTTGTTACATATGGCTGAGAATTGTTATTATGATACTGGAATTATTCATTTGATGTATGAATAGTGGGCTATTGCTTTAAAATATGAGTATATTGAGACTGCTTTACTGCGCATGTGCAGTTAGTGAGATAACTTGAATATTTCCAAATTGTTCCCTTTTTGAGAGAAGCTCATTGGGATTTACTGTGTGGATGTAAATGGAATACCTGAATAGATATGGATTTTAATAAACTGCCGAAACCAGATCAGATTTTGGTTAGAAACTGGTTTACTATGCAGACTCAGACAGAACAACACAAACATTGAATGCCCAGTGTTAGTACCTGCAGCAAGTATTCACTGATATGTGACTTTGAATAAAATACTTCAACTTTATGATTGTTAAGAGAAACTACCTTTTAAATCCAGGTTGCGGGCTCCATTGGCATGTTGGGTGACAGTACGGGAATCAATCTTTAGGATATGCACGTTGTTGTTGTCACGGGAGATCACCACGTTGTGCCACTGATTGTCGTTGAGTGGCTTGTCAGAGTTTCCCTTCATTAGTGACGGCCCATTTCCCAAGTCAAAAACATAATGAATGTACCTACAGATCAACACAGATGTTTGCTTACATTCAGTACATCTACAGATACCATACTAGCATTAACAGTTTTAAGTGATTATAATAAAAACTAGGTTCAAATAGTGGCTTTGAGTGCATTTTCTCATCACAAAAAAAAAGAATTTACGTAACTGCACATGATAATGATGAGTTTCTAATAGCATACTGTCATGTTTATATTGATATTGTTCAAAAGACAGACTGACGTCTTGAATCTTGTTTGAATTTTGAAATGTTGAAAGTTAAGCAACATCCATGACAAGCTGCTACACTTCACAGATAAAATTGAGCTGCCTGAAAACTGTGACAGAAATGTTGGAAGCCATTTTTCGTCTGTGTTGTCTGTGTGAGCTTCTACTGCAAGCTCCGGAGCTGAACAAGGCCTCCTGCTGACTAATTGCTTACTGGGAGAAAGTCTGTGTGAGGTTTGGCAGTGGGAAACTACAATTGTTGCTTTGCTTGCTCTGTTTCGACAACCTTCCTCTGCTGTTCTCTCTGTAACAAAATTATTTACAATGAATAAAACATTTAAAACGTATTTGTGATGGAGTCAAGTTGCCAAATCTACTCAAGCAGGTCTGAGAGTGAGAATGACACTGGCACAGTGGCACTGGCAGCTATTGTTTTTCAATCTTGCTGCCTCTCTCTGCAGCTTTCCCTGTAACAAAATCATTTATGATGAACAAATTGTTTTTAAAGCTATTTCGTGTCTCTCTTCAGAGCTGCAGGCTCAAGATAATGTATGAATCATGATTAGGTAATTTTGAGTCCATGAAAGAAGAAAAATTGTAAATTTCCTATTTATATGCCTTAAATTTGAGCAGGACAAATACTGTTAAATCCTGTCCCAAATAGCCTTCTCTATCAAGTAAATATATTAACTGTAGATCTGAAGGAAATAAAGGGTCTATGTGGATTCATCAAATTACTGTATGTAGATTACAGCTTACAGCACTTACCCTTTGACCAGTTCCACCACGATGAAATCACTCCCATCTCCAGAGTTGAAGAGTATCAAGCCGTCAGGACTGGTGGTCTTGAACTGGAAGAAAAGGTGCATGGAGGCATAGGCTTGCAAGGTGGAGAAGGCCAAGTAGCTGGCTTGGGTTAGAAAAGTTACAGGATTGGCCACAATGTGCCTCATGCCAAATCTCGCATTCAGCTCGCAGAAGGAGATGTCTCCATTCTTGCACTGGTCCAGATAGAGCATCCCATTGAAGGAGAGCGCTTGCAGATGGCCGATGAAGTTGGAAGGCATCACAGAGATGAAACGCCGTTCTGTCATGATTCCCGTCTCAATGTTGTTGAACTCCAGGCGGGTGTGGGCGCCAGTCATGTGGCCTGAGGAACCAAAAAAAAAGCAGCTTGAGTTGCAAATTCCTTTCAATATGTGTATGTGTGTTAGCACAGCTGCTTAATCCCTACTGTACCTTCCACAGTCACATTGTCTACAGACAGCTGCAAATTCTTCCCACGCCGCACCACCTTCACTGCATGCCACTCATTGTCATTCAGCTTCTCGCCTACCTGGAGTATCTCAGGCCCCTTGCCTAAGAGGTGGACAGCATCAAGTGAAAATCATACCACATCAGCTCAGTGTACACTCTTTCCAGACGAAGCTCTCAACATGAGAAGCACTCTTTACTCAGGGTGCATATTTTCTTTCACTTATCACTCACACACAACCACCAACATCTACCTGCAACCAATAATTTGCATTCACTCTACACATAAAGGGAAAATAAAGGGAAAAAAACCCAAAACAAAACAAAGAAACTACAGTAGTAGCTCCTATCTAATGATTGACATGTAAAATGATTTCTGTGCTGAAATAGCGTGAACCATGCTTTTTCTTTGTCTGGACAGTTGATTGATGTCTACTGGGGAAACATGTATCTAGAGGCGTGGCTCAAACATACGGCTTTCATTTTCAGAATTTCTGCACTATCCTCTGACTATTCCACTGGTTTCAAAATAGGTCACAGTGCAGAAGCTTGCCACTGCAGCACCGTCATCCCGAATCAGTGCCTATGCAACAGGCTGACACGGCAGTTCAAAGGAGTTCTGACATCGCTTGGGAAACTAATTGGCCATGCCTAAGCTGACTGCGCCTTTAGGGGTTTGTCTGTCTAATTGAGCTCAGGGTGCAGGAGAATTACAGGGGACGTACAGAGGGCAATAAATGGAAAACATCAACTGGTTTCCGAACACTTCGCTGTTTCATCCTCGGGGAAATAAAACTGCGACTGGAGACTCTGGCCGGAGCTGCATATCAAGTGTCTTTACAGAACACCGCATGATTCCACAATCCACCTGCTGAATATCGACTGTGCACGCCAGACGGATCAATCGCATCAAATCCTCCTCCCTCTACATCTAATGGATTTACTTAGATAATGAAAAACAAACCACTTGCTGGAATCATGTCTGGCACAAAAACAGAAATGTTTACTTTGTAAATCTTATGAAAACAGAGGTATGGACAAGATTTGCTGTAATGAAAGAGGTGATAGTGGGATGCCGGATAGGAGGGACTACTTATCTTATCTGTGATTCTCAGAGGGGAGCTTCCCTGCTATCTAAATGTTAGTGTCTGAGTCCAAACATCCAAATACGAAAACAGGAAAACAGAGTGAAAATTCTTCAGAGCAAAGTGGAGGATGGTATATTTACTTGTGTTTTATTTTATCAAAGTATACCAACTGGGAATACTTTCTATTAGATACTTGATGATTCACATCTCATTAAAGATGAATGCTACACAGGATAAAACTGGAGTGCACACTGTTTACAGGGATCTATCTCTAACACTGCAGAGGGCAGTAAGTAAAATGGTGGAATATAATATGTATTCACACAGACATCTGACTGTAAACCCTTTGAAATGTAGACTTCTTTCAAAGCACCTTCGCCTCACAAGCTCAGCTTCCAGAGGCACTAGAGCAGGCTGCACATGTAAAAGGGCCTATTTTGTCCAGTTTGATCCTCAGTTAAAAATTAATTTGTTTAATATTTTCAAACAAGGATGACTTCAAAGGCATGGCGCGGTTTTACAGGTCAGCATTACGAGCAAGCTGAGACTTTGAACGCAGGATGTACGTGTTAATCAAAGCATGTTATGGTAATTCTGTAATTTATGTAGAACAAATGCCTCATTTCAGAAGTGTGCTGTGTACCATTATTCCCCAGATTCCAGAGAATTAATCAAGAGCACTGCAGCAACATTTGTTCTTACAACTATTACCCACCCACTATGGATCCAGTTGTGGACAGCTTCCAAGCAGCTGTTGCAGACGGACTGCCTCCCTGATTCCTTCTGAAGTAAGCTAGACTCACAAGATACCTCAACTGAGAGACTTGAATTCAAGTTGTAAGCTAATCCTTCAAAATTGCCAAAACAAATATATTTACATTCAGTCTGGTGCAAACTGTAATTCCGCCTGATGATTGTCTAAATCATTTAGGCAGCCATTCCTGCAATTTAAATATTTGTCTTCATCTTTTGTTATCAATCATAAATGCCATTAACAAGCCATCCATCATCACATCGGCAGCATTAAGCTCCTTCAGAGGTCACTGATGTAGCATACATACAATATGACAGATCAGGAAGACGATTAATGTTGCACACAGAGAAGTGCACATACATACAGTACACATTTTCTGTGGACAGTGCATGATGGTACAATGCCATCTGCTGGAAGAGAGGGCAATTTATTAGGCAGATATCTGAGGAGATAAAGGAAATAGAGCATTTCCTTTAATAAGCCATGATCAATCTTTGCAATTTACCTGAATTTTTACCTTGCTTTTTATTTGTTGTTGAGTAATGAACCATTTAAAAATGCTCTCATGCAGGTGTATATACACTGGGTCATTGAACTGGTTTATAGAGACAGCACACCTCACTTGTGTCCAACCATCCACACACCCGTGAACGCACACACATTACTCACCTTGAAAAGAGAAATAATACAATGTAATCCATTCACTATAATGGTGTGTTGTAACAGTAAAAGTGTACACCATTGCTGTGCATGTACAGCCATCAAATCTGCATCAGATCAATAGATTAACATGAGACTAAATTACAGTCGGTTACTGAACATGCTTAAATGTCAAAATATGTTTGAGATTATATAAAAAATGTTGCCCTTCATCTCAGGTGAGCGTAACATGTCATACCACATATAATGACTAAAATCCAGCCAGCTATGTAAATCATCAAATATTTGAACATTGAACGTTTTTATTTGAGAGAATCCAGGAATTATTCATACATGAGGCATGGAAACAAGCTTTCAGCCAGCACTCGATTATAGCGATAACTTTTATAAGCATTCATAAGCCTCTTCTGTATTGGATGATCTATATCAGGGAGCCGTTCACCTCTCTACTGGCAATAGCTTTTATCTGTTTCTCGCACCGCTGTAGTCTGAACCAAAACTTAAATTGCCTGTCTCTCACTATCAGGTGCGAGCAACAATCTACATCATAAATTCCAACATCATCGCACTAGAACCTAAAGTGCCACTCCATTTCACAAGAGTATAGGATACCAGAAAATCGCCTTTCAATCAATGGAATTATGTTCGCTCATTTAAATGCACCGTGGTTAATAAAAATGTATTTGATTGATTGTCTTGTCTTTATTGTTGTGTTTCTCAGCTTGAGTTTTCCTATAAAGTCATTTTTCATGCTTTTAGACATTTTATTCATTCATAGAGTTAATTAATATTAATCCTGCACTTTATAGCACATCTGGTCCAGGATGTCTCTTAGAATTAAAATCTCATTGAGATGCAACAAGCAAATTTTTTAGTTCATCATGATTCCCAAAGCAAGATAACAGGTGTCTGGTGATATAGGACGACTACTTAGATTCAGATGCATTTTGTATTCAAAGGGTTTGTCGTAAAAAAACTGACATCTGATGATTTAATTCATTTTTTAAAGAGAATATGTCCCACTGCAAGTATTCTCCTCAAATTGGAAGAATTTGCTCCAACAAATTGTAAATCTCTCTAACATGTTTCAACATTTAAGCAAAAAAAAAGGGCTTTTGACAGCTGACTGTCACGTCTCACACTCATCTATTGATCAGATATCAGACAAAGCTGCAAGTTCATTTCAGCTCTGCCACCGCAGTGTGATTACCCAGTAACTAAATCAAATTTCTCTCTAAACTGAGACTAAGTGGTGCTTTTCTCATCACAGATAATTGCTGATTGTACATTAGCTGTAACCAATTATCAGTTATGTGAGCAAATTAGTCACAGGCAAATGAATGACAGGCTCATTGGCAGCACAACAACAGACTACTATATATCACATTTTGCTACATTTGATTGTAGCATTATTACCCTGCAATATTGAGAAAATGTCTCATTCAAATTGTTGATTAAATGTGGATTGCATAGAGCAAAAAGATCCAATTATACTCAACCATACCACAACTTGCCACAGTGAAGTCTCATTTTTGTTCTTATCTTTGATGCTTGTGAGCAGGATAACAAGGTAAACAGTAAGCAAGGACAATTGTGGAGCAGGAAAAATGTAAGAATTATGTTCTGTGTTATCAGAGAATAGAGCAAGAGGCATATGATCATACCACAGTGCATGTTCTCTAAATCATGGTACAGTAAATAATCATAGGAGACACTTACTGAGATTACAGTCTATCCTGATACAATCTGGTGAGAGAGAGAGTGAGATGGTGAGATTAAAAGAAAAAAAAAAGAACAGCACAAAAGAGGAGAATATTTCACATCCTTCAAGGTACATTCTGCAGACAGTTCAGTGCTTTTCAGAGCCCACCATCCGGGGACAGCCTCAAGAGTCTAAACCGCCACTTTCCTCCCCTGTTGTGCACGTAACATTAGAAAAAATGAACAGTGAGTGAAAGGAATACCTCAGCATGTGTCTGGCACTGCTGGAAGTACAAAAGACCAGATCAAAGTTGGGACAATAAGAGTTTTATTCACCATAAAAGTAGAGGTGCACCAGTATTATTTTTAGTGTCGGTATCAGCTCTGATTTGGATGCTTACAGTCCGTGTCAACAAATGAATTTGACTGTTTCACAACAGATTTTCGCTCAGATGTGCTTTGGGGTAATACAGTAAACATGTATCCCTGTTAGGAAAATGTACGAAGCAGATAACAAAAACCCAAAAATGGAACCTGTGCTAAATTTGTGTGGAGATTATAATCAAGATTTTAACATGTCAAGCTGAATAAACACTGGTTATCACCCAATGGAGCAGGATGAATTTACCGCAAAGATAGATTAGAAACGGAGGCAGCTGACACTATAACATATTACTGAAATTCCATTTTAGTTTTATTAAAATGCCATATTTAGGATAGCCTACGTGCATTAATAAGTTATGCATACATCAATGTGATCGATTAATTTCACTAAATACTATTGAGAAAAGCATGAATGTGTAATTTAAAAAGTTTGATTGGTTCTGTAAAATTGATGCACCTCTACTCAAAGGCCCAAACCGTGATCCATCTTCACTCTTAAACTCAAACTGCTGTTGAAATGATTCAGTCTCCTGCTTGTTCTGCAGGCCTGATGGTAATGCATTTTCCAAGTCAAATACAGAGGAAAAGGGCGATTTGCACAACCTGCAGCCACAATGAACCTTACACTGTGAAAAAAAAAAAAGACAAGAGCAACACATTTTCTCATGTCTAGAACAGCTAATATTGTCTGACTTCTATTATATTCCAAATATAAATATTCCAGATTTTTCAGCACAAAGTGGAATCACCCACTCATCAGTCATTTGCATGTTTTGAATCACGAAACCAATTTATCCAAGAGTGCATGAATATATTGGTGTAAGTCGTGTGGCTGAGGAGTGCTCTCAAGCTGTCAACCATCACAGAGCAGTGGATACAGACAGCCAGAGACCAGTGATTTTCTGCTGTAGGTGTATGTGTGTGTGTGTGTGTGTGTGTGTGTGTCCCCATCACTGGCACCCTGTGTTCAGTGAAGCGACACTAAACTGGATAGGCCAGTAAATGCGAGGGGAGGGAACCACAATGGTCACATCTACGGCGTGAGCAGTTTAAGTGGTAATATCTCAGAGTAATGATATAGCTGGTCTCTGACTGCCTTCTCCTTGAACTGCAGACAAGTCATTGAAGGGCTGAAAGAGCCAGGACGGTCAGATGGGACCTGACCACTGGATGAACTGAGAGAGAGAGAGAAAAGGAGAGAAAGATAGAGATAGAGAGAGAGAGACAAGAGAGAGAGCAGAATATCCATACACACCTACAGTTGCTTAAAAAGGCACTAACCCCCTTGAGTTTTTCAATAGCTTTTTGTATTTGAGAAATTACCTCTTCAAACTTTCTACCGTTTAAAGATTTATTTTGGATTTTAGACACACAGTCACTCAATTATTAATATTCAGCTGTGATGTAATGTTGTATTTTATAGTTTTATCCATGGGAACACATGATTGTTCTCTTTCTAGAGTCTAAAAATACATATTTCATTCATAGTTCCTCCAGCTTTTCCATTCTACTCCAAAGTAAAAATTAAAAGTAATTGTGTTCAAAGTGTGCTGCAATCGTGGGTCCTGGTGGTTTAGTGGTTAAGATGCACATCATACTATGAATGAAATTCCCAGTTTGATGCATGTCATATTGTTCTCTATACTGTACATTGTCACCATGAAATACAGACAAAATGTACCTCCTCTGAGAAAACGTGTGCTTTTATTAGGCTAAAGAAATTGTTAATTTTTGTTGTCATTAAACCCCAAATGATTTAAATGCCATCCATAGATTAAGCACTTTTCATTCTGAAATAAACGATGATAAATGATTTCCCTTTAAAGTAGAACTGATTTGGTAAATGAAACCATTGTTTATATGAAAGTTCAGGTTTTAATTGGCCATGTATTTTTTAGTTGAAAATTTTCTATAATGGTGAAAGGAAAATGCCATTTAAATTAAACTAAATAAAAGCAGTATTTCCAGCAGGAAAGGACAAAGAATACAGTATTGTGGGAAATAAGCAGGTTTTGAACTGTGTTTTTCATTTTCTGACAGAAGCAATGCCAGTATAGTTGGCAAAAATGGCCAAAATAGAAATATTTGAAACCCTATAACTACATCCCAAACATTAATTCCTATTTCATTGTATTATCTTTGTCATTTGTAACTAACCACACATTCTGTAATTGACTAATTTCGAGTTAACTAGAATTAAATACTCTGAATAAATCTGTCAGAGCCACTTTAGGTCTATGGAAAAATTGCAAAAGATTACAAACAGAAATTACATTAACAGGCAAAAGAATCAAGGGGTGTGCTTATTCTTTTTAAGCAAATGTAGTTATTATGTATGAGGATGGGTATGGAAGAGTCTGAGACGAAACTAATCTCATGAGAACTCTGGCTGAGTGACACGTCCTAAAAGGTCAAGTGGGTTATTATCTGCTCGCATTTGTTGCAGCAGCATTACCCAGGTTCACAGTGAGTTTCACTTTGCCTCCATCCAGCTCCAGACGCAGGGTGTCCGCTGACTGTTGAGAGGTGGTGGCCATCAGCAGCCCAAAGGCCCTCTGGGACATGAAGCGCAGGGACACATCCTCGGCCTCTGTGTGTAGCGTCCTTGGCAGCACCACCTTCAGATACATGCTGCCGTCATAACTCACCATGGTGGCATCTGTAGGTTTCAGGAAGAAGTGTTAGCAGATATTGGGTCCCTGAGGGAATCACAACACTAAATTAAACAACACAAAGTGGTGTTTATGGAGTGAAACATGTATTGTATTAAAGCTTAGATTGCAGTTTTCATCAGTTTCACCAGATGGCAGAAAAAGCCTGGAGCATGTGAAGACAGGGGCGAGATTGCAGCAGCAATAAAATTGCTGAAGGATTTATACCCATCATAGTGCAATACAAGGGGGATTTTCATATATCCCTCATAGTATTAACTGCCAATATATCTGCGTAATTTGGCCTCTGTGAGAAAATCATCTGCATAGAAAATGCAGAGTGATCCAGGCCAATGAAGCAGCACCACATTTCTAATGAAAGACTCATAGCACTGGCAGCCTCATGGTACTGACAATTCATTAATGAATCACTATACAGTAGGAAGTACTGCAATTTACTTTTGAATTGCTTAAATGAAAAACAACATCATTCTTCATTGTTCTTTCATTGCCACCTAGACTGCCTTGTGGATGTGTGAGTGTGAGGAGTATTATTTAGTTGAAGCGTGGCTCTCATTTGAATAGATATATCATTATAGAGCATACAGATGATCATACTGTAATTGCAAATGAAATTATTATTGTTTGGGAGGCATGAGTATTAAAGGCTGATAATGAATTTTCTTTCTATCTCCATTTTTTTTATTTGTGCAGGCACTTTCCAGCCACTACGCAGCTAAGTTAATAAATAAAATACTGGCCAAAGTGTGTTAAAAGCTTTACAGCAGCATTTTAAAATCATCCTCATCCTCCCCATCCACCACCATCCCTCCTCACAAACTCTTACCCGTCTCACAGTTGGGACCTAGGTAGCCACTACCGTTACAGTCACAAATGTGGCGGTTCCAGCCTTCTCTGCAGTGTCCACCGTTGGCACATGTGTCTCTGGCACACCTGATATGAGTCTCTCTGGTGCAGAAGCTGCTGACACCTGTGGCGCTCTGAACCTCGGCCAGTCTCCACAGGTTACGGCTCTGTCCGTCAATGAAGAGGTCCCGCACGCAGCCCACGTAGCCGAGGCCAAGGGACGCTGTCCATACCTCAGGGGGGAGCATGACGGCTTGGCGATCCTCAGGTAAGCCTCCAAGATACATGTCCCCATCTAGGTCAAGTATCTCACTGCCTTCATTAGCAGAAAACGGGATGCTCTGGCTGTTCACAGAGATAAAGCCTGTAGGGCAGGCATTAGCAGTGAGTCAGCTTGTCCTTATACAATGTTTTTGTTGCAGAAAATGAAGACAGGTGTGTGTGGGTTGTGCTAAGTAAGAAGTGGGAACAAACTGAGATTGAGGAAGTGGGCACTACAGTCCCTGCTTGTTGTGTGGATAAAGAAACTGTACTGCCATTCCTAAGGAGTTGATTTTGTGAGCAAAGAAGAAGCTAAAACTAAAAGTTGCTTTGGAAAAGTGAAGAATCAACACTGACAAATCTGCTTTGCCATATTATCCTGCTCGAGTGGGAAGGAAATAGAAGGGAATGTATTAATAGAAATGTGAGGCTAGATAGAAGGAACTGTGTATATATTTTTTGGATTCCACTAATAAGGCAGACATTTGGATTGTACTAATAGGGCAGACTGTTTAATTGGCCACTTGTGAAAATAGGTTAACACAGATTTCAAAATGTCATACATTGATTACAGCAACGAAAAATATCATTGTAATTAAAACCTATTGCATATGCATGGGTGTTTCACTGCAGTGAATAAATGGCAAGAGCTTGCCAATGTGACTGTATCCATGCTGGCATATGGCAATTTCACAGCTTGGAACTCTTTATACTCCACAGCTAAAACCAGAGAAACACATTAACAGAAGCAGACAGGAGGCTTCCCCTGTCTTCACAAATACACATGATTCTCTTACCGTTGCGTCCTTTCCTCTGGAAGTCCACATGGCACCACTCGCCATCATCAAGCCTCTTGTTACTGGCTTTAATCTTGATGCTGCCTGAGCCCATATCCATGACTAGGTAGAGAAATCCATCCAGTAACTCTATGGCGAAGAAGTCTGCCCGGGGCTTCCTGTCAGGCTGCGTACCCAGCAGATTGCCATGGCTGAACAGCAGCAGGCCGCTGGGCTCTGTGGTGCGGAAGTCAAAAGATATGGCGCCCGTCTTTTTTGTGTTCCACCTGGGCAATGTCAAGTAGGCAGACGGCGTGTCGAAGGTGACCGGCTCCAGGGCTTCAACATTCTCACAGCTGAATATCAGGTCACCATGGATACTGATCTTAGGGTCTCGCTGTTCAGCCAGCCGTGACAGTTCCAGTCTAAACTCATTATTCTTGTAAACCACCTAATAAATGAGAGAGATGTCGTGGTGAGATGACAGCTGGAGAGAGCAATATATTCAGTGCAAACCTTGAATATTACTCATCAATAAATGCAAGAAATCAATAAGATACAGCAGTGCTCACAAGGACATGCGGCAGAAAACGCGTCAAATCATCACGTGGGCTCAGAGCTGAGAATAGAAAATGTCCTGATGATTTCATTTACAGAGTTGCGTCAAATAAACCGACGTCTTCACTTATACAGATGTAGAGGCATTTGACGCATTAATGAGAGAAAAATCCATCACATTCTGTTTCACTGAATTTGTTCCTGTCTTACGCTGTGTATCCATGCAGAGATCAGAGACGCATGTACAACTGAACACATTGTATTTACTCTGACTCAAAAGCTGACAGACATTCTTCATCATCACACTGAGAAACTGCATGGTTTTTGATGTACAATTTCCCAATTAGAAAACAAGAAGGCAGAGATAGTTGATGCTTGTGGAAACGGGGAATGGATTTAGATTTAGATGCAAATGTAAACATTTACATTTTAGACATTTAGCTGACTCACTTGGGAACGCACAATGGGTCCGACAGGAGAATAATCTTGAATTCGGAGCGGAATAATCCCAGACAAAGCACCCACACAATGACAAACATTTATATGTGTTTACACAAAGTAAACTGAGATCAAGTCAGGCAGATGAAGTGGGTGGAAGAGAGGTGGACTGTATCCTTTGCAAGCACAACACGCAAATTATTATTTAAGGGGGTACATTTAGTAAACATAGGGGGCTTACACTTGAGTATTCATTTACACTGCTGATGCAGAAGCAGCTAAAAAAAATCAGATTTTGCACTCTGGCTGTAGTGAATGTACAATAGACCTCCCTCAGCCTTGGAAGAAAGTCTGGTGATTGATTTCACTCAGAAACTGAGTGAAATACAAAATACCTTTTAAAGATATTTACTTATACTAAATACAAGAGATATACAATTTAAACTAAAAGCATATTTCCATAGGATGCCTGTGATAGCTTATTATGCCTTCATTGTCTTATTTTCTGGATTCATCAATATGCACAGCAGGAGACAAAAATCCTTGTCTCATTTCATATCAATTGTAAGTCACCCAGAGCCTACTGTTATCTGCCACATCACTCTGCAACCAGTCACCGCCTGAGGTGACACACCACACTACACAGTGGACTAACAGCGGAGCTGAGAGGCAATTTGAGCCAATATCACACTTCACACTGTCTCAGTGTGACTAATTAAGCAGTGAAATCAGATGGTGAAACTGACCATCGAGAAATGAGTGTAACAGGCAATTTTTAAATAGGAAGACAGTCAATCAGGACAGTCACTTAAAGCAGAAGAGGTGTATTAGCAGTTATATGCAGGCATTGTTTACAACTACGGACACCACAAGTAACAAAAAATGCATAGATGGCTACAAAAAGGCACACTGTGACCTCTGCAGGGCTGTTATATAAGCAAAAGGACAATACAGGAAGTGGAATCCTATTTCACCAATTCAGACGCTTGTTGTATGTGACAAGGATTACAGAGTATCCCAAAACACAAGAACAAAGCCTTTTTGGTGTCTATTGACAAAGCCCTCACGTCCTTTATGCTCACAAACTGAAGAATAACAGCAGTCTGAAAATGAAGACCTTTTCTGCTGCTAACAGCAGTGTGAACACATTCTTCATAACCAAATTGGGTACAATCTTTGAAGCATTAAAGAAGAGGAACCTAATGATCCGGTGTGGGATATCCTGTGGGCACATATACTGCAGACCAATAAACTGGTGACTTCAAAGACAAATTCATCTCTCCTTGCTAGTTGTTGAAGTTGTGACATTCATCTGAAAGTGGCCATTATTTTCCCTGTACCTGATGAACCTGATGGCCTCTACCTAGCAGCACTCACATCTATTATCATGTAACGTCTAGAGACATTAGTCATGGCCCAAACTCTCCATGTTCAATAAAATAAGACAGATTCAAGACAGGTATGCCCCTAAATAGATCCACTGCTTATACAATAAATATTTCATCCACTTCTCACTTTTCTTTCCCACCTGGATTAAGATTAATATGTATGTGTGAATTCTCTCCATTCACCACAGTGGTGTATTCCTCTACTTCATCACCAAGCTCAGAGCTCTGGCTTGGACTGACCTGACTCTGAACTGGGCTCCTGGATTTCCTGGCAGGCTGATCTCTTTTGATCAGCTCTGCCTCTGCCACCGCTCGTCCTCATTACTAGGACTTTTTGGGTTTGTCATCCTGTCTTCACGACTCTTTATCCTGTCATGTTCTCCCTGCATGCCTGCAGTACATCTGTATGACTACGCACAGCCGTAGTAGGTCTAAACACCACCACCAGTTACCGCCCACAGAGCGGAGGTTGCAGCTTGGCAGCTACGCTAGGACATTAACCTGTCCATAAATAACATCACATTTTCATTTCAGTCTATTCACGCTGCACGTAATTATATAGACACTCCATTTAAAAATCATCCTGAAAATGCTCAGCTTAAAAATGTTGATGTTACTTTATTAACAAATACTGAACCAGTATAACACTATACCGTAACAAAATTAATTTAAAATTTGTCTGTGCTGAAGAATTTAATGGACAAAATCAAATAGCTGATTGTGTGGACTATGAAATGAAAAGTAATAGCCTACGACATATTTAAACAAGACCGGCTGTACTTAGGTAGCGGTGCTTTAAGCAAAATGCTAACATTGGCATGCTAACATACTCACAATGACGCTTAGTGCTGTTTAGCAGGTAATATTTGCCAGGTTCTAGATCTTAATTTAGCCTGTTAGCATGCTAACATTTGCTACTTAGAGATAAACAGTACAGAAGTACAGCTGAGTTGATAGGAATATGTCGTTAGTTCTGCAGGTATGGTCATAAACCAAAGGCCAATTGAAATTTTGACCTGATTGTGGCGCTAGATGAATAGTCAGGAGATCACCAAAGTCATTAGAATTTATCCTCTGTACAACAATAATCTGTAGCATATTTCACTGCGATCCATCCAACAGCTGGTGAGACATTTAAGACAACCACAAATGTCTCACCCCCATGGTAGCGCAAGTCATTAGGACACATCAGTTTGGAACCATGGATGTCTGTACAAATGGGAGCAGTGCATTGACGCAACGGGAGCGCCAATGCAGGGGGTCAAAACATTGCAGGGTTGAACCAGATTCAAACTTTTGCTGCAACTAGACGTCATCCGGCAAGCCGATGCATTGGCCAATAAAGTGCATATTCCTGGTGGATTACTGTAATGTGAATGCCGTATTTGACTGTTTACCTCGTGATTGTTGCAATGCAAGATAAAATGGTTGTCTGTAACTCCAACTGGACTTCCTGGATCATTTCATTGTCTCACTGGTACCTTAAACAACATGCCCCCCAAAACACAGCCCCTTGTATTGTTTTAATGCAGGGTTTTCGGTCTGAATGCAACCTTAAGCTAGTTCACTGAATAAGGGAAACTTTGACCTGACAGTGGTCTTTGAATGTCTTTCATGGCAGTTCACCCATAGTTGTCAAGATATTTGGTTGTGAATCACAAATGTCAATGGTGACACTACAGGAAAAGTCAGGGGATTACCAAAGTCAGAATGATTTATTCACTGAGGGCCATGAATATCTGTAAAAAATGTCATGATGAGATATTTTACTCTTCTATATTTTTATGACATGAGAAATCTGAAACACAGATTACTTCTTGTGGACACAAAAACAAGATTTCAGTACTCCTCCGTACTGTAAATACATTCTGTCACAGCACAAAACTGGATGCTTTGTGGTTTGGACTATTCAGGCATGCTAGACTGAATAAGAAAACTGGCACTGAAAAAGAAATCTCTCACAGTAATGAAGCTTTGCATTAGTTCTGGCAGAGCACTGAAGTCGGGCACAAAGTCTCCAACAATATTGAAATAAATCACCAATCTACTTTTAACAAGACAATACGACAGTCTGTATAATCTGCCGAGCTCTTGCCCTCACACACGATTCAGCTGACGTTTGTTATGCTGTGCTCAAAACCTGCTGCTGCTGCTGCTGCTGCTGTTACTCGGTCAGAATTTTCTACTTTGTTTGCCTTGTGTATTTTGTGTGTCCCATATCTAAGTGGTGTGTTTGTTCTGTCCTGGGTGCATTGTACTCCCTGCTGAATCTTATGCTACTGGTTTCAATGGGGATCAAGCAGAGCCTAACAAAAGTTTGTAGGTATTTATGCAAGAAATGGTCCATATCCTTTGATGCAAGTATCTCCAACAGTAAACAGTAAACTTATTTGTTTGAGTTGGGTATTGACTCCAAAAAAATATGAATACCCCCATCTGACACCCAGATGCCCAAGCTATTACTTTCCACTTCACTACTTTAAAATCAAACCACTGCCTATTTCAGCCATGTCTCCTCCTAATCCTTCCTTGGTGAGGGAGCCTTTCTCTTCCTTTAAGTGCACATAGCACATCATTTGCTTTTTATGAGACTGCTCACTTCATTAAAAATTTGTGAGGCTGGACTGAAATTGAGCATTTACCCATAATTCACTGCTTTGTCTATACTAATTCTAATGCTGAGTACATGATCTTAACTTGCTTGCTCAGGATAATCAATGTGACAGGTACAGGCCATAGTTAGAAAGCTTCAAAAATGTGGAAATGAAAACTGAGTTAAGACTATGTTTCTGGAATGAACATGAAAAAATGCATCTGTTTCTTATGTATATTGGCTCTGCTTTCTCCAAGGGATTCCCGCAGGAAATCTATAAATGAACAGCGCCGCCTCTTAGCTAAATGTTTCTCCTTCAAACACCCTACAACAGGAGAATCAATACAAATGTGAGAGCTGATTTTCTATACGCACAACATGCTCCGCTTATAGGAAGGGGTAGTGCTATCTAAGGAGGGCAGGATAGTATTTCTAGTCCTCTGCCTGTCTCAGATCGAGGTCAAAGCTGTACTCACATCTTTCAGACAGCCCATGAAGTTGTTGCTGACTGGGGAGCCTGGCAGGTCAGCTGTGTTCAGGCTGCCCCCTATGTAGAAGAGATCGTCGGAGCCCAGCATGGTGTAGTCCTCCTGAGTATAGCCAGTGGTGGTGAGAATCCCGTCCACCAAGATAGTCACCTAGAGGAACCATTATATGGGGAGTGAGGAAAATAAATGACAAGACATGGAGAGATTTCATGTCAAACAGAAAGAACCGGCCTAATTATTTCATGCTTCTTTTCTTTATTCTAGTTGAGATTGCCTTAGTGTTGGATCTTGAAGGCAATTACAAGAACAGCTTTGAGGGGTTCACTAATCTCAGCTGCCTGAAACAGATCCCTGTTTCTGATATATTAGCAGGATTGCAGTGGAGTCAATATACCATAAATATTTCTTCCACTGATATTTTGGCACCAAAGCAGTATGAATGCTACAGTATACTCAATTAATTTGAGATTAAGGATATCAAGATAGCAAGCTACATCACTTGTATATTGACAGCAACAAAACAAGATTATTCTCCTATCAGCCCCATCTGTACACAGAGACAAAGGAAATGAATGACTGAATAGGGCTATAGAGTAAGAAAATGATATGCTTGTTGCCATGACAATAAGCCTACAGTTAGCATGTGTTCCTGCATGAATGTAACAGCGCCCACTTTGGGGTGATCAATCAAAACAATTTCAATTTCTTTGTGGGAGGGAAAAAAAAATCAATTCTCAGGAAAATCTAGAGTGAAAAGCTGATAGTTCTTTTGAAAACCATCCTGCCTGTGATAAACTGCATTTACTGTAAGGTTAAAAATGAAAAATGACTCCAACAAGGCAGCGGACATGCATGTTCAAAATTTCAACTGATTGTTCTGATGCTTTAGGCCAAAACACAGTGATTTTATAAATGCTGAACATGAGTGAATAGATGTCATTCAAAAATCAAGCTAATAGTTGTAGTTCAAGTATCACAGACTTTATGTTCAATATAAGGAAACTGCCAGGAAAACAGCCCCTATACCTTCACTGTACACATTGTAGTTGACTTGTAATGTCAAAATACAGGTTTTAATGATTTATAGCACTGAATTTGGAATTATAATTTTTCCTTTATAATTCTAATGGTGTATGGGGGAACGATAAGTATCCTATAGATAAAAACGCAATCATTTTTATTAAAAGAGAAAGATGAGAGTTCAGAGGAGGTAATTCACAGAGAGACACTGAGCTACAATCCGGGGTACTAATAAGTTAACAACTGTGCCACCAGGTTCAACAGACCTTGACTTAAGGAGATAAGAGTAGCAAAGTGGTGTGACCTCATCCAGAACAAATTAATCATGATCACCCAGCCAGGTCTTGGTAAGCATGCAAAAATAAAAATAATTTAAAATGATTGAGTGATCTGATTTTTAAAAGCCTTGAGAAGAATTTAAAGTCTAC
Source organism: Thunnus albacares (assembly GCF_914725855.1). Taxonomy (NCBI): domain Eukaryota; kingdom Metazoa; phylum Chordata; class Actinopteri; order Scombriformes; family Scombridae; genus Thunnus; species Thunnus albacares. Next base: position 13,034,264 of record NC_058118.1, on the reverse strand, counting down.
ACAAAGCATGGCTTAACTTTCTATGGTGACTGTTCTGTGAAATCACTGGTATGTTGAAAGCAAGAGGATAAAACACAAAATAATGACCTGACGCGGTATGTTCAGGTGTCAGATCTCTAAAACGAGGTCCTGCCTCACCATTCTGTGGTATACTGGCAGATATCGATTTCTGTCTATCTCGTGATGAAGCCTTCGGTATCTTTGGCTTGGACATTGGACAACAGCGGGGCACAACTGTGGGTTGATGATACTGCACATCAAGAAGAGCCAGAATGTGCTTTCATATCTGGAAATTGATTAATACTCCTTTGTCTTTTACTCAGCAACGTCTACAAAAGCCCGACCCAGTTCTAACAGTGGGTATTACACCATATCCGTACACCCCATAGATAGTTGCTTTAATAGCATTTCAAAATCAAAAGTAAGAGATGAAAGTGTTCACAGGTAATTATTGAATAAAACAAAAACGTTATTAATTAGAAGCGCAAGCCTGAGAGGCACAGTGCTGGCTGATACACTTTGAGACCTCTCTCATATTACTTATCATAATTTCTCCAGGATTTCTTCACAGGCAGTGTTATGCAGAGCTGATGAAAATGTAACATATATTAACATATATTAATAATTACGACTGTTTAAAAGAACAGTACAGAAAAACAACAGACAGAACAACATCATATCATATCATATGGATCATATGTGTGCATGTTAGTACACAAATATGATTGGTTGTGTGTGTACTGTACAGGCCTATAAATATGTAGATGCATCATTAACAAGGGTCAGAAAAGGAAAGAGAATGAGCAGCAATCAGTTTGCCTGTGACAAATGGAGAGAGAGATAGTAATAGGGGGAATTCTAGCCTGAAAAGCACCACCAGATCTAATAAAATGTTTCCACCAGCACTCTCCCGGGAGTTAAAGTTCCCCCTATCTACATGTCAGTGAGGTAACTTATCTGAGGGGAAAGCAATTTACACAGGGATCAAATGCATGGCTGAAAGCATAGGTGACATTGTAAGCATTGGATTGCCGCTCCTCTGGAAACCAGGGTAAGGAAATAGATGTGGAGGAGGATGCAAGATAGGTTCAGAATATATTGGTGATGATAAGACAGTTAGATACAAAATTATTCCTACTGTAGCACAGAGAAATACATTGCACAAGGCAAAACACATTGTAAAGACACACATTTAGTAAAGTTATGGTTCAGGTAAATGTACTAAGTCATACTTAAAAAAAAGCCGAAACCTCCTTTTGCTTTCAGAAGCCCAATTTTCTTAAGGTTTCAGTATTGTGCTAGAAATGATCCGCAGGGATCCTGTTGGACTCAGTGGTGCGACTTGTCGCCTACACATTTTTAAATGCACATTTATGGTAGGAATGTAACATTGCACCTCAGCCCAAAGGAGCTCTGCTTGAGCAGATACAATTTTTGTGCTTCAAGATATTGCACATGCTTCCCCACTATGTGCCAAGTGCTTTGGCAGACTGAATCACAAAAGACAAAAGCAGTTTTGGAACAACGTGCCAACACACTGAGTTACTGCTCCAAAAATATTTATTAAGCACAGCTATGACATTTTAACATTGCCATCATCACGTATACAATATCTGATGAAGATGTTAAACGAATAGGTCAGAACATATTAGCTGTGCTGAAAGAGGGAGCACTGACTTAGCATGCATGCACATATTTCTGAAACTGACATTAGTTGCCAAAATTTTTTTGTTTTTCATGTGTTTGCATGAGCAAGAAGACTTGAGAGGCTTATATATACTCTATCCAGTGGTTTAAATTAAAGATGCATGACATGATTTGGCTTATTAGGGGACAGATCTCTGAAGTGTTAGCAAACAATTTCTTACACACCCACAGAAATGAGCAACATAAGCATTCAGAGTTGTGTTTAGACTAGTCATTTAATTCAATTTAATTAAATTTGTCTTAATATAGAAAAATCTTCATTAGTGGAGCTTTAAGGTATTGTATGTTGGCAGTATTTATAGAATGACTGCAGTCATAGAAGGAAAGCTAGTGGGGTAATATTTAATGTAACAGACACATCCTGGCAGTCTGTAGATTAGTTTGGTAATTCAGCACTGTGTCTATTGGACAATGTTAATGAATATGAAACCTTAGGGCTGAGTTGTACTTGGCTGGAGTACAGTACAGTGGGTACAGTAGTACAATGTCGGACACATGCAAAGGCATTATACATGCTGTTTCTAGCATGACCCCTCGAATACTGCTGCAATATTGCATCCATGGCTACAGACACAATTTTTCTTTGAATAACCTATTTAAGTGGAGTTTATCAGAATCTGAAAAATCTGTATGACAATTATTGTTCTGTGAAGAATAGAATGATGGACATTTCTGTATGAGCTGAGTCTTTCTTTCAAAAGGGTAAAAAAGACCTTTACATCAATCTTGTGGTGCAGAAAAAAAAAAACCAAGTTGCTGATTTTAAAAGGACTCAGTAATTTCCACCAAAGCAATCTGTTTCATGAGAAAGAGGGCAATGACCTAATATGAGCCTGTAATATCTCCCAGAACGTAGGAAATGGGAGATTTGGAGTCCAGCAGAGCAGAAATATTCAACAGAGACCAACACAGTATTTGTTAGTGTTTACACTCATGGTGGATTTCAGTAGCTAAACCCTTATCACAAGGGACTCATATTACCTTGACCTCATAAGAATTTGATCCAAATGTTAATCATACTGTATGCATATTATGTGTACCTGAAAGATACATTTTCAATTATGGTATAAGTTGACTTCACTGTATACAGTAATTGGTTTCTCTTTGACATGCTGTACATGATATTAGGTCCTTACTGCCAGCTCTTGACATAATCAAGTAAAAAGTGCCTTACTCCTGTGAACTAAAGACATGGAAACCATGGGCAGCGGATGTATACACACCTGGCGGAGGTTGCGTGTCACTCGAACATCATGCCAGACGTTGTCGTTGAACTTTCCACTGGCAGGTTCCACCAGAGCCTCGAAAGCACCAGAGCCCAGGTTGATGACCAGCCACAGAGCACCATTCCTCAGGGACAGGTTGACATAGTCTGCTGACTTCCCTGTATGAAGCAGCAGGCCGTTCCTCTGCAGGGTACGGAAGGACAGTGTGATCTCATCCAAACTGCTCTGAATGGGCGTCTGGGACAGGTTGTAGCTGAAGTACTCATTGCCTTTGAAGGTGGCCACTGACTCCTCCTGCCCTATGAGGGGAGGAGAAACATCTTAGATTATGCTTCCAGTCTTCAGGCTCAAGTTTGACTTATCTACTACACAGTATGCTCACTACTCTAGTGACATGTTGAGATAGAGTAAGGCTTTGGTGAGTGAAACAAGGCTAAAATGAGTAGAAAGTACACAGTGCAATATTCTTCAACAAGTATTTCGCTATTACCAAAACTGACTTGAACAGAACATGTATTTCTGGAGTTCTTTTCATACGATCTCTGTATATCCTGATGGAAGAATGTATTGTCGATGTTTGAACACATGATTCTGTGTGTAGTTTTCACATTAAAGGGTACTGGTGATATTCTATATTTTTCTTACTGTCAACAAATCCCATGAAAAACCAAAACCAGCAATAACTTGTTCCTACTAACAAGCATTCTCTGTGTAGCCAAAGCCTAAAGTAGCTTATTCCTCTGTTCCATAACCTCCATTGTTGTAATAAATCTATTAAATACACAGTAATGAACCACATGGTAGCTGAAAACAGTCTGTAACTATTTACTCCTGTATGAGTAATGTTTGCTAAAAACTACATTATCCAGCTGTTTTTAGAAGTTATTTGGTCTTTGAAAAAATAAAAATAAATATTAGTGACCTGTTTTTAAAGAGTTTTCAGTGGGAGAAAATTGGTTTGGGGCTGAGACCCACTGACAGGGTAGGGAGGTACTGATGGACTAACATATTGTTGTGGTCTTTTCATGCAATTTGTTGACAATAAGAAAATAATAGAATAATACCGGCCTTATCCTTTATTCAACAGTGACATTTTTAAAATGTCAATGTAAATGTGTCAGGCTCGGCTAAACATCTAATTTACGACCCTTGTAAAAGATTGTCCATTGAACATGTTAAATATACAGTAAAACCTAATGGCTCAAACAATTTCCCCAACTGTTCCAGCTTTAACTGGAGCAGATGGAGGATGTTAGTCTTTGTCTGCTTCATCGTTTCTTGGAAGTCCAAGTTAGCAAAAATAACTTTTCACGAGCTGCACTAAGAACCCTATCAATGCAGTTTTAGTGTCAAAACATCTCTGTACATAATACAAAATCATTTTTGATGTTACAGTTCATCCAAAAATGATGATATTAATTGTTGCACCTTACACAAGATAAAACTTTTGATTTGTTAAGGTTTTTGACAGTTATTACCAAAGACAACATGTAAAATTGTTATCTTTGTAAGACTGATGTAAGATTTTAAATAAATTAATAAATTAATACTATATAGATAGATAGATAGATAGATAGATAGATAGATAGATAGATAGATAGATAGATAGATAGATAGATAAATTTACACAAGGGCTCTTACTCACATGACAACACATATCTATATATGATACCATCTTCAATACCTTATATGCAAATAATTAATAGTTTTGGAAAATCAAAACTATTTAGAAGTTATAAATCTTGAGAATTTATTCAAAAGTGAAGACGTGAAAAAAACCTGGTCGCAGACAGCAAACTGTTGAAACTGACACCACAGCGGTCAAAGCTCGTCCTGCTTTGTGTTACAAGTTGTTCCAGGGTTGTCACATTTGACATTAAACCACTGTTTTACAATGACCTGCAAGAATGATGTTAAATATTATATAAAACAGTTCTTGAACTCACGAGTTGGCTGTTTCCAACCCAATCGTCAGAACAAAACGTTGGCATTGTACGTTTCTGCAAACCACGGATACGTTAAATGTTTGTGTTTCCATGTTGGCCATTATCATTTGAATAATGATGTTTTATGATGTGTCAATGGTTTGGTTAGGTTTAGGCACAAAAAGATCATGGTTTAGGTTAAAAAGAAAAAAAAAAAAAAGGCTGCAAATGTCCCAATGTCTCAATAAAAACACTTGGTTTTGTCGGTTGAAATGGGAAGTGGGCATTGGTTTCGAGGTGGTCTTGAACCGTGCTCTCTGCTGATTTCCAACTTTCTTCCAACAAACTTCCTAACCATCCACCTAACCCTCCTCCTAATAAGAAAGTCAGCTCACATAGATCTCATGTGAACTACGTCACTTTAGAAATGTTGATATGATATGTATTCTAGAAATGCTGATAGGATACGTATTGTTGAAATGTTAATATGCTACGTATTACACATGTTGAAACATAGATATTCAATGTATCTGTGGTTTGCAGAAACGTACAATGCCAACGTTTTATTCTGGTGACCAGGCTGCTGTTTCATGCCAGTATAGACACCCCTTCCTTTGCTTCTTTGCAAGATGCAGCTTCGAAGCTACTGAGCAAGCTGTTTCAAGCTGGAGGGATAAGCTGACCCTTAAGCCTATATTTATTTGTACAGTAAATGTCGGCTTCTGAACTCTGGGGCCAATTTAAGCCAGCAGGACTGGTGGTCTCACTACTCTGTATTGTCTCAGCAGTAGGTGTAACAAAGGAGAACGGTGTGCACACTGTTAGGCTCCAAATAAATAGTTTAATTTTCTTTTTCTCTTTTCAAGGCAACGTTTCGATCTACATGATCTTCCCCAGGCAAGTGTGAAAGAGAAAAAAGGCATTTCTTGTAGAGGCAGTAATCAACTTAAATCACTATCACCTGCTGGTCAGTGAGCTGCAGGGAAAAACACCATGATGGTGATCACAGTACCCAAGAGAAAAGAAATACGAGAAAAAACAGAATTTGAAAATATCATGAGCAAACATTGCTATATATTGGTGTATATATATATACATACATACATATATGTCCAAAAAAATACCAAATCTGCAGTCGTTGCAAATATGCATAACCTATTGGTAAAATCTGATTCATAATTTACAATTTAATACATGTAGTCATCAGTCAATCACAGGAAAGGTTTCAAATCAAAATACATATTAAGACCCTTTGGGGTGCCAAGTGAAGTGGGGTGCCAATCCTTTCCCCCCTGATTTATACAGTATTTATACAGTATTTTGCCTTTTGGCCCTTTACCCAGTATTAGAAGTATTAGAGAACTGTAACACTATTTTGTACACTTGCTGCATACTTTTACAATGCTATTGTATCACAACCTTACATTTTTATTATATTGTTTAAACATTCTTTTCTCTATATTTTCTCTATTAGATTGTGTTTTTACCTGTTGGGGTGTGATACAAATATTCCCCCCTCCTAATGAAATTTGTGAGATATTTAAATTGTATTTTATTTTTTTCTGGTTTTTCTGGTGTTTTTTTTTTTCTGGGGTACTGTGATTGTCATCTTGTGGTGTTTTTCCCTGCTGCTTGCTGACCAGCAGGTGATAGTGATTTGAGTTGATTACTGCCTCTACAAGAAATGCCTTTTTTCTCTTTCACACTTGCCTGAGGAAGATCATGAAGATTGAAAAGTTGCCTTGAAAAGAGAAGAAGAGAACTGAACTATTTATTTCGATCCTAACAGTGTGCAGACCGTTCTCCTTTGTGCCTTGCAGTGGAATATTTTTTGTCTTGCACCTGAATATTTTTGTCTGGATGTGCACACGCTTGGTCCCTCTTCAGCAGTAGGGATGTCACGATTCTCCAGATCCACAATTTGATTAGACTTTTGATTTTAAGGTCACAATTCGATTTTTTTTTTCCCCAGCACTGACAACTATGCCATTGTTAGACTACTGAGTTTTGATTTGTAAAGATGAACAGATCATTAGTTTTATGCCCTAGCAGCTTTCATTTACATTGACAAATTCTTCTTTAAAAAGATAGACTGCATGGTATCAGGTGTGATATAACTGCCATATTTTTGGGGAATGTATCACACTAAGATCATATGATCAAATTTAAATAATTTATTTCAAAAAGTAATAACGATGACTTATGTCACATGTCAATTGGGAACAAACTGTTAAAAAAACAAAAAGAAAAGCCACTAGATGGCAGAAGGGTACTCTACAACAACAGCTTGGCTTTTTGCACTTTTTAGTCCCTGCGCATTCGTCTCACAGCCGGCTGAACATAGAGAACAATGTTATTTGTCAATGACATTGTTCGAGCTCGGAGGATGGCTCGTTTTGGTGAAAATTAGGTTGTTGCTTGTACTTTACAACAGTAGGAGAGAGGTGTTGTTTGTGTTTTAACAACAAGTTGAGGTTCAAATCTGTCAATATATTTTCAACTTTACCAAATGTGTGTAGCACAGGCTACCAGCTGTAGTTTTTCGATGACGCGTTTGTTTTCCATTTCTGTTGTTTCTCTCTCATCTCCAACTCTGGCAGTGGCCACGGTGTCTCAAAAAATAATGCAGCTGCAGGTTACCGGTAAGCTAAGCTGTGTCGTCTTTGAAATGTTGTTGTTTTTCTTCAGTTGCAAAAGTACTGGGAAAATCACCGATCCTGCTTTTGATTTCAAAATCGAAACGCTCATTTAGATTGATTTTCGATTTAGAATCAAAGTCATGACACCCCTATTCAGCAGTGTAGTTACTCAACTACTGAGCTGACAGGAGCTTGTTAAGCTATTGTTTTTGAGCCTAAATGTGAAGTTTGGCATTTGACTGATGTTTTAGGTGAAATATAAAATCTAGTGGTTGAGAAAAAAAGATTATGGGACACCAGAGGTATTCTTTCTTAATTTAGCCATTTAATCATCAGTCTTCTAATATCTGAGAAAGGCTTCTTCATTATAGATCAGTCTAAATAACAAGAGGATTTGCATCATATCCTGTGCACATCCTTTCCAATCTCCACAAACATCTTTCATTCCCAGCTTTTTTAACAGCATATGACCCTGAAGCCTTTTTGAAGGTCTTTGAGGGATCAATGGCAGTGTGTGGGTGGCTGGGAAGTCAGCAGGCCATATCTCTGCTTTCCTGCTTACTTAGGAGGTGGTCCATTGTCTGCAGCTACAGTGTTTACCAGCTTGTGAAGAAGGACACTAGCTGTGTTTGCCCTAACACTTGACAGACTTTGGCACTAACTAAGAGAAATGCTGCTAAAGACAATGGCTGCAGTCAGACATATGCACCTATGAGATGCTGATGGGACTGTTCAGCACCTTATGCATGCTGCATAACTGACTGATTGATTATATTTGTGGATTATCAGGACTAACACAAGAAACAAAAATCCAAGGGATAACATGTTAAATGAAAACATGGTCCCATAAAAGGTACAGTCTACCTGGGCTGCAGCTATAAGACCATCGCTCCATGCAAATGGATGCCCACAATGGCAGAAAAAGAAAACACTGGCACCAACAATGTCTACATGTCTTTCCTGCCTGTCTTCTCATTGCCCCTCCTCTCTCTGTCTCTTTCTTACAATACATCATCCAAACTCATATCTCCTTGCACTCCAGTGGTTTGAAACTATAAAGGGTCCATCTAAATTCAAGATACAAATACTAGTGAATCCTTCTAGAGGGGGGCTGCTCGTGGCTGATTCAATGAAGTGTGCAGCTTCAAAATATGGAGGAAGCTACAGCATCCTGGGCACCACTGAACATTGGACAAATTATCTTTCAGATAGCTACTGTAATAGCAGCCATTGTTGTCCCTGTGCCCATGTCCAAACAAAATCTGTAAAGGCACTGCCAAGAGCTATACATTAGCTGCTAACTGACACAGCGTGAGGCACATTAAACACTGTAGAGAAAGAGGGTTTTGCCATCAGGTGGGAAGACATCACCTGCTATTACTTCCTATTAGCCCACCTGTTTTAGTCTCTGTTACAATTACACTATGCTGCAGTGGCTGCACCACATGAAAAATGCCAACATGTGGATTGCTCATTAATATTAAGGTTTACAGCTGATTAATTTCAAAGTGGTCCATAAGCCCTAGGCACAGATGGCAGTTGCTGACTTCGTCTCTGCTGCTGTGGGGCGGGGGAGTCAGTTTTCGGCTGGATGCACCCCAACCTAAATCAGGCGGTGTGGGCATGTGGGTGGCAGGGCAGCAGTTGACCATTGGTCTGGAGGCAGGGAGATGCATGAGCACTCTAGGTGGTCAGTGAGCCACACCTGCGCCTGGATAATCTCACTATTTACAGTATATCTGTATCTCAGCACAGGCTGGCAAATAATTTGGGAACTGAAGCACATACACAATTTCCTGAAGCATGCAAAAAGCTATTAATTCATTTATAGACTGTGGGCCTCTTCCCAGAGAGGGACAAGAGTAATGTGTATTTGATTTCAAATAATTTGTGGCCAAATAAATACACATCAAATCAGAACACTCTATCAAGGATGTCCTTGGGCTAAAAGCTGGATCACTGTCAAAGTTAATAACAAATGTATGTTATGAAATTTAATGGTATAATAAAACTTGTTTCATGTATATCCCATGCAGTCAGATGTACAGTGCTTTGTTACTAACTGTAGCTGTGCTACGCCTGAGTATTGCTTGGAGGGTTATCTCCGTAAATCTTCATTCCACAATCAATTACCAACTTCTTCTTCTTATTGATGCATGAAATGGAGCAATTACATTTAGGCCTCATTTCATGACAAATCACGTTGTGGTTGGCCTTTAGGACACACTTACTGTGTAACTCACTAAATATTTGATATGGCAGCGTTATTCTAATACAGCAGTCATGTTAATCTTTGTACAGTTGAGGCAGTAGCAGCTTACGGTTATCAGACTGCATTGTTCTGTCAGCATAGTACTATGTGTCAGTTTAGGAGCTCAAATTGATCAATTTTTTTTGGCTTTGAAAAGACTGATAACTGCTTTTGAACAAGTTTGTCCCAGAGCGGGTAACCACAGAATTGAGACCCTAATCTATGATATCATAGGCATGTACCGCCTCAAGCTGCGTTATTTATAGTGGGTGAAAAACTTGGGTATTCATACTGAGGGGTATTTGCTCAAGCCATTTCATCTACTGGAAATTTATCGATATTATATATGTTGATATTATATATCTTAAAGGCTGCATTACAGTAAAGAAATGTAATTTTCTGAACTTACCAGACTGTTCTAGCTATTATTTGTCTTTACCCACTTAGTCATTATATCCACATTAGCATGTAATCAGTTTTACACCAGAAAATGTACATGAGAACACTCAGCTGGATAACTCCACACATTGCTTTTTCTATCATCCCAGATTTGTGGGAATAACATAATTCACAGACGACATACAAAGCTATTTCAGAAATATAATGATGTCTTATAGCAATAACATATATATACTTTTCAGCATTGATTGAGTTGAAAAAAACAAAACAAAACAGAAGCTGGTGAATGAATGTCCCTAGTCCCTATGAACCTGTAAAAAAAAGTCACTAATACAATAGTACAAAAACAAAACAAATATGCTTTTTTGGATCAGATCAGTCATTTCATGAAAACTGTTCAGGATGTTTATCTTCTTCTATCTTCAAGAGATTATTTATTCTCTAAATAATAACATTTTGCTGATGAGAAAAATGAGGACTTGAGCAGTGTGTTAGTATGAGTGGGTCATTGAAGTGAAGTCTTTATATTTAGAGGCAACACTGATTGCCATGGAGACCGGATGGTGACTTTTATCTGAATTTCACAGCAAGCGGCAGAAAACACAAAGCATAAATAAAGCAAACCTTATGTAAGTCAATGCTACCCATGCTATTCAGTCAAAATGTACTTGTTGTATAAATGTCCAAATATTTTACCTACAGCATCAGATGAATGTTTTTTCCTCAAAGGTTTTACTTCACAGCACTGTGGTTTCAATGCAGTCTTCTTCAGAAAGCTCATAAAACTGATTTCATTTTAAAAAGCTTGCAAAATGATATATCTTAGCCTTGTGTCCATTCCAGTATATTCAATACATTAGCAGTGAAGTAACTACCGCAGTGTAGAAACCATTTGAAGGCAATGTCATTTGCAACCCACCAATGATCATAACCAGCACAAAGATCAGAATTTTGAGAGGTCAGTAATACATTTTTACTGTATGAAAATCAAAATTATGTATATAACAGCAAAAGAAATTCCTCTGTTTGTGTATGCTTCTGAGGATTTTAACAGGAAAAATCGATGAACTGCTTTCTGTGCAGACCCGAGAGACATCTTTGGCAAGAGATACCTTCATTTTTTATTCTTGACATCGGTTTATTCCCTTTGAAAATACCATGAAACCCAACCGAAGAGAAGCTACAGTATGAGCATAGGTGGATTACCTTGGTGAAAAACTGCAGAGGTCAAAGGTGATGTTCCAGTAGCTCAGTCAGTGGTCAGGACAAGGGTTTGACGGACAAAAATTGAGTGAGTAGTGAGCATAACATGACAGGAAGCAAAAATGAATAGGCAAGTATATGAGAAAAGAGGAGAGGAAATATTAGTGCAGCACAGTTAACTAAAATGATCTCAGGGGAAGGGAAATGTTTTGATCAGGTGGGCTGGGAAGGAAAAGCAAACCAATAGACCCCATACCTTGGCGGTTTAACATCAGGTGCGCCAGACCTTGAGGGAAAGAACAGAAAAAAGGATACGAAAAACAGGAAGTTCATAAAGAGGTTCGGGAAAACAAAAGCATTGTCACAATGTTGGACTGCAGTTTGTGACAGACATCCTGGGGTAGGTACGGATGTCAAAGTTCAAACTAAAATATAAAAGGGAAATCAAACTAAAAACGGACAGACATCTCAAGGGAGGAGAGGGAAGGCAAGGAAAGAAAAAAAACATCTTGATTGGTGCAACCCTTACAGGCAGTTGCTCACAAAGATGCTTTTTTTCCAAATGGAACACATACTGTATGTTTACTTGATGTAGACAGCGTTTGAGATGTATTAGCTATACATAAAATCTGCTTTCCATTGCAAGAGTGGTAACACTACTTTAGTTTTATGATCTCTTAAAGCATCTCCACCTCTCTGTGCACTGATATTTGCATGTAAGTGCGCAGCCAAAGCCTATTTAACCTTCTATATGGCAGTGTTTTATAAGAGGGCAGCACTGACACCACTCCTTATCCACTAAATCTGAGGCGGCTATCACTCTATTTCACACAGGATTTAACATCGGCTCAACAGGTTTAGAAGGTGGAGCCTGGGAAACGCCACTGTTATAGTAGACATCATGCAACAACCATTATGTGACAGGTCAGCCAGCAATGATCTGCCACATCTAACCTTGTAATTTTGGAAGAAAAGAAGCAGGACGGAGCTGCGACCTGATGCTGCACTGCGTTAAAGCTTCACTGACTGTGAACCATCATAAAGCCGGTCAGGCAAAAATTTTTAAAAAAGCCACATCCCATCTTCATATCCTTTCATGTAGAGGGCGGAGGGGTGAGCCCAATGCAACAATTGCAGTGCTGAACACAGGGGATAACTGCATTAGCCAACACATACAGGACTCAGTGGTGTAACACTTTACACAGTGAGACAAACAGTGAACTCCAAACTAAATGTAACATGGCACACCCTTGGACTGCTGATAATTACAGTAGTGGGATACTTACTGTTTCAGATCCCAGGTCTGTCTGTTTAATGGGATCAACACCAGAACAAAAAGCTTGCGAGGCATATTGGATATCATATGATTTGCAAGTTCCTCAAAGCAAAAATAAAAGCTATAGTAAAACAACAACAACAAAAAAACCAAACAGCAACCTATAAATCACATGATATTGCTGAGCAATTGCAGGTGACGGTGTATAAAAGTCCAGCTGGTCGGCCAGCATGCACTGCAGTGATCAAAGCCAAATTCGATTTTAGTTTGGTGTACACCGCCCGCCTAAGTCTTTCAATCCTACATCTTTGTCGTGTCCTAAGCACAGACACGAGGAAACACACACAAACATACCTCAATAGGTCAGCCTGGCAGAGATTATATGGCATACTTCACCTGCTTTTCTTGCCAAAAAGGAGATGGGGATTGTGACAATGCAACACTTCTGCTGAGCACATGAGCTCCACTGTGCCAGCCAAAAACAGCTCTCATCAGTGCATCAGCACTCTTAAGACTCTCATAAAGCAAGTAACTCTCTCATATTCCAGTCCCAGTTCAGTCATTAGGTAAAACCTCATGAAGGGGCAAGTCGCTGTTCCACTGAACAAGGCTGTTCATGCTGCAGCTCTTGGTGTGGAATGTACGATTACCCACGAGTGTCCCTGCCTGCCAACACGAAGGCTTCTGATACACTGATCAGCCTCTGCTTAAACAGGATTCACCTACAACCCTGTCCAGATACTGTAGCAGACAAAGAGCTACTGTATGCTCCCCCAAGGTGGCTGTGTATTGCATATGACAAGCCAACATATGCACTAGGCATACAAAATGCCCACTCTCCTCTCATCACAACTCAGGCGATCTCATTTTCACCAGAGGTACTAAGATTTGACTGGACTGGAGCTCAAGCATCATTTTATTCTGGTGTCTGTATCCTCTACCCATCCCTCAGTTATAATAAACAATGGCAAGAAGGGGCTACGAGGAAAGTTTATCATTGACACTGACAAAGACACACCCATCAATGTCAGGTTGTAAACCACCTCTGAGCGAGGCAACAGGAAGAATATCTGATAAAAGCTCCAAACTGTGTATTGTGTACAGCACCCCATCACCCAAAAAGATACCTCATGGATGTGAACCATGGAGACTGAAGGTCCACATTCAGCTGTCATTATCTATGAGGGTGAGGGTGAGGGGTTGTCTTGGTAGAAACAGCCAGAAAGCTGAAAGCTAGCACTTAAACAAGTCTTGCCCTCCACTCTGGTGAAGACTGTGAAACTGGAGATAGGAGCTTTGACCCAAAGATGTTGCAGCAATACTGACTCCACACACACAAATTTTGTCGAGCACTGGAGTGAAGAAAACTGACCTGCCTCCTTGACTAGTGCATCCCTGACTGATGGAGACTAAAGCTGGCTTTGACCAAAACAGACCAGAACAGCACTTGACTTGACTACTTTACGTAGTCATTTGAGAAACTTAAGAAAGGTGGATGAGGAGTGGTGTATTGTATAGGGGCAGCCACCCAATGAATATGCTTATCCTACTTGGCTGAGCCTTACATCCAAATCTCAGTGTGTGGAAATGCAGAGATAAATGGCTCGACCTGTTAGACTCCCATTAGCGAGGGAAAGCCTGTATGAAAATAAACCGCCCTTCCTACCAGTAATCTACTCGTTTTCTATTTTTAAATAAAAGGCAACCTAAACAGCTGATGGAAGCTTATTTTATTAAAATATTAACGTGATGCTTTTAGGATCCTTTTGATTTATTATAGCACTGTATCTCAGTGTATTAGAAATAAATAAAAAACTCCTTCAAAAACCTACTATTCCAGTCAGTGCTGTTGGGAATCTGAATATCGCCTTTGATGAATTGATCATTTCATTTTTTTTTATGACACTCCATTAAGGACTGTGTTTACTTTACATACAGATGCCTCTATTCATCTACATCTGTTGCCTGTGAGTAAATCTATACTGAATCCTACAATGCCAAAAACTGCTGCTGAATGACTATTTGTGTTTTGAAACCTTTCAAGCAAAATGTTTCACTTCTGGTCCCACCCCAATCAATGATGTTACAGCTGGTTGGTTTGTTTTTTGCACCCACTGTGACATCACAGACTGGGGTCTGAATGATTGAACCCAAAGAGAGCAGAGCAGCAGAAATTTTTTGACCTGTATGATTGAGTGAGGACTGAGGTAAAAGGTAGCAGGAGGAAACCTATGTCGGCTGCAATGAAAAAGAGTGATGCCCTGCCGGCATAAAACAAATAATTTTTTCCATAGTAAATGTGTATTTTAAGGTACACCATGGAACAATATAATAATTTTATCCTTATCTATCCATCTATGTTGTTTTAGTTTTTTCATTTCATTTTTTGTAAGTGCCTGTGACCGTAAATAACTTATTTAAATACTTCAAAAAAGACAAACATCTTAGTTTAATTAAACAAATATAGTGAAAAACAAATACAGATGTTGAAGGACCTTCCAGCCATTATTGTGACATTAATTAGCAAGCATCTGAGAAGAAAGCGGCATTGCATGAGGATTAGGATTTGCCAAATTTGTTTTTCCGTGAAAAGTACAGTATTATGGAGTGTGTTGTAATGAGAGATTAGACCAAGGTCACTGTTGCTGAAAGATGCAAGCCCACTAGCACTAGCTTTGTCCTTTCTTTCGAAGATTTCTATGCATGCTTTATCATCCCTGTAGTTTCTAGTGTGATTACTGTGTGCTTACACATGAAAATCTGAAGGAAAATAAAGCAAAACAAAGCAATGACAATGTGTTTGCACTTGCTGTTTGTGTGTTGTGTGTAAGGTTCTCCTATACGTTTGAGAGATTTCTCTCTGGTCTGTTTCTGCCTTGTGAGGTGGCTGTTCTTATCTCTCGTTCACAGACCTGTTTTTTTTTTTTTTTTTTTTTGCTCACAAAACATCAGAGGATGCTGCACTCTTTTGGCATTAGAGCGTGCCCCGCCATGGCCTTTGTCCGCAGAGATCGACAGGAGCCCACGCGCTGCATACTGTAGATGAACAACTCAGAAGACCCACCTGCTGTGCAAGAGGTTTTCATTGCCTTAAAGCAGTTCCTCAGACAAATAGAGATAATTCCTGCACCACTTAAAACCCACAGCCAAAACCAAATATAGCATATGGGTTACCATCTTTGCCATCTCTGGGGGGGGGGGGAGGGTGGGGTGATTTAGCTAACACATAGATTTTTTCTATTTCCATCGATGCAAGGACAACAAAGACTTGCTGCCACCGGATAGCTCGTGGAGTTGTATGAAGGATAGGGGGGAAAAAAGGAATCTGGTGAGTGTGCTTTTGCTGTTGTCATAGTTGTTTTCATGCATTCTGCATTGGGGATTGTCTCCATGTCAAGCTTTAATCCAATAAACATTCTGATGTGCTCTCTTTGCAGCATGTCATTTAATAATGCCTGCCTTTTTGCTGTGAGCAGAACCATGCCATCTTTGCTCATATTAAGAATGATTAATGCTTGTTTTTGGAAATAGTGTCGAGATGAAACCTATTAACTACTACTGAAGCATACAACCATATACCAGAGTCACTAAGTCTTACTTATCTGCACCAAAACATGTATCATCTTTAAAAAAGTGTTACATCTAATGTTATACCAGTATGTATTCTGTTTGTTGTCATAACAGTCATTCTATGCTCATATCCTTCTACTTGTATTCTGCACAATCATGTTAAGTAATTATAAGATTATAACATTTTGAAATCTATTTTGCAGCCATATACGCCAAACGTCAGTGTCAGAAGCAGAATTTCAGAGAGCAGATGTGCATAGGCTGGTACATTTTGAGTCAGTAACAGTGATTTATAATGTGAAGTGGTTCAGTGCACCTTGTGCTGGTCTCCTGAGCCTGTTGGCTGCCCTTTCACCAGAACCAGCAGTCCTTACTGGGGAGATGGATGTCTCGCTCCGATGCGGACTAAACAAATCTCCCTCTTCACTTTCAATCTCCATTTCCCGTTCAGTACGTGCACCTCATTAGAAACCAATCCTGTTTAATTGTGGTCGGGTAAAGTGTTGCCAATAATGAGACAAACGTCTCTTTTCATGCCAAAGATTTGTTCCTCTTCAGAAAATAATTTCAAATGCACCTATGAAAAAGAGTCACATTGTGAAAATAATAGCACAATTTGATGAATGTCAAGACCTCAGTAATAAGCCGTGTTTAGAGGATTTATGCCATTATATCTGAGTTTAATCTACATATTGACCTTAGAGCAGAATGGCATCGAATACTTCATAAACCTTAACAGTAAAGAGTAGTTTAGATGAGGAAATATGGCACTGAAGAGAGAAAACTATAAAGTTATAAAAAAATAAATAAAGCAAAGCATCTCCATACAGTCATTTTCTCTGTAATGCAGTATATGAATGTTCCCCATATTGCGCGACACCCACATACTCTGCAGACCTCTCCAGTCACCTTGAGCACACTGATTATATATACAACTAGCATTCAGCACATTAAGCACTTTTTCCTTTGTGACCTCGTGACCGGTGATAGTATATCTCCTTTCAGCTTAATTTGTTGGATGTCAGAACTGCAGTCCAAACTGACAATAACAACCTGATAATAACCGAGCAGACTCTCACACACTGATGCTGCGGTAATAGCCTTTGCAAATAACAGTATCACAAAAAAATTCTAATTACGCTCATCATTATGCTCATTATATAACGCATTGTCTTACCTTCTACTTCTCTCTGGACAGCTGTAGGAAAATAAAGAAGAACAGACATATTTAATGTTGACTGCAAGAAGTTCAATATCAAACCGCTACCAGTCCACCACCTACATCTAAACTAACACAGATATTTTATGTTTTGCGTAACCTTTCGGTTTCTCTCCACATCACAACATGCATGTTGACCCACATATATTGGCCAGAGACTGTGATGACTATAAACACAGCTTTTCCAGTGAAGCATGAGGTTGCTTTGTTGGCTGTTAATGTACCTGAACATAATTATATGCAATGTTGATTGTTTGTTATGTTAGTATAGTTGTAGCATTAACATTAACTAGCAATAATGATGACATTGTATAATCTAAAGCATCAGTTGTGATAAACTCACAGTGGACTGATTATTTGGTATCTTTTAATGAGTTATTAGTGAATATATACAGCTTTGGCAAAAAAAAGCTGTATTCACTTCTTTCTATAATGTTAACAAATATTATGGTATCACTTTGTAATGAGGCAGATTTTTGTCATAGTTTGCAGGTTGTCACTAATGACTTTATAATGATGTACAGATCAGCCGTAAGCAGTTATAATGCATGCAATCAGTAGCAGAAATGTTTAGGTTGCAGGTTGATTCAGTCTATTGTTTAACTAAAGAATCCCCTGCCGTGATACTCCTTTGTCTTTTTAGCCAGGAAGAGATCATTCCCATTGACTGTATGACCCCTGATCTTGTCAGGGACCTGCAGAGCTTCCAAGACAAAACATAGGTACATTGGTGACTAACATTTATAAAATTAGACATCATTTGTTGGAAAATGTTATTCAGTGAAATGTTATTTAATGAATCACTTCCACTTTCTATTACATAAGTAACAATAGTTTAAAAGCTCACTTTTTAAATGTCAAGTTCTGTCATTACTGGCTTTCCAGAGAAAGAAAAAGGCATCCATTCGAAACCCCGTTAAATGTCTCTGTCTTGAAAACATCCAAACAGCTGTCACATTAGGAAGCTGTTATCCTTTTTGACTTGTGAAGATAACTGTCAGGACTGCTGAGAGAGCTGGACTCCCCTCACACACCCCAGCAGCCTTTTAGTACTGCTATAGTATACTTAGACCTGGATCAGTTTTATGTGAGCTTTATTGATTATTCTCTGGAGCTCAATGAGGGTATAGACCATATAATTAGAATGGGGTATTTATAAGATATTTTAACCTTTTATAAGCCAAACATTGTGAGTAGCCAAAGAACATTAGTACTGAACAACAAAAAAGCCATTTAACACACAAACCATCAAGGATGACACAGTTAATTGTAAGAAACTGTATATTGTTATAGAGTCAATTCATTGACTTTGTGAATCTTTCCTCCTCTGCCATTGTTACTGCATTTTCCACTGTTCAGGAAGTCAATACAAACAACAACATGCCTCCATCACAAGTCAGCCTCTCCCCAAATCATACAGTGAACATTAAAGCTAATAATTAATTTGTCTACAAGCAGAAGAAAGATATTTTTCTTACCTTCATGGCAGTACTTTCCCATGTAGCTGGTATTGATACAGTCACAGAGGACCTCCCCTTGGCTGACAGAGCACAGGCCTTTGTTGCTGCAGGGAGAGTGTTTGGCACATATGTATTCCAAATCACCATGAACAGCTTGACCATCCAACAGCACCGGTAGTGCCTCACCAAGTTTCAGATTGGCTATAAGGCCCTGGAACGGCGGCTCATATTTAACAGTGCTGGACGTCAGGGCAGAGAGACGAACGTCAGGAGAGATCCCCCCTACGTAGAGGTCACTGGCCACTACCATCTCTTTTCTCTTGGACTTCACCTCAGCTACTTTCTCTTCGTTATCCACCATGAGCCTGGTCTCTCTGTAATTACGAGAGAGAAGAATTCTGTGCCAGCGGTGGTCGTTGATACGCGTCTCTGTGTGCAGGGAGGCTGGTTCAGCACAGTGAATGGTGAAGCGCATCTGGAGCCTCCCGTCGGCAATTAGAAGCTCTAGGAAGTCACAGTTCCCTCCATCGTCCAGATAGAGCACCAGGGCTTTGCTGATGTTGGTTTTCAGAATAAAGCTGAGCTCACCTGTTGCCTTGGCGTCCCACTGGCCATAACGTGTCCACTGACCAGGAACCCCTTCATATTCCAAAGCAGTTCCTGTTAGCACCAACCCAGCTAAGAACAGTAACCAAGAAGCCTTGATTTTACACCTGCCCATGATGCTTACTATCTACAACTACTGGCTCCTCTGTGGTTTCTAATTCATATGTTTCCAACACAGCTGTGAGGAGTAAATGGTATCTAGTGTCGACACTTATTGTCCTAAAATTTGCAGAAATTAGACTGCAACTCCCACATGCAGTAAAAGAGTTTTTTTTTAGCCTTGACTACCTATCCTGATTCTTTTCGCCATCGCTCCATTGGTGACACGTGAAACAGTGAACAAATGAGGCACATTGCAGAATATTTTGCATCTACTTTGGATCGGCTGAGAAAGAGAACAAACAACACAAGAGATCCACAATACTGTGCGCTTCCTCGTCTTCGCCATCCAGTGTCTTGGCCTCCATCCAGCACTGTTCCTGTCAGTTCTCCATGGGTTAGCTAGGCACGCAGCCTAGGTACAGCCTCCATTCTTCTCAGCCTCCCAACATCCTGAGACATAAAAGAAGAACATGTAATGAATAGCTGGAAAGATTACTAACAATCTCTTCTACACAAAAACGGCAAATAATCTACAGTCATTATGAATAAAATGGCAAATTAATTACTAAATCTAATAAATCATTAAAATGGCAGAGGGGGAAATATGTAGATGAGAGTGAAATGGAAGTTTAATTGTTATGAATGTTTTAACGATTCCTTTCCTGAAGTAGCACAGCCCAGAATTCAGCAGTGGTTAACTGATAATTTATAGGTAATTTGTTGTTAACTGCTGTTTACCATAAAGATCATGGGAGATTCCAGCAACAAGACTGAGTATCATTTCTATCCTGGTGCCCCCCTCCTGTCTTAGCATTCAGGCAGAAAAGGAAATACTGGGTCTCTCTAGTTTTACTGAGACCTGTGCTGATTTCCAAGAAGCTGGTGGGAAAAGTATGCTTCATAAGCACCCCTGCAGATGTTTTGGTGCTATCCATGGCCTCACTAACTTCAGTGATGTTGAGCCCCTTAAGCCCTCTGTGCTCCCTGGGCTCACGCTAAGACGTTACAGCTAAACAACACATGCAGGCCAGAGGCTGGGAGCGATGAAAAAGAAGAGGCCTGTGTTAGAAACAAACAAACAAACAAAAAATGCAATACTTTGTGATAAATAAAGAGGGTGTGCCTCCGCGGCCTAAGGATACACACAAAGTTATGCACCATTTTTTGGCTGAATTGTGAACCTGCCCTGACTCATGATGACCATTCAGAAAGGCTATGAGCTACAACTGGAGCCCAGTTATCCTGTGGACTATGTCTGAGAAAACTACACATTCTCTAAGAGACATAGTTTGTATTTAAAGAATGAGGCAGTGTTTACTGATCTTTTCTGTATTAACAAAGATTTCCCTGCAGAGAACAAAACCAACAATGCATTTAGTCTACAGACAAGTATTGTGTATCTGCCACAGCCTGATATAGATTATGCCTCGGTGCCAAAGAAATCCACTGCTGTCCAAAACCTATTAAAAACACATAAAAGAGCAATACCGTAGTGTGATCCTATTAAGTTATAAAAAAGAAAATCAGCTGCTAAATTCTATTACAACCAATTTGTTCAAAAGAGTGGAACAACACTGTTGCCGATATTCTGAGTGTCATGCATCACACGTATGATCAAACTCTGAATTAGAGGGTGACATGAGAGTAGATTTTCCCAATCCCAATCCCATAAAAATACTCCTGTCCCATCCCAATCCCATGACAGTGTAAAAAAAATTCCTGTCCTAGTCCCGGAAGAATGACTTCCGTACTACCCCATTCCTGCAGGAATCCCACAGGAATCCCATGACCCACAGGATTCCCGAAAAAATGTCAGCCTCTAATTTACAACTAACCAGCAACCAGCCAACAGAGCAGACAGGAGAGAATAAAAAAGAATAAAAAAAAGACAACAGAACTATTATCATTATGTTCAAAATAAAGAAAATAGCATTTATTCATATTCAAAACTGACCTATTGTTAATATGATTCCCATCCTGCCCACTCCCATTGACTTTTTTTCCTGTCCCGTCCCTGTAACATGATGAATAGTGAAATTGACTCCCATCCCGCGGGAATCCCACAGGAAACCTGAACAAATGTCAGCTTCTACTCCAAATACAGTTGCTTTAGAAAGCAGGGTATAGAATGAATGTTGTGCTTTCTGCTCTTAAAATTCACAAAATGTACCAAAGTCACCTTGTCTCTTCAGAAAGAGAAAGGAATACAGATACTGTAGCAGTTTACATACAAGCTATTGATCCACTCAGATTTAATCAGTCTACAATAAATAGACCACTGTGAATAATTTGTCAGGTTAAAGCTCTAGGGTTATAGTTAATTTGTCTGAAAGCAATAAATATCTTTCTGTAGGTTAAACTGTGTTTCTCAACTAGGAGCAGAGGCATTTAATGCAAGTTTGGCCCTATTTCATCTCTGGCACACAGAGAAATCTAATATGTGTTTGAGTCTGCAGGGAATTACAGCCTCTATTGGGTCTCCTGCTGATGAGGGACTGCCACAGTTGGGTTTATTCACCAAAGGTAGGTGTTCCAAGAAAGAGTGCATCACAGCAGACAAATCAAAGTTGTTCCCCGAAGTATCAGAAAGCTCCAGGCTGGGAGAAAACCCTTCTGATAGACGGGTCTATCAGGGGAATTGCTGTATCCTGGAAGGTCATAAAAACTGACACCCTCCTCACAGGATGAATTGCAATTTGCCGGGGTCAGGTATGGTGTGTGAATTGCTTCTCAGAGCCTGTCCCCACTGTGTATACGTGGTCAGACTTCAGCTAGTTTGGATTTAGACAAAGACCATATTAGTACTATTGTATACTAAAAGACAGGGAGCCGCGTGGGGCTTTCAGCATTGTGGCCTCGCCACAGGATAACTGTACTGCAGCAACTCCCATTTATACTGCACTCATACAGACCAACTTGTGCTCCAAGTTGTCATTGCAAATGCACCATAATGTGGGAGAAGATGTACTTACACAGGTTATAATGATAAATAATATACAATACATCCTCTGCTAAGAACATTTAAATATACAGCATACAATACTGCACAGAAAGGCTGACTTATTTATAGACCATTTCATTGGAATTTCATTCCTTGCTAGCAAAGCTTAAGGCCAAGTTTCAAGTCATAATAAGCTGACATTCAAGTATGAGATCCAATAAGGTCCATTTCAAACTGAAATATTCAACATAAAAAATATGTTTTTGATGCAGAGTCAGTAAACCTTTGTCTTTGTCTTATTTGGTGCTAGCCACATTACCTGGTCTAACAAATTACATTCATAAGCATAACCCGCCACCGGCAACATTCGTACAGTTAAAGGAAGGATTTGTTTAATTCATTAATATAATTTAATTTGACTAAGGTCAAATTATTCAACAAGAAAAAGCATAGATGGTGATGATGATGACGATGAAGAGACACCCTAACAATAGCTCCACTGAAAAATTGAATGTATTCTCTTTGTATTTTGTTTTTATCTTTGAAATCCCCCATGTTTCCCGTAGTCATCACCCAATCCTGTTTTCTTTCTTTTCTTGTTTTTTTGCAAACAAAAGACCCCAATCAGATTCAGCACACATCTAGAGCTTATTGGAGCTTCATTGGAGGCTTGCGCCAACTCCACCAGGCCCCCAGACACACACTGTGTAACCTCTACCAGTAGAAAAGACTGATACCTAAAACTGTGAATTTAATCTCTGGTTTACTCTGCAGAATATAGTGGTTTATTTATTTTTTATTTCCCCCACTCCCCCCATTCTTTTATTTTGTTTGGGTGTTATAGTGTAATGTCACCCCTGCAGAATACAAAAAACCCCATCCCATACCAAGTACCATAAAAATGGCACACATACAGTAGTTTGACTATTAAAGCATTGGAGATCTACTCTGCCAGTATTCAGATTGTATCAAGACTGTTTACAGTTGCACACATGGACATACATTTAACATGATATACAGGATCTGAGTTGTACCATATTTCAATGCTTTGCAATTATTTAAGTACAATATCACCATTTACCTTTTATTCAACAACCAACTCTACTGCAAAATTGTATTGCATTAGTATAATACTATGGTTGCTGGTACACGACTTACATTTTTCATATCATCGTGTATTATTATACCACAGCCAGTGCCTGTGCATATTCTTTACCATTCACAGTGCTGGTATATGAATTGTATACTTTATACCATATATTAACACTGCATTACACTATTTATAAAATATGTGATTCTAAAAATAAAACATGAATGATTACAGTACCATGGTCCTGTTAAGTCCCCCAGAATCAGTCACTAGCCATGTTACAAAACGCTGGTGCTACTGTATGGTGCCTGGTTATTTTTCTTCAAGGGTAAGAATTAAATGACGTTAATCAGATATGTTAATATATAAGAGATATCTCGGGTTGTATTGATGAACATGGCTAAAGTGTCGACAGCAGCAATGGTTAAAATGAAAGCATTTCCGTTTTGAGAGATGGTCAAATTGCATTATGTGCGCACACTGCTCTGTGTAATACGTAGTAACGTTTCTTTGTTGATGCAAATTAAAACTCTTAATGGATAAGTTGTACATTTTACAGAAAACCCCACATATTAACACATTGGTTGTGTGACCCATTCTAACTATACAGCTGGTATGTAACTAGGGTGCAACAGCTTCTGCTCCTCAACAAGGATCTTTTATCACCAGCCAAAGCATAGTGCTTACATTCGGATATATGGAACCTTTGGGATTGGCCCACTGAAAAATTGAGAGTGGAGGGCTCACAACCTAATATAATTTTAACCATACAACTTTCTCCACTCAATCAATATAGCCTCATAAATGGAACATCTTCAGGTTGTATCTGTTCAGGACCAGCATTACACTGCTAAGGAGAGTCTGACTTGCTGCTACTAGGAGTCAACCTGCTACCCTGGGGAAGCACAGAGGAGCAGGCAAAAGGGCTGGAGGTTCAACAGTTAGCGATTGTGTATGTGCAGATATCGCACAGCTCTGCCTTGAGATATTGAGTTTGAACGCTGCAGGGAATGGGACTGAGCACTTTCCGCTTGAATCCACGGCTGACACTGAACAACAGGGATCGTTGTGTGACACTCAACATTTCAGTGAATGCAGTGGTGATCTTAAAGCATTCCTCTGTCGAATCAATCGGATAACCAGGTAAAAGAGCAAAGCGGGATGTTGGCTGTGAAGGAAATGACAAATTCACTCAACTGCTGCAAGTACACTAACTTGACAATTCTGACAGATATTGGCAATAAAAGTGTTATAATTGACTGTGCAAATGCATGTATTTTGCTTTGCTTTGGGTAAGACAATCACCTTTTTTGTCACAATTGGGTTTAACAGGATTAATAATGTTTCCATGTGCCACTGCAGTAGGGGTGGGAATCACAGATGAACTCATGATACAATATTATCACGATATTCTTCCCATGATAGCGATATATCACAACAAAGGCAATTCTGTGATACACAATAGGCTACATCACAAAGAAATATTGTACGATATCTGTAACTGAAGAAGAAAGAAAAAATGTTTCAAAGAGCAGGAAATAGATAATGTACAATGTTTATTAGCAGCACAATGATAACTGTAGCTTCAGTTTGTGCCTCTCACAGAGCTGCTGGTAGTGTTAGCAAGTCTGATAAGAGATGGCAGAGAGGTGACGTCATGCTAACAACCGAAAGATTTATTCCTTTTCACAAAACACGACCTACTGATAACTAAATGTGTTATATTCAGAGCTTTAGAAGATATTCAGGGCTGACCAGTAACGACAGTAACGTTAACATGATAAACAGCAGGGCTATGGCTACGTACTGACACTCCCCCCCAAACGCACGCACACCAGAGAGCCTCTCGGTGCTGAGCCGCTAGCTCCGCTACAACACAGGTACCACACAGAAACTTTTACAAAGGGCCATGAATGAGCTTCTAGAGGGTTCCCACACCTTCCTGAACATCAAATTCAAGGACTTTTCAAGGACTTTCAAAGCCCAATTACTTCAAATTCAAGGATCCAACACAGCATAGTTTAAGACACGGATCATGGTTAATTACTGTTACTGTCTTACAACACAGAATTTTTATAATGAGAACTAGCAGGCTTTATATAAGCTATGTGGTCTCTTGCATTCTCTAACATTCTCTAACACAGCATAGAAATAATCTATTCTTGCAAAAAGAATATAAAAACTCAAGCATTTTCAATGACCCATGTCTATTTATGTCTACTTTCAAAAACTTTCAAGGCCTTGATTTTTTTTCTCAAATTCACAAACTTTCAAGGACCTGTGGGAACCCATCTTCTAGTGACTAGTGAGTCAAATTTCCAGCTGGCTCTCGGTGTTTCCAGCGCAGACACGGAGAGTTTGACAGCAACGGCTCATAACTGGTTATTTTGCTTGCATTTCTTCTTCGTTTTCACCTACAACTGCCGTCTCTCCGCCCGTGGCCAGTTTGTTCAGAAGGCAAAGGGTAGTGGTGCTCTGGTAGTGGTGAGCCAGAGTAGCTAAATCTACTCTGAGTGGTCCTATGTTTAAAAAAATGTATTGATACTTGGTGCCAGTGTATCGACAATGTATTGCAAGTTGAAATATCATAATATGTTGCAATTTTGTTGCGATTTTTTTTGTCCCACCCCTACACTGCAGTAGTTTTGTATTTTGTGTTCTAATACTTAAATGCCTGGGTATGTTTGATCTAATCATATATGGGATTTATTGTTTGTTATTTTACAGAATGCTGTCACAGAGCTCAAAGTCTTCTTGTCTTGCAGCATGCCTCTGTTGCATGCAATGCTTTGTTTTAACGCTCCAATGAACTGCAAGCGTTCATCCCTTATCTAGAGTTTACCCAAGCAGGTTACACTGCAGAAAAATACAGCATTTGTACCCAGTGTAGCACATGGTTATTGGTCCCCAGCTGTTTAGCTTTATTCTTTTCACCCATCAATTTTCCTATTAGAGGGCCAGTGGAGGTTGAATACGCTGTCATTCTCTAAATGGAGCCTGCTAGTCTACGAAAGGAATTTCAATAGGCCTATAGGAGCAAATGTAAGGAAAACCACACTCAATATGCACACCCAATCTACTAGAGGCATGGGTCTGTCATGGGTCTATGCATTGAGTAAAAGTTGTGCTGCAAGTAATGACTTTTCACCTCACCTTTGCAATTTTTCATCACCTCAACCTTAAGGCACATAGTCTGAGCGATAATCAAAGCAAATCAGGGCATGCTTTGGGATATTAGATGCCTAGTTGAGGTACAAATATATAAGGAATTATTTAAAGAATTTGAGCTCAGCATTGTGCTTTAGATTCCTATTGACTGTGTCAAAGGAATTTCCGGAAAAGCAACACGACTTACAGAAATACTGTTACAGAAATAACTTTTGTTCTCTGGTGACGTGAAACACAACTCTTGAGTAACTCTCAAGCTGGTCTGTCTTTAAGAACTAGATCAGATGTTACTGTGTCTTTTACAGAGATGGAGATTTTACAGAAAGTTTTATGTAGAAACAGAAGCATCCCAGCTCTGTTCTTGTTGTGAGTGCTCTAATCTCCAAACAAATTTTGCACTATGAACTTCTGTTTGTTTTCCCAAAGCCAGAGTGAAAATAATCCAGTTGTTTCCATGTACAATTTATGTACTATCTCACCAAGTTTAAGCTAAATGATTGTCTTTTCTATACATAGACATTGGGTTTACTTCAAAGTAACATGTTTGTCTGAGCTTGTTTAAGTTTTTTGCCTGTTCAGTCAGGACATTCATGGTAAGATTTTAACCATTTATTGTAACAACATGAATTTTAATTTGGTGGCTCTGCTCTGCTCACGTGATGCTCGGGAACAAATCTGAGCCAGCTTGGCAAAGACTGTCCCTGAGCTCACAGGCAGAGCCTAAGATACACAACATTTGATGAACATATTAAACACATTAAAAATAAACATTCAAAATTCCCAAACATCTGAATGCCAAAACAGGAGGAGTCTGGGGAGGAGGGCAGAATTAAACTCTGAGCAGGCTGTAGTGTAGTAGCGAGGATGCAGAACTCAGCGTTGATGTATGCAGCACCAAATGTTCATATAGACCACCAGTTGAGAGAAGTAGGTCATGGAAGTACATGATTGGAGGATGTATGGAACATGTGACTATAAAATCTAGTAGGTTTTATAGTATATAGCAAGGCTCCATATAACAGCTGCCTAGAGGTTTACAGGGGGCGTTGATGAGAGCAGTGAGACTCAATCAGACAAAATAATGAGCTAAAAGCAGATAAAAGCTCAATAGAGCATTAATTAAAGCATTAATTTCACATGAAACACAGTCATTTGATTTCATGTTATTGTGATAGTTTTAAAAATATTGCACTAATTGCAGGTTTAATTGTGAGGAAATGCTGTTGGATTACTTATAAATTTAGTTGGACACATAATTTCTTTATGTGCCTGGTTGACTGTCTAAATTTGTAGCATACTGTAGGTGCAATTATTGAATGATATTAAATTTACTAATGATATATTTAGTCTGTTTTATGCTTCACAAGTTCACAGCCCTTTGTACAACTTGAATTAAGATACAGAACAGAAAATCTTCAGAGTGAGACATCACAGACAAAATGGAGCAGTGCGTTGGATCGCTGTAAAGCATTTCATGTCAAACAAAAAAAGCGCTATAAGAAATATTATAAATAATCATAGCTGGAAACAATGACTGCAATAATTATACACACTTTTAATTAACTAATCTAAAAATTAAATCTAATGTAGTCTGATACAGAACAGAGTCTGGCTTGACCTACATACACTGGGACATTTTCTTTGATGAAAACTTTGGATTAAAGACATCATACGAAAGGGTTTCTGCCTTGGAACTTTGTCTAGAAGATCAAATATTTTTTTAAATTAAATGCTTTTATTCTATTTTATTATTTGCTGCTCTATCTTTTTTTTAATTTTTTTTTTTTAGCTTGAATCATTATTGATAAGGCTGATAAAAGACAAAAAATAGTTTTGCTTTGTTTTCTGTCTTATAATGACTCATTTATGCCTCTGTCTAGTTGCATGTTTTAGTAATTACAGAGTGTAACTGGGAATTGATTTCTTCAAATAACCCTGAGACATGCTATTTGTCAGAGTGAGTGTAGGGGCGTGTTAGAGTTATTCCCTTAACTGAGAGTAGACAGGTTGGCTGTAAAAACATTACCCTCCCTCCAAATCTACAGGTCAGAATTTATTTACTTCTTCATATTTAATCAGGATTCCCCAGGAGACAGCACACATACATAAAACCTGTTCACCCAACAGAGGAAAGATAGCTGGTTGTCCAATGTCCTTAATGGACAGACATGATATACACAAAGATATGTAGTTAATCATTCATCTTAAAACCTAATATTAATGTTCATGAATGTACTGTAGTTGAGTAAACTCTCACTCAGGTTTTTTCAGGTTGTTCTCCTCCAGAGGGACTGCACTGTCTGTCTGGGACTGTCTAGGACTGTCTGGGTCACCGGGAAGTACTGATACATACCAGACAAAGTGACCCGAGGATTTTCAATGCTCCATCAAACCCTAAGTTCACAGCATGTCAGCATTTTGGCACCCGAAAGAAAAACTGTCCATTTTACTAAATATTTGCATATTTCAGACTTTGCAGAAATTGCAGTAAAGTACAGCAGGAACACTAATAATCTAGATAGATAGATAGATAGATAGATAGATAGATAGATAGATAGATAGATAGATAGATAGATAGATAGATAGATAGATTTGATCTCATTACTGAGATCAAATCAGGGTGAAGCAGTCTGATGCCATAATTGTGATCTGAATCATCAACTATCTCACTGGAAAGTCACAGTGTTTGTGCCTCAAGGGATGTGCCCAATATGTCTCTCCTGGATACTGCACTATTCTCCTCCTTCTCGTTCCTCCTACACTACCACATTCAGTCATCACACCAAGTCACACAAGCAGCAGGAGTTTGCATATGACTCTATGATAATTAGTCTATTAGTGAAAGAAATGAGGAAGAATAAAGCAGTCTGGCTGAGTGGAAATAAATTAAAGCTGTAACTGATTGATTTGAACAAATGTCTGATATTATTACTATTATTATTATTATTATTATTATTATTTATTTATTTTTATTATTATTATTATTATACAGAAATGACCTACATCCTTCAACACTGCTTTCACAGATATGTGTACCGTAATGCAAATTTCTGGGAACAAAACAACAAGATATACCATATATGATCTCACAATCTAAATACAGCAATGTAAAACTATAAATTAATTGCATGAATAATAAAAAATCATTAAATTATTTATAATCAAGGAAGTTCTAGGCAGTTAAAAAAAAGTTTAAGCAGAAATTCTGCTGCATTGAAAGTAGAGTATATAAATAGGATATGCTTGCAAATATAAGCAGGCAAAAGGCAGCAGGGGGTTTTCACTCAGGCCCTGATAGTGCCTGGGGACCTGCAGCACAGTTACAAGGACAGCACCCGCCCTCCACCCTGCAGCACCCAGGATGAAGTCACAGAAGGCTGCTCAGCTGTGTGGGATCACTCTAACAAGCTGCTACCTCAGTCTGGCCCAGCTGAAAATTCTTACACTGTTTACGAGGCGCTTATAAAAGCAGCCACAGTGAGCTGTTGCTGCTGGGTTTTGGGTCGGAATATATTCTGTCTGTGTTCTCCATGCCAACGACTCCTCAGTGAATCCCTACCAGCCTGGAAGATGAGTTGTCGTTAACTTAATTTGATTTTCAGACTTGAATTGTGAGAAATTAAAATTCTTATTTTCCCTTCACATTGAGATTACCGTAGGGCTAAAATCTCTATCACAATATAATTAATATATATTTTTCCACTAAAACTTGATGCACAGTATTTAATTATTGCCCAGCTCTGTTGCACATGTGCAAGATGCTGTTTGTTTGCTTTGTTTTAATCAGATTTACTGATCTCATCCACAAAATATCAATTAAACTCATTTGACTGATCTGCCTGTTACAGTTTTAAAAGCCTTGTCCCATTTCAGGATTCACTTCTTTTAAAGTTTGCATTTCAAGACAGAATACGTCATCATAGATCAACCAGGCTGTCTCTTTCCAAACATTTCTCCATTGCACAGAAGTCACATTTACTCTAAGGATAATTTAGTTGAACTAGTTTTGCACTAAAAGTGGGTCTACAGAGGAAGCTGTGAAAGTTGAGATATTGCATCTCAAAATTCAGCTGTTAACAGGACTAAGGTGACTTTATACCAGGGTTTTAAAATGGGATCGAAATCCAAAAAGCAGTTTGGATAATAAATGTTTGCAATCTACACCTAGTATTGCTATATATTCTCAGTCTCTGTGGTGTCTGCATTTTGATTACATGTTGTTTACTGGGAGCAACATACAATGGAGAATCGTGACTGTTCACCATCCACCATCCGTGGTCATTTAGATTTGATAATGTAGACTGTTTTTACTATTTTCAGGCTGAACATATTGAAAACTTAGAGGCGATAAGGAGAACATCTTCTAAACAAAACAATGACCCTATTATAACTATTAGAACTGACTCTTATGCAAACCACAACTTGTAGCCATCACAGTTTTTATGCACTGCTCACAAATTAAAAGAATAAATCACATAATCTTCCATTACATGGTCTCTCTAACGACAGTAATATTCTCTGTATTCCCCCAAACAATTTAATTCAGCAGAAACTGAGACAAAAGGGGAAAAAAAGTTCATGCAGCATAAGTTGTTGTTGTGATGAAGGAAACTGTCTGAGTACAAAAAAGAAAAACAATGTTGTTGTATGTTGTTTTAACTCGCCCATTTCTAAAAGCAGCAATAGCTTACACACAGTACTCACATGCTGTGAATTTATTGTTCTGGTCAGCTATTCCTTTGACATGAAGTTTAGGTTAAGTAACGTTATAAGAAGAGTCTACAGCCAAGCTAGCAGTTCTATCAGGCTGTATCATGAATGTATTAGAGGGATTGGATACCAGATTCAAAGATGGCGCCTATTTAATCAAATGAAAATTGCTCGCCTGGCGCATAAGCCTAAAAAGTTTCTAGCTTCCAGCTTTGCTTCCGTGTTGTGTGGCCCACTGCATATGCACAGTAGTGTTTCTCCTGCTGGGCCATAGATGTTTTACAAATATAAAACCTTCGTGGATAAAAAATTCATAACACTAAGAGCCATAATTGACCTTGTTTGCAGTGAGAGGTGTCCTGTCAACAGTTTTATAGACGTGTCTTTTATAATGGTGGTCTATGGGGAGAATACTTTTAAGGCTGTAGGGGATTTTTTCACTGTAATACAGCTGCGAGGGGCCACTAGGACAAAGTGCCAGCAGGGATAAGTGGCAGCGCAATATCCAGCTCTCTTAATACCTCCATGGGCTGTATAGACACAGTGGTGCCTTGTTCTTAATTTAGCATGTTAGCGTGATCATTTTTGCCAATTTCCAGTAAACAAAAAGTTCAGTTGATGCTATTGGGAATGTCATTTGTTTGGCAGGTATTTGGTCATAAACCAAAGTATTAGACACATTTAACTTTTGAATTTATGATGGTGCTAGATGAAATGTGAAGGGATCACCAAAGTTATTACAATTCATCCTGGTGGTGCATTAATATCTGTACCAAATTCCATTGTAATCCATCCAATAGTTGTTGAGAGGAAAAATTAGGGGTACATCAAAGTCATTAGGATTCATCCCCTGGGGACCATGCATGTCTGTACAAAATTTCATGAGCAGCCAATCCAATAGTTGTTGAGATATTTCAGTATTGTCCAATGTGGGTGAACCAACCGTCCAAAACACTGTCCTATAGCCACACCACTAGCACAGCTAAAAATAAAGCAATTATAATTAGAATTTTAATTATAATATTGTTGTTAATTACAGCCATCTTAACATAATTTATATTACCGGATATACTGCAGCTCTTTAGATAAAAGCAGAGCAAATGTCTAATGGATTTCAGCTGTGTAAACACATTACTGTCTTTGACTTAAACCACCCTTGATTTCATGGTGAATAGGAGGTCTGTTTCCTTTCAAAGGTCAGTTAAATGTAATTTGTAATATCTGCTTCCAACAGTCAGTCCACGTTATTTGTGACTTGTGCCGAGCAGTAATTTGACAAGGATGTTGTTTGTTGACCCTCCTCTTTTCTCTTCTTTTCCTGCACAAGTCAACCTGTCTGAATTTATGTGTATGATCATTTTGTTTGTTTGAAACACAGATTCAATCCAAAATATTTTAGAACACTGGTGTTTATTGTTTGAGGAAGAACAGCGTGATAATGCTTATTTCAAATTAAATGTGATATGAAATGTAAATAATGTTAAACATGTTCTGGACTGAGTACATTTATCCTTTTAGTTTGGCTTTGTGACTAAGTTTAAATTTCAGGACATCTCAACATCAACTGATGTTGTTTCATGCTTCATCCTGTGGGTATCTGCCTTGCAGTTCCAGGCTCTTAGTGCTAGTAGTGAGATCTGCATTTTCCACAGTGCATGACAGTGTCCCGACTTCAAATGTATGTCATGTTGCAAACAACACTCTCTCTTCTTCTCTTCTTCGCTTTATGAAACTTACATTTTAGTCCATCTTTTTCTTCAATCTTCATTCTTTTTTTGGAGGTGACTTCATTGGAATAACTCAATCTTTTATGATGGGCATGCACTCATCCATAGCGGCTGGCGTGACACTTGAAACTTTAATTACTCATGGATGACATTCTTTTATTTATTTATTTATTGTTTGCTGAGAATGTGTCTTCCTTTTGGTAGGTGGGGTGAGGGAGCTGGCGGAATTGTTGTTCCCTATCACTGATGATGGATTGGTCATTTTGTTTGTTACAAGCTAGGGTATCATACTGGCACTGGTCACAAAAAAATTTAAAAGCATACCAAGCTGTAAACATTTGCTTCTTGGTTGTGATTTTCTCTGCATATTATTCCACAGATGCTTTGCATATGTGGAATGCTTTTTACTTCGGTTGGAAGCTTAAGAGATATAATCACTATCCTCATCCACATATGCATCATCACCCCATCAGGCACACAGTCTTCATCATCAACACAGCCGTCATTATCCTCATCTTCATCATCCACTTGATCCTCTTCTTGACCGTTAACTCATATCTCTGCATCAGCTGTTATCCTGATGATTTATATGTTACATAATTTACAGAGACGTATAACCCTTTCGATATCTGTAGTGCTGAAAATGAGATGTTTGTACCTGCACTCTCTTCACATTGTGTACTGCACAAATTGTTTTTTATCAGTGACACCAAAGTGGTCTTCTGAAAATATGGATTCTGATTGTAAATATTCAACAATAACACTTCTGTAAACCTTGTTTTGCTACATTCTGTGGTCATGGTCATGCCGATGGTTAGTGTGTGCCTATTATTTTTCTTCACAAACTGCCAATTTATCTCGCTGGAAGAGCTCTTACAGATACGGACTCAAGAGTGTTTTTACTGCACCTGTAGATTTAAGTGTGATAAATATGGGCAGATACGGCGCCATAGCCCGAACCACAGCCAGGCAGAACAACCAATTTAATGTGTATATCTACTTGCTGGAACAGTATGTAGGCCATACAGCGAGTGTGTGTGATCAGAACAGAGTGGATGTTTCCATTTTCTCAATGGTATAGGGCACTGTAACAGCTGACATTTTCACAAACCAGCAAGCCAGGTAATTAGGTAGCTAACTACATAACACTAGCTACAAGCATAAACATGGTACTGTACACAGTACCCTCATTAAGTAAATGTAAATGTACTGTAGGCGTAGTAAAGGATAAAATGCATGCGCATCTGCTTGCTACATAGCGACAACTGTTTTGAAATGCATTCTTCAGAGATGCAATTTGCCTGGGTTACTACGGCAAAAAATGTGATCAGAGGATCAGAGCAACACCCTTATCACACTCTGAGGTGGAGGCCGGATTGTGGATATCAGGGGCTCAGCTGAGGCACAAAGGCTCCCAAACATCATTAGAAAGAGCTTAGCCGCAGCATATCTACCGTCAACATTAAATTTATTCACTCATACTTCAGTGTTGTGGAAAAAAGGTGACTACATACAGAACATAATAGTCACTAAACAGAACTATTTGTCTTAGCAAATATTTTTTTTTTGAAAAGACTGACATTCTCCATTTGCCACCCACTCTACTCAGTTTCAGCACATAATGACATGAGTGATGTGTGTGGACGAGCCGAGGATGGCGTGGAGCGCCATTTAGTCAGACGCTGTCAATCTCCCACAGGTAAGCCAAAGTAGGAATGAGTGGGAAAATCTTTTAGCTTCATAACATTCATCGGATATTCTGATGATAGAGTGTAACCTCTTCCTGTCTTAAAGATCATAGTTTGGCTTCCTTGTGAAACCACAAACCGATAAAAAAGGTTTACTGAACACCTGCCTGAATACATTTTCTTCCTTTACATATACTGAAAATTGACTGTATATCCACTGTAGCATTCCACAACAGGAAGTGGTGGACAAATGGACAACTTTTTTTTACTACAAGTGGAGCCAAAATATAAAAGTTAAACCTGAGGGTAGCACCAGACTAACACTGTTAACTGAGTCAAAATAATTTATTTAATGTGCAACGGTCAATGTGGGACATCTCAGTCTAGACTGACTGTCTGACTGTAATTTCTGAAGCCATGGTACCAGCACGGCTAAAAAACAGGACAGCACAGTGAATTTCAGTCAATAACGGTTATAAAAAAAACAACATTGTTGATAGATGCTCCTCTCAGCTAGTATGTAACAGAGGTCAACATACAACGCCAAAAAAACACCCAAACAACTATTTCAGTAAATAACATCAAGCTCACAGACAGTTAACCTGGGATAATACCTCTCTGGGAAATCCCCGAAACTTCTTAAAGATGAACTGCAATGCACCTACACACTAACACGCACTAAAAACTGTGCGATTGAGATGTTTTTTTACCTGATATAACTAATTTACACTGTCAAAACATACACTGATCCAAAAGAAATAAAGGGAAAATACGCTGTCAGGGAGTTAACGTTTACAGTACAGATATCAAAGATCAATGAAGCCCTCTGGTACTGTGAAACTTCATAAATTTGCACATCTTTCACACTGCCTCTTTCAGGACTCAGAATATGCAAATACTGTAAAACATACTCACCATGAAAGCAACCCAAGTGATCTTTACTGTATATGACAGTTTCTTCCCCCTCAACTCTCAAGGAAGACTTAAATCACCGCTGAGATTTCGTCCTCAAGTAGAAGACTACAATGCATGTTCTATAAATTAGCTCTTCATAAAGACACTTTTTTAAACGTACGCGCCGAATAAATGAATAAATAAACAAATGAGACAACCAGTCCCCTCCTGTGCTTCGGTGACATTACCAGGAGTCGTCATGGAGCACTGCACTAGCTCATGGAGGTCTCCCATTTATACAACAGTATACTCCTAATGATGGAAATGTTTGCCCTTGAAATCTCAGTTAATAAGCAGCTACAGTATGCTGTGACATCCATGATTAGATCATCCAGTGCTGTCACATCTCATCCTGAGGAGGATGCCACCAGACAAAACTGAGAGTGGGAGCAAGCAAGCATCCTACTGTCTGATTCTCTTCCTTTCATACATGCACACAGACACATAAACACACACACACACACACACACACACACACTCCTCTTCAGCGGCTATGCAACAGAACAGCCTGGGTTAATCTTGGGCAACAGCTTCTTGGCCAGGATCAGACAGCTCCACTAAAACCCAATGAATGCTGACATTGATAAGGCATGGAGCCTCTTCACACAGGTAGAAGACACAAGACAAACGCCTTTTTAGATGATGCGGCCTCGGGCAAGGATAAGATTGATTTTGCAATGCAGCATTAGATGAGATTTCCGATGCATACTATAACGAATTAGCATGAATCTGTTCCCCATGAGAGACGCCTGCAGACACTGAGTGAATTGAAATAAATGACTGTCCCAGTGTTTACCACACCATCCCCCATGCTGCAGTCAGTTGGCCATCTAAGTGTGACAGCCCTGGTTCACGCGCAGCAGAGACCAGCGTGATGGATGGACAGCCAGGCAGCTGCTAAAAATCTCTTGATTCACGCCCAGCCTGATACGCCACTCACTGATCAATTGCATCCACGTAAATCTGCCATCCGCCTTAATGTGACATGATAAGGAAGGAGAAAAGGAAGCTTGCAGGACTCTGCTCTTTTAACCTCAACTCTTATAATGCAATTTGCAACGGCTGGGCAGGTTTTCTGCTCTTATTTTTCCCCACACATACAAACCACCTTTCGTTGTGAAGTCTCCCAGGCCTCCCATGTGAGGGTTCTGTGGATATTACCTCGAAAAGATAAATGCCTGTGCCGGTGAAAGTAATGTCTGGAATGAAAGAGAAAGATTCATTGAGCGATCTGCAACTAAGATAGGGTAAGACCTCAGCAGCGCTGTCAGAAGTCTCTGGCACCAGATCTGATGCAAGTTCAATCAAAATGTTTCAACTGGCCAAACTGTAGTCAGGATTATTTTTTTTTTAATTTCAAAGTTAGCGTCTGCTGAGTGTGGCGTGTTGTGTCAGATGATGTAGATAAAGTATATTATCAGGCTGACAGTCAGCCAAGGTGAATTCTTGACCTTCCTCGCGTCACTGATGTTTTAGCAGAAGAGATTGGCTTATGCACACATTTCTTTAGAGATGACACTGATGTACTGTAAAGTAGGCTGTAGCACTATCATGAATAGTGCAGCATTGATCAAGTCTGTTGTTTGACTTTTTCCTTTTGTTGGATACTTCTTTTTGTAGAGGTGGCAACAAACAAATGTGAGTCTTCACAAACCCAAAAATCACAGTATTCTTGATCAAGTGCCTTTATATTGTTGTACAGTATTCCAATATTCAGAAATATGATGATATTTATATGAATGACTGGTTCTTTCCCAGTCAATTGAGCTCTCCACTTAACTGTAATTTAGCTTTCAGGATCAGGAAAACACATACAACAAACAGTACATCATGATATATCCAAAATACCAGACAATATCTAATCCTATATCACATTGCTCAGCTCTCCTGTACTGAAGTAAAAATGCAGATTCAAAATGACGCTGACTATAGAGCGTACACAGTAGTTGTTATTCTTTGCCACCTCTAGTTTTTTTGCTATCAGAGCTGTGTAGTAGATTTGGGCCTCATTGTGTTGCCCTCTTCAGAGCACTGTAACTGCATAATGTATATCCTGACAGGGTGATATTGTGTTTTATATCTCTAAGGGCCCTGATTATGCTGCCTGGGCACATTTTGGTTAACAGTGCAGTTTCAGCTTCCTTTTCTCATGCTGTCACACAGTAATGACAATGGATGAGCTGAAATACTTACATTTGCAATGTAATGCAACACTTCTGAATAGGCAAAAGACACCTGAAGGGAACAGAAAGACAAACTAACCAATGGGTCACATATCTTTAGTTTAACAAGGAATGCTTATTATAAATATCAGCTTGAGGGGCTTTTATCTGCGCTCTAAGAACTCATTATTCTATATGCTATTTTGGTCCAACAGAACTGTGCAATTTTAAACTATATGATTATGAACACTTATTCTTTAATTTCCATTTTTCTTTGTTATTACTGGTCCACAATAGCCTCTTAATCAAGATCAGACACTTATTGGAGACCGTAGTGTCAACCTTAGGAAGTCATTGGTTATAAAAGCCATGTCTGCTCCTGGTGGGAGGAAATACTTGTTTCCGCTGTAACCATATAGTAACGTTGTCAGTTCAGCAGTAGAAAATGTACCAATATCCCTGAAAGAAAGACCCTGAATGTGCTAGTTTTTGAGTGGCCGTTATTATAAGTGAGCCTTTGAGACAGATGATATCATAGATTTGACTTAACATTCCCTATTCTACTTCTTGAGCGCTCCTGCCCACCGAGATAACATAAAGGATACTTTAAGATGAGCGGCACTGTGTTATTCCTTAATAAGGCATAGCCACAAAACAAATTTCAGTCTCTCAGCATTGTGTTAATGAAAATTATTGGGAAAGAAATACATAAGAAACTTCCAAATTTCATTTGGTCTCTCATATTGGCTGCATTGTCTCAAGCAAAAATTAGATTTTTGCCATGCGTATCTTTAATGAATCACAGCTGAGCTTTTCAAAAACATTGCTGTCCCTGCAGTATGACAGACTCCAATGTACCAACCTCTGCTGAATCCTGAGTAGCATTGTACTTACAGAAAATTATAGACCACCATCCATCCCATTCCACCTACTGTACCACCTGTTGTGAAAATAACCCGCAATTTTACTGACTATTTCACTGATGTATAACAATATCAATCAAACATTCCAAATCAGTTGGCACTGTATATGCAGATTTTTTTTTTTCAGACATTTCATATCTGGACTTTAACAACATTTCACAACCTTCTAGCTACTTTCAAGTGGCACAATGACCCAGATTGTAAGTTAATCAACAGTGTGCTGCTGGTGTCCCATCTCTGACTATAAAGCTTCCAGCTATATGTCTCTTATGCTGTGGGTGATTTCAGTTATTGAAGTATTTTATTTCAGTTATTTGAGCAAAGTTCATTAGAAATAAGGCACAAATAATGAAATAACCCAAACTCGCCGAAGGTGTAGAGAGACAAAGATCTCAACAGTGACCTTTTTTGTTTGTCTTCACCATCCAGGGACATAATCCCTGTTTGGCTGTGCAGCTGGCATGCAACTGAGTCACGCGTCAGCCCTGATTAGAAGCAGCAGTGGTCCGCGGGCCCCATTCCTCTGCCAGAGCCAGGAGTGGAAAAGGCCAGGGCCACCACTTTCAGTCTGTGGATATGACCTTGATGGGGTATGATAGAGAGGAAGCGACACGATTCGCAATGCCACACAATATCTGTAACCTTCCACTTCCCCAGTATGCATGCGGAAGCTATTGAGCTGTGACACACACACACACACACACACACACACACACACACACCACGTCAACTCTGCCCTGCCGTTATTTCAAGCATTCTCCTCCTTCATGTCATCCAATCATCCATCTGTCTTTGCATATTGGCTGGTGCTTTGTGTGAGATATCTTAATTCCAGATATTATTTCCTTTTCATACTCAGCAGCCCCTATGCTAATGCAAAAGTCACGAGTACAGCTTTAAGAGATAATGGCTTAAAGAAGTTCGAATATTAAGCTGGATGTGGAGTAACATCATGTACCATGCAGCCAAATTCTATTAAGGGCTATAAAAGTATCCATAATATTATTAATAAAAAATATTTTGAATTACTAGTAGTATTATTTTAGCTGTTGTAGCAGCAGTGGCACCATTTTGTTTTTGTTTTTTTTAAAATTGCTACCCACACCCTTAAATCTTATTGGAAGCATCTATGGAGACAGATGTCTTGTGAGTCAGATCATAGCAACAGGAGTATTGTAAACATGGCACCAAAAATACTGGGTGTTGAGCAAAATCTTGGCAATGGCACATCCTGTGTCAAATTAGAGCTGATAAGAATAAAAATAAACATGAGAATTGCACTTAGCTGCAAATACAAATGAAGCATGACTGAGGGAAAGTAAAATGCAGAAATATATAACAAAAAGGAAACAAAAAGTCAAGACTGTGACATACCCTGCTGTTGTGTTGCTACCTAAAAATATATATAACAGCACTGAATGCACAAAAAAAGTATTGCATAAGTTCACTGTTCACATTCTGAGCACTACAAGCCATGACTTAATTGTTGTCAACATGGCTCTCATAGGAAACCAAGTGGCTCACTACAGAATGCAATAGCATTTAAATGAGTCTGTCAGCACAACCAGCAGGGATTTAAGAGTGCAGCCAAACAGCAAATGGTAATGAGAGAACGTGCAACGGATCTGGGACGCAACACTTATGCGCTGCCCACAAGTGAGGTGCTGAAAGATAGCGTGCGACAGTAGCCAAGCAGAGGTGCTCACCTAATTCAGGTGAACAGGAAATGAGAGCGAGTAGTGCTCTCTCCATGTGCTCTGAGAATTCAGTGACAAAATGTGTCGTGTTACAGTTGGAGGAGAATTTGCAAAGCAAATAGGTTTACAGGAGGTTCAGGAAGGGCAGCAGTGTGCAGGATGTGTGGTGCTGTGGCTCAGAATCTTGAACACATCCCCCCCTTTTTGTGTTGATAAAATAATCTAATTATTGCGCGGGGAAATCAGGCTTTGGGCCCCTAGACTCATTACCATATTTAAATCGACTGCACTGATGGCAGTCAAAAAATAAAGCAAACACATCTTTAAGTAAAATGATAATATCAGGTTTTAACACCAATTTATGTAATCCAAGAACAATAGATGGTGATTATCTCTCTGCTCATTCACACTCATCCACTTATAATCATCCACATTGTAAATGAGTGTGGCTGACTATAATTTTTCATATGTCTCTTTTTAAAAACATTTAGAATTTTGGAGCTTTTAATGTGAGCCACAACACCTCCTCAGTGGACAACCCCTCCTGGAGTGATGCCATATAATCTGCTG
This sequence comes from Thunnus albacares, assembly GCF_914725855.1. Lineage (NCBI taxonomy): Eukaryota > Metazoa > Chordata > Actinopteri > Scombriformes > Scombridae > Thunnus > Thunnus albacares. The sequence goes on along the minus strand of NC_058118.1, from coordinate 12,993,051 downwards.
TATGGAGGCAGCAGCTTCATATGGGGGTGTGGATGCTAGGCTGCAGGTTTTAAAAAACATTTTCTTACCACACAGGTAAGAGACCTTTTGTTTCCAGCTCACAACTTTCCCCCCCTCGATTTTAAGGATAATATAAAGAGCTGCCTTTGTTGCAGATGATGTGGAAGCTGCTTGACTCAACTACAGGTTTCTGTCCTTTCCTATCTTTACACTGTCCAATCCTTTGCCACAGAACATGAAATCCCTCTCAATAATAAATACAGGTAGGCTACCTCAAGCATTTCAAGAGACAAGGGCCCTGAATGCAGCATGACTCAAAGACCACCTTAACTTCACTTTTATTTAGATAAAAAAATTAACAACCGGGCAGCCCAGCTTGTGACATCTGGTGAAATCAAACAATCGGTTGTGTAGCTGCTGGTTTCCATATTTCTGCGCGAGCTGCAGCCTTTATTCAAAGGCAAAGCCACCACTGTATGTGCTGTAGCCCAACCACAGGGCATGTCTTCCGGCACGCAATTAAGCGACCTCATCCGCAACCGTGTTGAATTTGGAAACCATACCTCTCCTCCACCCACCTCAACTGACAGTAAACACTGATAACAAAGACGCCTGGTATCAAATCTCATCATCTGCGGCTACATTAAGTGAATTCTCCAAAAAGACACCTCAAAAGAAGTGTCAATAATTGGCGAGCAGCAGCCCAACATCCTCGATTTGGAATAGCCTACAAACAACCCCGGACCACTGACATTGAAAAAACACACAGATACAGCACGGCTTATCTTGTAGCTTTTCTACCGCAGCAGAGCTTAAAAGCTCATTACCACCATCCATAAGGTCGTTTCTGTGTAGGAGGTGTGCGGTGTCATTTACCTGTGCATCATCCAGCCATCCGACACATGGATACAAGAGAGGGGTTTGGTTATTCCAGCCAAGGCAAAACAGCACAAAAAGGAGAAAAAGAAATCCTAAATTGAGCACAGATGGATGCGGCAGATGATTATGCGACCTCTGCCTTCAGAAGGGTAGTCTTCTTATCTTTTAGATTTTGCTGTATCGATGGGGGAAGGCGGGCAGGGAAGCCCCGAGCCTCTCCGCACAGACAAAGATGCTCTCTCTCCTCCGCCGCACCGCGAGCAGCAGCAGCAGCAGCAGCAGCGGCAGCAGCAGCAGCAGAGCCGTCATTCCCCCGACACTTGATGGTAATAGTTTGGTAGGTAGCTTATATGGGTTGAGGGCGCGGTCAGCTGCTGTTGACCAATCCTGCACCCCATCAAACTAACAGCAGCGTTGCCATGGAGGATTAAGCGGCGTTTAACCACCAGACTTGTAACCTGTGGTGCTAAAGCAGGTGCATTTTTTTTTATTTTCCAATCCAAGCATCATATATAAAGGCAGCAGGGTGACCTAGAGTAGTGGTTAAGAGAGACTCAGGTTGAACCCTAACAACAACCCCCCCACCCCCACCCTCAACCCCACTCCTGCAACCATGGTACCGAAGTGTCCTTGAGCAAGGCACACGGCCAGGGTATAAATTCATCAGCTGCTCAGGAGGAGCCCTGTTCAAAAACCTCTCCACGTTTGGAAAGACAATCATATTTCTTCAATGACTCATTCTGCTTCTATAAAAAAACCATTCCCCTCCATTGTACAGTGATTTGAAATCTTAACCCGTATCTCATGATGCAGAGCTGCTTACTCATACAGTCTTTGTTTCATCATGTAACACAAGAAATGCCACCTGCTATATTTAGTTCATCTGATTGAGGAAAACTTTCACAACACTGGGTGACATTTTGTTGTTGTTGTTGTTGTTGTTTATTTCAAATTGATGTTTGCTTGAAGTTCAGCAAAATTACATTTGTTTTAATTAGTACCTATAATTTTCTTAAAATATTCTCCAGAATTTTAACAATGAAATTGCATGTATTTTTTTAGCTACCACCATGACAATAGCAGGTGGGCTGCAAGAGTGAATTCGTATTTGGCAGCACATCAAGTAATGGTCCTTCGAGTTACAAATGCAGAAACATCATCTCCCATATCACATTAATGACATGGGAAAAGGAAGTATTTCAATATTTGGTCTAAATTATACAAAAAGTGATTTCACTAGCAGCGTTGGAATGCAAAATGGGAAATCTGAAATCTAAAAATAAAAGAATACCAGTTTAAAGGCAGTCCCCCTTCTCACATGGGTTGTCTTGCACATGATTCTTGTAATTTATGCTTGAAAATGTAATATATATGCTACATTTCATACACAAAAGCAAATCAAAGTGTATAACATAAGGCATGAAACATAAAATAAGAAATCCGACTGTTTAATTACAGTTGCAGAAATGAATAGAAGAGAGTACAGAATGTAAGCACACAAGGATGGTAGAGAACATAAATGTTTTAATCTGGTCAAGTCAAACTGTATTAGTGTTGGATTATTGTTCCAGCTCTGTGTAGTTTAATAACTGAATAGCTTCTCTGTGTTTAGTTTGGACTCTGAGAACTGTTAACAGATTGTTACCAGATGACCTGAGATAACCCTGAGAGAGTCCATGTGGTTAAAAGAGATGCATTTTGGTCCAAAAACATCCAGAAAAATACTCCCTTTTGAAAATTACCAATTTTACTTTCCCAGTTAGGAAGTTCAATACGAGGTCTATCCAATAAATGGATGTTAGTGTGCAGGATATTTGACTCATCAGTGACAGCTGACTCCTAAAAGCCTGTCAAGGTGAGCTAGTATGAGCCTTCTTCGCTAGAGATGAAATCAAAGCAATCTCGAATCTGAGGATGACATATGAATAATAAATGCTCTGAAATGTTTTTGCCTGCGAAACAATTCAGCCTGAGTGAGTAAATGGGGTTGAATACTTTTGCAGCTACATTTCAAAATCGTCACTGCTAAAAATCAACACTATACCCATGTTTATAATTTATAACTTAAGGGAATAGTAATGCATTTGCATTCGGATATGATAGAAGTGTGTGGATTTCTGTATAATTTTATCAAGCAGAATATTTCAGAAATACAAGTATGAGCAATAATGTCTAAATACCTTTGACTTAATAACAACTTTTATGACCATCTTATGTTAGTGCATCCCAATGTAGTATAATCATATGTCTTTTCATAGATTTTTTAAATACTGATATTAAAAAACAAACCTAATTTAAATAGATATTACCGTAATAACAAAAATCTGTAAATCAGGAAATTCCGCAAACCAACCCAAAGCTGATTTTAGCCTGCCAGTCACATAGCAGAGATGTTGCACTGAAATCCAAACAATGTCCTCATCAGAGGTCTGATTGTTTCAAACTCTCTGAGTAACAAATTCCTACACATCTTAGAGGTTAAATGTCCGTGGACGGTTTGCTGCTGCTACTTACAGTAGCACAGAGGTCAAGTGGTTACGATATTCCTGTCTCGCCATCATCTTATCTTACCTTCAGCCTTCTCTTCTCAGCCTTTTGCTTTTCAATATCTGTACGATGATTCATCTGTGACTACTGGCTCTGTGTTAGTCAGTGCAGAGAAGACAGTTGCACTAAAAAAGAATTCGAGATTAGTTAGCATTTCAAACATTTTCAGCCTCAAATAGTTGTTAATTGAGATGAGCTTGAAAAAAAAAACAATGCCAGGCTTTCAACACTGAAGCATCATTTGCTTCAAACTGTCAATGACTTTGTTGCAAGTAGATTTTAATCATCACACATACAGCATGTAGCTGGTACAGAGGTGTTACATTGAGCAAAAAGCTGCCATCTTCTGTTAATGTTTGTCTTTCAGAAGCACATGTAACTTTGTATATATTACAGTTACCGTCTCTGTTGTATAAGTTATTATGTATAAATTATATGGGAACAGTAAAAGGTATTTGTAAGCGACAAAAGTGAGACGTCTGTCATCTAATTTTTAGCCATGCTATAGTGGTGTGGCTCTATGGATGGCAGTTGGTCCACCACTTCAGTCCAGACTGAAATATCTCTCCAACTATTGGATGGATTGCTATGAAATTTGGTACTCACATTCATGTTCCCCAGAGGATGAATTGTGAAAACTTTGGTGAACCTTCACTTTTCCTCTAATGCCAGCCACGGGTCAAAATACTAATTTGTATTTGTCCAATACTTTATTGTTTAATCAAATACCTGAAGAACGGATGACATTCCCCTCAGCTGTACATTATTTTAGTGCCAGTCAGCAAATATTAGCATGCAAACATGCTAAGATGTTGAGCATGGTTAAGTAAACACAAACATCAGTATGTTAGCATGATGATGTTAGCATCCAGCTCAAAACCCTGCTGTGCCTAAATACAGCCCTACAGAGCCGCTGGTTGGGTCATATGAGGCCTTTTGCAGTAGGAGAGATGGTGTGTTTTCAAACAAAACTCGCCAAGCAGAACTATTGTGCAGTGAAGCATCAACAAATGTAAAGACAATACAAAGAGAACAGAAAACTGTGTGTTACTTTAGTGCACTAAATCATGATTATGTTCAGTTGCCCAGCTGTTATCCTTTTGTCCCCCCCTCTGGGACACAACCATACTCTCACAAGCTTTTGTGGTGAATAGCGGTGGTAGTCTACGGTATTTCTACCCCCAAAACACCTACCAAACAGTTAGTGTGTATTGTGTGTGTGTTTTAGTGACCTGTCTAAGGCAATTATTGATTTTTGCTCTGGTCTATAAGGCAGAGTGAAGCTCTGCGGCCTGGGTGAGGAAATCATCTGTTTTGCAGAGAGATATATATCCACAATTGCAATAAAATATTGAGCAACGTCTGTATTATGAGAAAGCCCTCAGGACTTAAGTAAAGCACGCATGTTATTGAATCTGCTTTCTGGGATACAGCAGCAAACTGCAAGTTATTCTGTTTGTATCTTAGGAACACTCGTCCACCAGCCGACAACATTCGCTTACGCAGTTCTTGTGATACACTGTGTTGTGCAGTTCAGGCACTTTGCTCAGTACAATTAAGCTGTTAATATTCGAAACATACCAGATAACACGCCGTCAGCAGAAGTGTGGAGCGAGTAAACAAGGTCTCTGGGAGTAGTCAGCTGAGTAAAAGCTATACTGTGTTTATCTAAACTGCTTTGCAATAGTGTGTAATGTTAATTAATGGTCTGACATTGGTCTAAATATTGATGAGTGATCAGCTAGTTATGTTAATGTTGGTTTTGGGTAGCAGAGTAAGTTTGAATAAATAGTAATGCACCGTATCATTCAAACAAAATCATATCGTACTGTAACTATACATTATAAACAAATAGGGGATAGTAATAAATAAAACATAAAATATCTAGTTTTTATAACATGTTAGTTTTAAAGTCACAACAATAGGCTATTAGCACTGTCTTATCTCACCACATTGAAAATATATATGTGATAATAATATGGCTTCATCATAGACAAATAAAGATAGAAAATTAATAGGCCTTTTTCACAGAAGACATTTTGAAATGTCACAGTAAGAAAAGCTGTAAGAAAATTGTAAAATAAATGAATTCCTGATATTGTGTGTGCTGACTCACTGTCACACTTACTGGCATACTTTAATATAGCAGAATCATTGTTAATGTTATTGGAAACACCTGTGCTTTTACAACAAAAGTCAAGATGTCTGCCCTGAAAAAGGTCTATTGTGCAGAACAAAAAAAATCATGAGATTGAAAATAATTAATTAATTGATAAGAAATGCAAAAAAAAAAAAAAAAAAAAAAGAAAAGAAAAGAAAAAAGGGGGTGTTTGAACCACCTAAATTAAATTTTTAGTACTGTTTGCTATGTTAGGGATGCACTAAAAGGCCACACAGGTGTTTGCAGTCATTCTGGTTGAGTAGACCTTTAAACTGAAGATGGGTGGGGCAACGATGGAAATTATGTGATGTCATCAAACTCAGTGTACAAATACAAATGATAAAGGCGTAATTTTTCCCGCCTTAACGGGTAATCAGGTCATGTAAATAAAAACACCTGTAGGTGTGATTTTTGTCTTAAAAAATAGCACAGAATGAATTATCATGTTTTCCTGCAAATCCTCGTCTGTTCCCTTCATATTCAATAAACAAGTTTCTGTGTTTCTCTGACAAAAGTTTGTTTCATCACAAAATGTGCAAGACAAATCTGTGACTGTCATATAGAGGGAAATTACATTTTCTACACAAAAGTTAGAAAAAAACAGCAATAATAATGATAATGTACTGGATGAGCTTTATTGAATATTCTGTTGACTAATAACACAATTATAAATGATCTTTGTATTATAAAGTTAATACAGTTAATGAGTTGATAATCCTCACCCTTTGTACTGTTTGTTCTGCTCCCATCTCCTTACTGCAGAACAGATCTGGTGGTTTTCAATGTGACATTACTAGATTTACCACCAGATGACAGTATTCCTCCTGTGCAGCTGTAGGTTTGACAGGTTCACTGACAGACAAAATGAAGCATTTGACCTGAGTAAAACACTGGAACTTAACAACGTCCCTATGAACTACATCTGCCATTATTCATTGCCCTGAAGAAATGCACTGCAATTCAGATGATTGGTATTCTGCACATACGCCACCATTTTAACTCCACACAATAGAAATGCTCAGTGTGGATGCAATTAAACACCTTTTTTTCACCATCAGAGATAAAATTCTCTGAATAAAAACAATGATACTTATCTTGTCTGTCACTATTAGAAATCATTGCAGGGAAACTGGCGATAAATGATTTCATGGTGTGTGAAAATTAATTGAACAAGTTCAGATTCCACGGTTTAGTGGACCATATTTATGACCGTGTAACTTACAGTAATTAAATTCAATACATTATAAGAATAATAGATAATAAGAAAAAAAAAACAGTCTTAGTAACAATTGTTTACTGCAGCATCATAGACAGACATGAATTTGTGCCAGGTAGCATGTGTACCATAACTTTTGGTGAGTGTAAACAAAGATACTCATTCTCCACAGGCAAATGAGAAAAAAAATAAGCTCTCACACCAACAGACTGTGTGTGGCAATGTGAATGTCTGGGAGTCGATGTGTGAATTAGAGTGTATAAAAGAGAATTACAGCCAGATCAACTTGAGCTTTTGTGATGTAATTATCTTAGCTGCTTCCAGCACAGTAGGCTATATGTTTGGCCAGCAGCAGCCTTCTCTCGTCTGTTTTTTGCTGAATGTAGACAAAATAATCCAAACAAAAAAGAGACACTTTAACTGGCACACAGTCTTAGTCATAGTCTGAATCTCTTTCTGACCTTATTCAAAGTGCTTTGGCAAGTTTCCCTTGAACTACATGTCCTGTACAACCCGTTACTGTATCTCATATCAGTGTCATTGAACTAAGGAAACCTCAAGGGAATTCATTCACTCATATCAACTGTTTTTTCCGATAAGATTCCGATACATCACATTTTCATTTTTTTCATGCTTTACTTCCTCAGGAGCCAATCTCATGACTACTGAATCCTGATGTTGTGGAAATAAAATTTTAATCCCTTCGATCACCTAGAAAGAGGTGAACTCACTAGCTATAGCCAAGCAAGCAAGAACACCCACAAATTGCGATGAAAGAGAAGAAGAAAGAAAAAAAAGCCAAAATAAGAAATTGAACACTTCTGAAAAGGATGCAGAGCAATGTGATGCTTAGAGCGCGGAGGTGCCAGACATAGAGTGCACCTGCAAATGTAACACATTAGAGGCAGCTTTCAGATGCATTCAAGATACATGGGTGAGGAGAAATTTTGTTTAAATGTCAGCTCTATATTTTGAAGAGTGAGGAATTGAAAAAAAAAATCCCTTCAGCTTTTGTTGTTCAGCTCTGACAGAAAACAAACCTGATAAAAACTCAGTTAAGCTATAAGTAAACATAGATAATAAAATCCAGATAACTTACACAAGACATATATTTAACTTGCTGTTTTTACTGTAGTTTGCTGCTTTCAAGGGCAGCCCTCTCTATTTGCTCACCAGACTCTCAATATGATAAGAAAATAATATTTATTTTATAATATTTGGAAACTCACTTTAAATTCCACACCCAATTTTAGTTATCAACACAGTTATCAACATAAAGGCACTTTCCCTCTCTATTTTACTCTCTGCTTTACCTGCAAATAAATTAAATCCTTCATTTATTTACCCATTTTATCCATCTATTTTTGTAATCTGGTGTTAAAGCCGTAAATGGCCACATAAATCCCAGTTCCCCCCTTTTGCCAGCCGCAGTCTGTCAGTCTCCCACACACTTTTCTACTGTCTGCCAGACAACACATTAAAAACTGTGGTTACCGTTGGCCAATCAGAGCCTTCATTAACATCAGAGTTAACTGACTTAATGTGTGCCGGGGAGTAAGATTGAAATTAAAATGAATTAAATTTGCATGAGTCTTCCTGACTGTAATGGAGAGATCATAAATAACTGTGTTTACTGACAGACAGAAAATAAGGAGATAATGAAAAGCCAAAATACGAAAACTCACATTGTGTCACGTTGTACAGGCACGTGGACCTGGTTGAGTGGCTAGATTGTCCTAACAATTCAATTTGTTGTTCAAAATTTTCCTTCACATCAAGAATAATGTTTTTTTTCACAGTTTCCATCAGGCAGTGCATTCAATGTGGTCTTGAAATGCTTGATGTACCATTTGACAGAACAGCCAGTAGACATGTAAGAACATAATTTGCTCATCATAATGGACAAATCAGGGGCACGCCAGCTTCAATCTCTGTCATCTGTTGTGTGATGGTTCCTCTGTTCTGGGGGTCATTTGGCATGCAGGAACATTAAAAGGAACATAACAGGATTCATATACAGCGTAAGTTCTAAAAATTCTTCTAATGATGCGGAAATGGCCATGAAAGGCTGACAAGCACTTCAACCACCACCTGCAATTTGATTTCTATTTAGCTTCTGTCCAACTGTTATGGTGCTTGACAGCAGCATCTTCTGTTTTTCTTTTTCTTTTTTCTTTTTGCATCTTGTTCAATCACGCAATGGAGTGGCAAATGGTTAGAAAGATGGGATAATTTTACTCCCAATACTTTTCCTGTCAACATTTATTCAAACTGCGGTGAAATCTAGTACGTCTTGACACTAAAGTAACAGCCACTCTTTCATCCAGCTTTTAACTATTTTCAGTCCAAAGGCAGAACCCCCCCATTTTAATGACATAATGATAAGTGTGCAGAACAGCATCCAGCTGAGAACAGCTCAGCAAACACTGTCTTCCGCCTTATACTGTGGTCCGACTCATTGCAGTGTACTAGTGTTGTCTGCCGGCTCTTGCTGACATTAACAAGATATGCCTTTCAAATATCATGGCCTTTGGGACTGGGTCAGAGTTACTATTTATAGAAGGTTAAGACTTCATGATAGTTTGGCTCGCTAGAGTGATAACTGAAAATAGAGTGGGTTTTAGTAGCTCTGCTGCAGCTGATTTTGTGTCTGTTATTGCTTCAGGCTCTTGAACAGATGTGATCTACACACAGACTCTGGATCACTGGTTTATAACTACTTACAGCACCGTACCACCACTTACAATACTTGTGAACTGACACAGTAGCATGAAAATGCTGAACGTGTGTCAGAGTAAGCCGGGGTATAAGTGAGACCTGATCGAGTGTCTGTAATGTAGATTGCTTAAACAAAATCCTGTGACTGCCCTCTAATGTAGGAACGTATAAAAATAGTGTCACCCTACAGTATGAAAGTTAGCTGGCTTTGCACTGTTCTGCTCTTTAGGTTCAACAAAATACAATTTTTAATATTTAATATACCATCTGCCAGCCAAGGAACTCCTGCCAACTATGAGAAGAAAAGCTAGTTAGCCACTGTAGCTGCCAGTCATTATCATTACCAGCATGTTTCTCTCTAACAGTATCAGTTAATAGTTTACATAGGTCAGAGGAGTAATGATATATTAAATTAAATTAAGTGGAAAAAGTTAATATGCTGAATTTGTGTCATGTCATTATTATTTCTAGAATAATGAATAGTGCTGAATCATTGTGCTCAAATCATTGCAGGTTGACAGTTTTGTGAATGTTGTCCAACAGGAAAATACAAGCATGATAGAGAATACAAACAGATAATAGTGTTCCTCACTTTTCTAAATATTAAACATTTTTACTGCTTTAACCAGTTTGACTGAAGATAAAGAAAGATGATCAGTCATTTTTCATATATCATTATAATCTGTCTAAATCAAATAAATAAACTGAAAATATCAAAAACATAGTTGTATACGGGACCTAATTACATGTAAACCCTCTCATTCTCATCTGATTTATGATGAATAGAAAAAAAAATGAAGTCATCATCATAATTCACTGCTGCCAATCCTATATCTTTGGTCCAAGGGGGCCCCTCACTGTAGATGCTGTGTCACATCATTAAAAAGTTCCCGCCTCCACCCTCAAAATATGACACCCCCTTTACCAAATACATACAATCTGCCCCGCCCTCTGTGTAATATTCATAGACGTGCCTTTAAAATGCTCAACCTGATCTTGTTATGTGGGCGCCTCTCTTGCTGTGTTACTGGGTCTGGTAGTGTGTGCCTGCTATCTTACTGTTTACATTCTTCCAGAGTCAGAGCCCTGAGCTGCTAAAGACCTGTGCCACCATGTCGAAGCCACTGTCCGACCATGATAAAAGGAAACAGATTTCAGTGCGAGGCCTCGCTGGTGTTGAGAACGTCACAGAACTGAAGCAAAACTTCAACAGACATCTCCACTTTACCCTGGTCAAGGACAGAAATGTGGCAACTAAAAGGGATTACTACTTTGCTCTTGCCCACACTGTGAGGGACCACTTGATTGGCAGGTGGATCCGTACCCAGCAGCACTACTATGAGAAAGATCCCAAAGTAAGTTGAAGTCATAACAGCATCAAAGAGACATGAGATTAACAGGAATGTGACTTGCCATGAATTATATGCTCACTCAGCATTTTATTAGAAACATCTAAGTAATCTAATGCATTTTCAGTTTTTGCTGACATTGTCAGAAAGGTGATAATTCTACTTTATGTCTAGTATTGAGGTTGTAGTGGTGTACTGGAGTGCATTATATTGAAAAGTGTTCCTAACATTTTGTCCACCTCATGAGGGAGGCAAAATATGACAATGTCAACAAAAACTGAACATGTATAAGCATCGTAAAAGTAGAGTTTATGGCAGAGCTGCTGTATTGGATTGCATTAGATTGCACAAGTGTTCCTAATGAAGTGCTCGGTGAGTGTATATTTATTCATTAACATACTTAATTACTTCAAAGTTATTATTTTAGTGGTTAAAATAGTATTTACAGCATCACATGTATTTGCGATGTACAGTTTCTCCTAAGTATAGGAGAATACTGGCTCTTATATTTGATCTAATAACTTCTTTGATGACCTAATGGCCTTTCAGATATTTAGGGGAGTCTTGTATATTGTGGTCATATGTGTTCAGTGTTTTCATTAACAGTCTGTGTCATAAACTTGGATCTCATACTGCTTCAAATGACTCTTTTGCTTCTGCACATGTAACATTTTAAACAATGGTCATGAATCATAGCATCTTTATATTCTTAACTTTGCTTCAACAGCCTGATGTCAGTCAGAGTAATGCCAAGTCATGACATTTAACTTCACAAGGGCTGCTTAGCGCTCTGCTGGAATGCTGCCATTCTTATAGTGAGATGAAACATTAAACCTCCCCATGACCTTCTGTTCCCATCCTGTCTGACCATAAAGCACATAGCCTTTACTTGTGTCATATGAGCACATGCCTCCGAGGCCACCTGAGTTCATATATTTAAGGAGTCACAGAGGCTGTATCTTAGCAGCTGGAGCACTACTAGCTAATAGCTATAGAAAAGACCTAAAAAGAACAATAGGAGGCTGGCGTTGCTAGAATAAAGAAAAAATTGCAAACCACACCATATGACTGCTTGAAAATGTCACACAAAATTGTATGTAATTACAATAGAGGGTTCAGAAGCTGAGCGCAGCTCAGCCCACTTGTATTTACTTAGTGGGAAAAATTGCTCCTTGCAAGACCATTAATAACGCTGAAAAAAAGGGGTCATTTTTCTTTTCTTTTTCTTAATATCAAAATAATAAAAAAAAAAGCCCCAACACCCTTTGGCTAACTCCGCAGTGTTATTGTACTGTGACTTGAGCCAAGCCCTTATGTATAAATCTCAGTATAGAGACATTTACTTCACACACTAAGCTAGTTTTCAGAAACGACTGCTGATAGGCTGCAACCGCTAACTCAGAAAACATCTGACCCCACTAACTGCATGACCTTTTTCTAGTGTGCTAGACGGAAAGGTCAAAGGTGAATCCCTTAAAGGTCTAAACCAAAACCCAAAGGAGGGATGACGTCCAAGCACAGTATAGATTTCTGTGCTGCGTCTAAGATCATGTGCTTTGAGGTTACTGTTACGATAACTAGATTAGATTTATTTTTGACATTAATATACATTCAATAATAATATACAAAAAAAGAGGTAATCAGTATAATTAGATGAAACAAAGGTTAAAGTAAGATAAAACTTGAGACATACAGTAACATATAATCCAAGAGATGCTGTTAGCAAATCAGTGATAGTCACATGTATTGATTATTATCACCCCAGACTTGAACTCTACATGAAAGAGTATCAGGCTGACCTTTACAGCGACCTCTACAGGAGCTATTTTTGCGCGAGCCAAAATGTTGGTGTTATGTAATACCCAAAGTAATCTGTCTGCCCCCCCCCCCCCCCCCCCCCCCCCCCCACCACACACACACACACCCACCCCACCCCCCTTCCTGTCTGAAGAAAATAAAACAACTAAATGGCAAAGGCTAAACACAGGCTCAGATGGCAAATTTCTATAAATTCCCTACCATGATGCTAAATCATGGATCTTGAAGATATCTTTCACAGTCTGTGGTTGTTGTGACATTTGGCACAAGATTTCATAGGTTTTTGGTTTCAATGCCAAATTTGTGCCTGCCATGTACTGCAGACACTTTTTCCTTGCTTATGACACTAAAATATCTTAGTTTTCATTCAGTTTTGTATAATTTCTTCCTTTTCCACCTACTGTAGCGTGTGTACTACATCTCCCTTGAGTTCTACATGGGCCGCACCCTCCAAAACACCATGGTGAACCTTGCACTGGAGAATGCCTGTGATGAGGCCACCTACCAGGTGAGAAAAATTTATTAATTTCTGTTATAACAGTGAAATTTCCTGTTCTAAGTGTTGTCTAAAAAGCATAATCTCAAAATTACGTCCTATATTCTGTCGTCCTCTGTAGTTGGGTCTGGACATGGAAGAACTGGAGGACATGGAGGAAGATGCTGGCCTGGGAAATGGTGGTCTCGGCCGTCTTGCTGGTGAACATCTTTTTACCTTTCATGTTTGATAAATTCAGAGAATTTTCATACCTGCTGACTGAATTAATTTTATATAATCGCTAGTCAAAGGCTGATTAGCTTTTTTCATGTGCTGTCTCTGGTTTTCAGCCTGTTTCTTGGACTCCATGGCTTCTCTGGGTCTGGCTGCCTATGGTTATGGTATCCGCTATGAATTCGGTATCTTCAATCAGAAGATTCTGAATGGCTGGCAGGTAAGAAATGTTTTCAACTTTCCTGCTTTAATGCTGTCTTCATATTCCTAAGAAACTTTGTATTCTTGTTAGAGCTTCTAGTGTTTCTTTTTCACCTTGACTCACCTGCTGCTGGATAAGTTGCCTTTATCATTATAATGACTCGATAGTCCTTTTTCTGTCATTTTCTGTGTCTGGCTCAGTATAGAATCCATTCACCTAATGAGTGTTTTTCTCTCTCAATATAAATGCATGTCATTATCTAGGTTGAGGAGGCTGATGATTGGCTGCGCTATGGCAACCCCTGGGAGAAGGCACGTCCCGAGTACATGCGTCCAGTGCACTTCTATGGCAGGACTGAGCATCACCATGATGGTGTCAAATGGGTTGACACACAGGTGAAAATATGATTTAAAGTCAATGAATATGAAATATGTTTGCAGCTGATATGGTTATGTATTTCAAACATCTGTCTCTTCCTGTGATGGCGTTGGCAGGTCGTGTTGGCTCTGCCATATGACACTCCAGTCCCTGGCTACAGAAACAACGTTGTCAACACCATGAGGCTGTGGTCTGCAAAGGCACCCTGCGAGTTCAACCTTAAAGACTGTACGTGTCTGGCAATGTATTCAATCATGCAACAGCTATCAAATGATAATGAGCCTGAATGAAAGGAGTTTATATATATATATTTATTTTTTTCTTACAGTCAATGTTGGTGGCTACATTCAGGCTGTTTTGGACAGAAACTTGGCTGAGAACATCTCCCGTGTGCTGTACCCCAACGACAATGTAAGAAAGTATGGCTAAATTGCCTTTTAATCCACCAGAATTGCACTCATAGGTCAGGTGCACATGTAAACCTGGACTGGAAATAGCTCAATGTAGGTACAGAGTTATATAAAGAGCTGTGGAGTGTGTGGCTTCTGTATGATTATCTTAGCTGAGAGATGGATTTCCATAATTTGGACCCCAGCTAGTGTCCTTTACCGCCAGTTAGAGCCACTGTGCGCTCTTTCAGCTTCCTCTGAAGCTGTCTTTTATATCTCACATAAGACCTGACCACCATGTGCCGACTCCCTGCGGGCTCAAGAAGGAGGATTTAGGAGATAACCATCTAGCCTGAGCTATAACTCATGTCAAGTCTGGTAATTTATGTCTGTGCCAGTGAGAGAAGAAACAGTGGTGGACCTGATATCGCAGCTTTGTTTGAATTCAGTTTAGCCAACATCATACTGCTGTGCTATTGTGTTTTAAATTTCTACTCACAAGATTATAGTAATGTTAATTAATCAATGAGTAAATTGAGATTAATTAATTTTGAATTTTGGCTGTTAAAAATGAGAAAGGTTCCAGTTTATCCAATGTGACCGCTTTTCTCAGCTTCATATTGTTGAAAATTGAGTCGCTCTGCGGTCTTGGACTATTTGTCAGAATCAATTAGCAGTTTGAAGACATCACATTGGGATCTGGTAATTTATGATAAATGATTGTCTTTTTTAAAATTTTAACAGACAAATGGATTATTTAAAAATATTCTATAGAACAATTTCTTTATGTAAATAATCAACCTTACAATGTGATGTCTTTGCAATACCTTTCTATATTACAAATATGCCATAACTGCCAATAAACAAAGGTGATACTTCCTCAATTTAATAGTCACAGTTGATAACTAACTGATAAACACATCAGTGGTAACTTCTATGTTCTCCATTTTTGTGGCATACTAAATATGCAATTAAACCTTAATTGCTTTGAAGACTTTTTAAAAATGTAGTTACCTCTGAATTTTTACAGATGCTCCAGTTCAGACATTGAACACACTTTGCAAATCTTATGCTATTCTGTGCTTATGCTATAAATATCTAACTGAATGGTTCAAGGAGCGTGTACATTTGCACAGTGTATGCACACATGTAATACACTTGCATTAACATAAAACTGTATATTTAAACAGGGTACTGGATATCATGAATGTTTGCCAAAAGAACTATAATTACATGATAATTATACTACAGAGATGAGATATAAATCTACTGCAGCTGTGACATCTCTTTATTTCCACATGAGGTTTGTGTTATTATCTTATTAAAATTAAGAGATTTCAATTATCTGTAGGTATCAGTCACTGATATGTGAGAGGCTATGTTTAATGAACAAAAACATTCATGTGTGCTTGCAGAACAGAAACATATAAATATGTATCTTTATCCTCAGTTCTTTGAGGGCAAGGAGCTCCGCCTGAAACAGGAATACTTTGTGGTGTCTGCCACCCTGCAAGACATCATCCGTCGTTTCAAGGTCTCTAAGTTTGGCTCCAGGGAGATTGCTCGCACAGACTTCAGCAAACTGCCTGATAAGGTGAAGTGAAAAACTCAACAAAATAGTTTCTTTAAAAAATGAAATGATTTCCCCATGATGTTCTCTCTGTGCCTTTGTTAAATTGCCTCTGTCAGTGTGTCAAACAGGTTGTATGTGGGTTTTATTGTGTCTTATGAGAATAGTTGAAATGAACAATATCTACAAAGCACTTCATTGCATACACTAATTCTACATTGACATTTAATTATGTTCTGCACATTCAGGTTGCCATCCAGCTGAACGATACTCACCCAGCCATGGCTATTCCTGAGCTGATGAGGGTTCTGGTTGATGAAGAGAAACTTGACTGGGATAAGGTGAGGAAGAGCAACGTAGAAGCTGAACAGATGTACAGCTTGTACATTATTTTAGTTTCTTTCTACCATTTCTTGCTTTGCTTCATTTTACATAATTTCCAGTGCTTTTGATTGGGACAACAAAGAAAAATAATAGTATTTAGTGCCTGATTTACCACCACAAATCCATTATTTACAGTGTTTCTCAAGTCTGTTTTGAATAAGTCTTTTTTTTCATAATGTCTTGCACATAATTTTTTCTCTTGCCTGTGTTTAGGCCTGGGATGTCTGTGTGCGTACCTGTGCCTACACCAATCACACCGTCCTTCCTGAAGCTCTGGAGCGTTGGCCAGTCGACCTGTTTGCTCATCTGCTGCCCCGTCACCTGGAAATTGTCTATGAGATCAACCGTCGCCACCTGGAGGTTAGTACTGCACATTGCAACATGTAATCATTTCCATAATATGATGCATACAATGTGTCCTCATGACTCCTCCTTGCTATATATAGCAGAGGAAGAACACACTGCTAATGTCTGTGGTTAGGTGCCAATATAGTGATAAAATAGAATATCTCTTTGTACATTTATCTGCCTTGTTGAGGAAGGTACATACATGCAATGTCAAAGCTTGGTCAATCAGTGAATCAATGAATTTGGGTGAGGATTCAATTTGAGTGAAGTGGGACCTTCAGAGTCAAATTTAAAAACAACATGGAATTAAAAATGTGAGGTCAGATAATCATAAAAAACAAGAAGAACAACAAGTAAAATACCAATAATTAACGCCCTTATCTGATTGTGAATTGATATTTTTAAGATTGCCACTATGGAGAGAGAGTATATAAAAACCTATTTAAATGCAGGGACTGACTTTAAAGATTGGCATGAGGGCCTAAATGCTGTGATTATGTTAAGTCAAAGAGCAAAATTGTGTTTATTGGCTTTTAATTGAAACATCTGTCAGAATTTAGTTACATGGACTCCCACAGGAGAAATATTTCCAGGCCTGCACAATAATACATCATGTTTCATCTATCTACTTGCATACTGAGGAAAATGAGCCTGTTAAAGCAAATTTTAAAACGGCTGTGTAGACATGCTTTTACATTTACAATAATACAAATACATGATTCAGCAGGCAAAATGAAAAAAAAAGACCTATGAGTTCATCTTTGTCTTATGTTCCCTTTAATTTTGCAGAGAGTTTCTGCTAAGTATCCTCATGATAATGATCGTCTGCGCCGTATGTCCCTCATTGAGGAAGGTGGACAGAAGAGGATCAACATGGCCCATTTGTGTATTGTGGGTTCCCATGCTGTCAACGGTGTGGCCCAGATCCACTCTGATATCCTCAAAGCTACTATGTATGTCCATACTGTAAACACCAATTTGTAATACCCTGTAGTGTCGCACTAAAAGGCACTCCATGTGTGTAGTAGTATCTGTAGTAACTCATAAATTCCCAGCCTCTATGGTATCCTGGGCTGCGCCATCATCTGCACATTGTGATATATGTGATGCTAAACTCTGTCTGCAGCTTCAAGGACTTCTATGAAATGGAGCCACATAAGTTCCAGAACAAGACCAATGGCATCACTCCCCGCCGCTGGCTTGTTATGTGCAACCCCGGCCTGGCTGAGGTCATCGCCGAGGTTAGCTCACACGATACTTCACATAAATAACCCAAAATTAATACCTAAGTCATATCTTACAATGGCAGCTGAGATATGTTTTATTCACTTACTCTCATTTTTTGTCGATCAGAAAATTGGCGAGGAGTTCATTCGTGACCTTGATCAGCTGAAGAATCTGCGCAAGTTCGTGAACGATGATGCTTTCATTCGTGATATTGCCAAAGTGAAGCAGGTGAAGTCATTAATGGATTATCTTAACTGTGCAGTTAATGTGTCAGTTTGGAGTTAATGCTATTGGGCTTAAGAAGACAAGAGGATGCTTGTGAATAGATAATGGTGCTTTATTACGGCTGGATACTTAAACCCAGCTGCTGCTCAACAGCACAAAGCTAAAATTCTTTGCTAAAATTCTGCATTTGCATCTTTATACAGCACATGCTGTGCACATAACCACACAATTTGTCACATTTTGATGACATAGGAAAACAAGTTGAAGTTTGCTGTGCACTTGGAGGAGCACTACAAGGTGAAGATCAACCCCAACTCCATGTTTGACATCCAAGTCAAGAGAATCCATGAGTACAAGAGACAGCTGCTCAACTGTCTGCACATGATCACCTATTATAATCGTAAGTACACATTCAAAATCCTCTGCTCCTGATATTTTCTCCTAATTCAAATATTGCAGTTATTAAAATGATTTCAGGGAATTTACAGATTATATCTGTGCCTGAGCCTGAAGATTATTTTGCTGCACATGAACACACAGACACTTCAGTCCTATAACCTCTTTATGTGTCTGCCAGGCATCAAGAAGGAGCCCAACAAGCAGTGGACTCCAAGAACCATCATGATCGGAGGAAAGGTTTGTAGATTCATGGCTCATGAAAACATCTCACACTAGTAAGTACATATTACATTATTTCTCAAACTGTCCCTTTCGTTGCAGGCTGCCCCTGGATACCACACTGCCAAGATGATTATCCGTCTGATCACAGCTATTGGCGAAGTGATCAACCACGATCCTGTGGTTGGAGACCGACTCAAAGTCATCTTTTTGGAGAACTACAGAGTCACACTTGCAGAGAAAGGTAATTAACAAATCATTGCCTGCTGCATTCCCAGGCTTTGTTTCTCTCTTTCTATCTGTTTTCATGATTGTCATGCTGTTCATTTCCTCTTTAACAGATGTCCCCAGTCAGGATTTTTTGACACACAGCATAAAACACAAACACAAAATGCTTATTAGAGTCATCAACCTTTTACCTCTTTCATCTCACAGCCATCCCCGCAGCTGATCTGTCAGAGCAGATCTCTACAGCTGGCACTGAGGCCTCTGGCACCGGCAACATGAAGTTCATGCTGAACGGCGCTCTGACCATTGGTACCATGGACGGAGCTAACGTTGAGATGGCCGAGGAGGCTGGCGATGGAAACCTTTTCATCTTCGGCATGTTGGTGGATGATGTTGATGCACTTGACAGGAAAGGGTAAGGAAACAACCCCCATCTCTGCAAACTTGTGTTTGTATTCTCCAACTTCTACCATAAGCACAACATTTTGTTCTGTAGCTGATAAAATCAGCCAAAGCTTTATCATTTTACCTTGTGATATTACTTGTTCATCATCATCCTACTGTGTCAATATTGTTCAGTCTGCTTGGTCACTGATAATAGTTAATTTGCTGCACTTGCAGATTTTCTTTAAGCCAGTACTTTGGAATTAGACTCCAGAATGCAGATGTTGCTTTGACAATCATCTGCATCTGGCTAGATGAACAAGTCATGACACATTTTGTTAATTGAATGGAAAACTTCATGACATCCTTTTGATTCAATATTAAATATTAAAAATTATAAAGATTTAATCAAACATTTGTCAAATCTTCACATAAACTGATTTATTCTGCAATTTCCACATTGAATTACGGTGATATTCAGCTGTAGTTCTCAAAATAATCTTGTACAATCTCAAAAATAAATTGACCTTGACATAATCCCATAGGGGCACAACAAAGGGAGCAGAGGCAAAAAAAGGTTCATCCTTGTCTTTTTATTTGTGCCACTACAGCATATAATGTCTTTGAGAACACAGTGTTGTGACCTGTTATCAGATACATCCAGTGAAACACACTCCAAGATAGTCCAACTCTCAAGACATCTTGATATCAATGCAGTGAGCCTCATGCGCTCTGATAATCCAGCAACACTGCAGTCTGTCACAGGTTTTTGTAATTATCACTTTTTTGCACTTTAACCATCATCCCACTCTCAAATATTTGCTGTTTTTTTGTCCACACAAGCTGAGTTTTCCACACTTAAAGGTGTGGCCTTGGGGAACCGACTGACACTTCTGCCTAGGCTTTGACAACTACTCCATGAATGGACTGGTTACTACAACAACAGCCGTGTCTTTCTGTTTCTTCTGAATGTGAGCATTATTTATTTGTGGTCCCTGCTTAGATACCATGCTGAGTCATACTACAACCGCCTGCCAGAGCTGAAACAGGCTATTGACCAGATTGCTGGAGGCCACTTTAGCCCACAGCAGCCTGACCTGTTTAAAGAAATTGTCAACATGCTGATGCATCATGACAGGTAAAGACTCATCCAACATTCACAGTCTAAGGCACACACACACACATGCATGCACATACACAAATAAGAATGCGTATAAACTTGTATTCTGGTACAAAAAAAAGGAAAAGAAAAACCATATGTACATACAGTAGTACATACACACACATACACCACATGCATGCACAAAGTACTGCACATGTATTTTTTCATTAAGTTAATTGCATTATTTTCTGCACAGATTTAAGGTCTTTGCTGACTATGAAGACTACATCAAATGCCAGGAGAAGGTCAATGCTCTTTACAAGGTATGTGTATTAAAAAGGAATGGTTTATAAAGGTCCTTTATGGATATATAGTATTTTAATTAGCATGAGTATATTAAAAGAATCATTACTACTGGAAGGAGACTTATTAATCGATGATCTTATTAATCTCTTATCATTCCTTTTCATCTGCACATCAGAACCCCAAGGAATGGACCAAGAAGGTTATCCACAATATTGCCGGATGTGGCAAATTCTCTAGCGATCGCACCATTGCCCAGTATGCTCGTGAGATCTGGGGCATGGAGCCCACACTTGAGAAACTCCCCGATCCTGGCATGTAAACTGTCCACATGATGGCCAACAATCCAGTTTCCCGATATGAACTCCTTTAGAGCCTACATGGTAGATACAGTGTCTGGTAAAAGCCCCCACAAACCTGCGTCCACAGTGATTGGCGCTGAATGCTTCCTGCATCACTACACTGTGTTTCATGCAAACTCTTGGACTAGCTAAGTTTGCATTTCTCATACCGACATATCAACAATATCCTGTTTGGTTTATTAAACCTGTTTAAAATAAAAGTGTCAGAGATGCAGAAATTGCTATTTAGCTGCCGTGGAGTGGATAAACAAGCTTTGTGGTGAGCTTTGTGAATTTATTGGCAATATTTTTTAATAAAAAATATAAACTCTTATATTTCCACTCAGACCCATTCTGAATAAAATTTGTCTTAATACCATACCATGCCTGGGTGACTTTTTTTTTTTTTTTACCTGTTCCCATTCAATTTCAGGGAAAGTCAGATATATTGCCTTTAAGTAATAAGTGTAGTTTCAAGCATCACACACATGCAGTGGCCATTTGAATTATACCCTAAAAACACTTGTATTATAGGAATCAACATTTCATCTTATTTGGTGTTAATGATTAATTTTATCAATGACACTTGGACTTTCCTATGGATGATATTTACCCTCAACTGGGTCATAACTTCATACTGTGAGGACATTGAATTTCAGGGCTGTGACCCAGAATCAAATCTGAGACAGTAAATCAGCTGTAAAACAAGAATTACAATTTATAATTAACAACAACCACATCACCATCAACAACAAACTATCACCCTAAAACTAAAGTGCATAAAGTACGAAGAATTTAGTAATATCACTTATGTCTCTTACACCATACACATGATTTGCAATGAAAAACACACACACAAATTAAATACTTTTGAATAACATACACTTAATCTTCTGAGGCCTAAAAGTCTTATCTGTAATTTGCAAATATACACATCTACATGTATTTTCTTATGGTATCTGATGTGTGGCTTTGAGTTTGATGACAGGGAGGGATGTACTGTATGACAAACTGAAGAAAGACTCACTGCAGACACAGCAAGAGAAGAATACACTACTGCTCTGTCACTGACTCTGTTTTCACATGATGGAGATTTGTAAAGCAGAAACAAGATATATTGGTGCAAGACTGGGATGCTAAAATATAGAATTCATCATCATATGAATAAATAAAACAGTGGATTTAAATTGAAAAAAAAATTAGAACCATGAAGGGATTTGATCAAATTTTGAATGTCTTCTGAAAAAATATTTTAAATAAAGAACAGGCTGTGCAATTGAAAAATTAGCATAATTTTTTACAAAACAGCAGCGAATCTGTTTAAATTTACTCCTTACTGTAGACAGCAGTGGCCAATTTGAAGGGTCTGTGAGCTCAGTGTTAAGTCATCCTTCTTTCAATAACATGTTTGAGCCTAATAACAGGTTTACATCAACCTTAGCAAGACATGAACCTATTTCACTATCTGTATGTCAGTTTAATGCTGTCATCATGTAGTTTCCACTCATCTCAAATCATATCAGCTGAGAGTATGTCCAATGTAAGCCACCAAGATTCAAGAAGTTAAACGGAAGGATTCCAAAGGGCTAAGGTGCCAAGTGGGTCACCTTAAATACAGCAAATAATGGGACGATGTAGAACAGACATAAGTGGGGCGACACTATACAAACAAAACCAGAAACTAGGGTAAGGGTGTTTGATAAGGCCATATGACCCCACAGTCCCCCGGATGACAACAGCAGCACGAGACACAGTCCAACAGCAGACAGGACTTTGGCATGGTGTCCACAGATGCAGCCAGACACACTGAAGTTAATGTTCATGCCAACTGTTATGGACTGTCCCTGATAACAAACAGGGGTTTTGTTGCTGTACAGTTGATCCACCAACAAACTTTACTCCAAAACAATAATTCACAGTGTCACCCTAAAGAATGGCTACTTTCTAAACACTGCAAATACTGTAAATGCTGGGATCCTGCTATAGCCTATTTCCCATGTTTGGCTGTTAAAACATGCTGTCAAACAAATCTAAATCTATCACTTAGCCATCTAAATAAATGGTATTAAATTATGTATACGATGTTTTGCTGGCACAGA
Organism: Thunnus albacares; assembly: GCF_914725855.1. Lineage (NCBI taxonomy): Eukaryota > Metazoa > Chordata > Actinopteri > Scombriformes > Scombridae > Thunnus > Thunnus albacares. Next base: position 12,969,856 of record NC_058118.1, on the reverse strand, counting down.
TGTTCAGAAAGGTAATCACAACATTTTTCAGAAGTCCCCACTGTGGCCAAGGGCTCCCTTGCAGGTTAATCATTATTGATAACATTCATTTTCTGAACATAATTCATTGTTTATGGTTCTTTGAATTCATTATAAACTTTTAAACATCAGGTGTCGGAGATCTTGAAATCTTTCCAGATGCTGAAAACTACTGGAAACATTCCCATTTGTGCTGGATTTAGAAAGTTATTGAGTGAAAAAATAAGTTCTTTGAGTCGCCTGTTGGAGGAGCTGTTGCTGCCAGAACCAGAGAAGAGGAAGGGAGAAAAGTCTACTGAACCCAGTGAGACACATGTTTCTGTGTCCTGCTGTCTGGATGTGCACCTTATGTGTCTTTGGTGAGAATAAAACATTACAGTTTGTCATGGCACATGCACAATCAGGATGCCCCTCCATTTATTATGACCGAAACCTATAGAAGAAGTACATATTAAGATGGAGATATTTTCACAGGTCAAGTTGTTTTCAAGCCCATGATGACATATAGAGGCTGCACCTAATGATGAACAATACATCTAAAATACCCTCCGTCAGTTAGGAAGTCAAAAGAGAGCTGGGTCTCAATCACTTCTTAAATGACAAAAGTAACATTTAGCATCAGCCAAAAAGTAGGTTACTGACATTAAACTTCTGGTGTAATGTGGATTCCTAACTTTGGTTCATTCAAGACGCTTACATAATAGAACTGACCCTTTACAGGAAATACAGTTGTCGGAAAAGGCTCTGCTATTTAACCGAGCTCTAAAAGCACCTGAGCAGCAAAGAGGATTCTGCTGAGAAACTAATCCCCCTAATAAACGTATGAACATACTGTACATCTGAGTTAAATCAACAATACAAAAAATAGAGTACTACTGCACATAAGGAGGAGGTTGTTTGCAGCAGCAATCAATGTTGGCATGAGAGTATGAGCAGAATGACAAACGTCAGGTTATATAGCCGTGCTGTACACCAGCATGAATATGATTGGATGGTAATAGGCACAAAGCTGTGAATGAGCCAGTGATTGTGAAACATATATGAAACAGCTGAGGGTAACTTCAGTGTGCTGCTTGCATATTTCATCTAACAAAACATGTATAAAGGTAAATGATTGCAAATTCCAGAGAAATAAATATTGACTCTTGAAATGCACTGTCTATATAAATTTCTTGCAAGCATTTTTAAAACTTCTGCATCAAATGAGAACTACTTAATTCACATTATACTTGCGTATAATTTTTGGATTAATATAAAAAAAAAGTTATTATTGGACTCAGACTTTTTGACCTCCACTGCTAGCTGACTAAACTTTTATTTTTCTTGGCTTTGCACTGAGGCAAAAGGTCAAAGTGGTATGTGTTCACCTGTGTTTGTTTCTAACTATTAACAGAGCAAGAGGCACAATGCAAGAGGACTGTAATGTGTGACTGTTGTCAGTGTGATTGCAGTGTTTAACTGTGACTTTACTGGTGTAATAAATTGTAAGATAACTCTTTTTCTTCAGGGTCTGTTTCTGAATTTACGAGCTTAAAGTCCAGACCCACATCAGCCAGCTTTAGATAACTGCTGAAGTTTGTTTAAATGGCACCAGGAATGTGAGATTCCTATTCTACACAAGTCTGTAAATGAGTTCTTGAAATTGAGAGCTGAAATTTGACAGAATGTGACTTGAATCTGACTCAAAATGGTTTATGTGGTTTATATCATACCAAACAAGGTTTTTTCACTTCACCACTGTGTCCTGATGAAAGAGGTATAGTGCTGACTTAACACACAGGTTGAGGTTCAGGGCTCCAATGTGTTGGAGGCCCCAGACAGAGAAGAAATAGAAGTGTCAAGCCATACTCACAATAATTAAAAAAATCAAAACGTTGTGGCTGCCGGATCAAAGTAGTCTGCAGCTAAGTAGCCACTTTAGGCATCAGCAGGAGAAAAGATGATCAGTTATTGGTCAACTTACGAGTCTGAATTAAATAAAATTACAGTATTTCGTATTATGGAGGTCTACACTTGTCATTCACCTCAGAGCATGTGATGTTTTAGCCATATTAGTGTTGTGGCTCCAAGGATGCCATTTTCTCCAGAAGATGAATCCCAATGACTAACTTTTCCCCCATGGCCATTGTCAGGGAAAAAGTTTAATTTGTCCAATACTTTGTTTTATGACTAAATACCTGCAAAGCTAATGGCATTGCCATCAACCTCAGCTGTACACTGTGTGTAGTGTTAAGTAGCAAATCTTAGCATGCTAACACGCTATAAATGGTGAACATAAATAAACATACAAACACCAGCATATTAGCATTGTCAGTGTTAGCATGTAGTTTTTGACTCCTCCAGAGGTTTAACTTGAGTTTTTTTTTTTCTTAATAGCTATTTACAAAACTGAGAGCAACTTTCACTAAAGAACTAAAATGTATCACTAAAATATGTCATTCTTAGAATTTTGAGTTACCTAAAGACCAAAGTTTCACTCCAGGCTTTAGACATACCAATCCAGGTCTTTGACTTCTGGACTACCTCAAACTGTTCTCTGAGGAGCAGATGTTAGTGGCTAAAATGCTTTGTGAATCACTTTTATTCTCCTCCAAAAATGTAGGAGTTAGGTAAGACTGGCACAGCTCTTATTTCTAAGAGTTTCTCCTAACTGCAAGTTAGATGTTAGTTGAAACAGGCTTGAAACTTTCAACCAGATAGGACAACAGAACATGACTTTTAGCCCAGTCTTACTTACTTTTTAAGTAACATTTGCACAATTTAATGCAAAGTCAGATAGTAAAATGAATTATAAAGTTTTTAAAATGGAATTTCAAATATTTCTGTATTCTAGTATTCACTTTCCCTGCTGGCTGCTCCTTCAGCCATAATGTTATACTAGTACAATAAGACTCTATTTAACCGGGGCTCCTCCCTAATTCTTCCTCTTTGATAATATGAATGGTGCACATGTCTCTGTGATCAAACCCATTCAACAGAAGAGACCGAATGAGCGACACAGTGTAATTCCATTGGTGTCACTTTGGTCACCATCAAACCAACCTGATTTCTACCCGCTGGTTGCCTGTACATGCCAGAGCAGATTTCTTAACACTCTGACTCATGAAGCACTTCATGAAAGAGCACCTGGTTACCTCTAACATCCCAATACTCTTGTACGTAAGCTATGTTCTCTTGTTTCTCTTTACTCATTCAAACCCAGAATGTAATATCAGCAGGATTTAGAGCATTGTCCTTACTTTTGGAAAAAGTTCTTACCTGTTAGATCATCTCCTTTTTGTAAAACATCAAGGCTGGAACTAAAACTGATCTGTTTTCACTCTCTGCAGCCTAAATGGCTGATTTAACATTTTTGTTTGTGTCAACCCTCAGCCTCCACTTTATTGTTTCACTGTTTTCTAAGTTACACTAAAGCCCACAGCCCCCGGGAAGTCTTTCTTTGTATATTTTTCATTTTTCCAAAGTTTTTCATATATTTGGTCAAATACCTGTACTTTTAGGGCCCTCAAACAACAAAACACCCTGAAAGCTTAGGAATTTGAAAGGACAAATCTTTCTCCTATCAAAGTCTCACAGCTGAAAAAACGGAAAGTATTGTTTTGCTTTGGTGCACCTGCAGCTTCATTCAGCCTGACATCTCATGCTGATCATTACACAAGTGCACACATTCCTCAAAACTAATCATCAGGACACACACCAGGCAAAAATGTCTCAGATTTTAGCTACATGCACTCCACTGACCCCATACCCCAACTGTGAAATACAAATAATTATAGAAATACAAATGATTGGAGTGCAGAGACATTAGGCAAATCCTGTAGTTATTTTACTTTTTCCAGCTCTCAGTCAGCATAACGTGACCGTCAGAACATCTGCAACTGCTGCTGATTGAAGTGTCGTCATATAGTCACTTATTGACTGCAAATTCTTGTTTGTAAGACAAAGTGACAGAGGATGAGAAAAGGTCATAGTGTTGAAGTGAACAGTTGAATATTGATCAGAATCTTTTGCAACACTTTGCAACACAGTTTTTCTTTTTCTTTTTCTTTTTCTTTTCTGGTGCATGTTTAACCCAGTAAAGCATCCATGCTTTTTGAACAAATCAAAAAAGGAAACAATTACAGAAAATATTAAAGACATTAACAAAGAAAACTCTAATTGTGAGCTATTTTGGTTGACCTCGCGTGTGTATGCACAGGCTCATTCACACACACAAACACACACATGCATTATACACACACATATTAAGTAACCAATAAAGGGCAGGGTCAGTGTAAAGAGCGAAAAGAGCCGAGCATAGTTATGTGCCCACTCTTGATGCTGGAGCTCACTTGCACTGAAACACTTCAACCAGACATTATTCAGGCACAGCAAGGACTCAGCATTCTACCTCAGTGTTCAGTGAATGAGCTGCTAATACCTCAAGAGGTTATACTGCTCTTCTAATAATCCAAAGTTCAGAAAAGCCGTTGGAATTTGAGAGCCGATTACTCACTTTAACACGCTGCAGCAAAATGACGACTTTTACTTCTGTTTGATTTTTTGGCTTTTTTGAAAGGACCCTCTCTGGAACAGTTTGCTGGGATTTTATTCGAATCAATGGTATCATGTGTTATTTGTTTTAATGAAGGTGCTACACTTCACAAGCCAGCATTCTCTTTGCTTTTGGTACATATTTTGTCAAATGAGAGATGACTAATTCAGCAGGTAAGTGTATCAAATTTGGTATCATTAAAACCAACAAATGCATCAGACAAATATACTTTAGTATATTTAGTGATCACAACTGTATTTCCTTCAATATTTTCGCAGGTACTTATGAAATATTCATCAACTAGAACAAGATATTCCTTTTTTGCACATTGATGAATTTTAAAGGAACCTGCAACAACTACAACAGGATCTAGTGCCATTAACATTAAGTCACCTTGTGGAGTTGCGGTAATACAAAGCTACAATGGCTTTTGGTGACCTCTTAGAGCAGGTGGGTAGCACAGGACGCTTTCAGATCCTGCATGTGACCCTCCTCTGCATACCTGTCCTCATGATGGCCAGTCACAACCTGCTGCAGAACTTTGTGGCCGCCGTGCCCCCTCATTACTGCAGCGCGCACACAAACCTCACTCAGTCCCAGCTGAGCCTGGAGGAAGCGCTGCTAATCACAGTGCCACTAGACCAGAAAGGGAAGCCGCAGAAGTGTCAGCGTTACGTTGCCCCTCAGTGGCACCTCCTGGATAAGAATGGGACCTCCAAGTCAAAAGAGCAGGGAGACACCAGCGATGGTTTTGATGCTGACCTGCAGGGATGCACAGATGGATGGTCCTATAACATGACTGAGATGAGCTCCACAATTATATCTGATGTAGGGCTGCATTTTTCAGACATTTCTTTCAGTCAGCCTTTTCTCAGTCACAGTGCAGATGTTGATATGTTGTCATGTTATGTGTGTTTAACTGTGTTGCATTTTTGTCAGTGGCATTTGGTGTGTGATGCGCGCTCCTTGAAGCAAATGGGACAAACCATCTACATGGGAGGTGTGCTAGTGGGAGCTGTTGTCTTTGGTGGTCTTTCTGACAGGTAACAGTAATCTCATCCTCACTGATTTCAGATTTATAGTACAGTTTTGTGCAAAATTGGATAATGTGATACAGTCTGACCTCACTGACCTAACTCTTTGCAAATCCACCTGGCTCCCAGATATGGTCGACGCATCCTCCTGCTCATTTCTAACCTGCTGATGGCAGTGGCTGGGACCTGTGCTGCTTTCTCGGCCTCCTTTCCACTCTTCTGCCTGTTCCGCTTCGGTTGTGGCATGGCTCTGTCTGGCCTGGGGCTCAACACCTTCTCACTCAGTATGTTATTTAGCTGGATAGGGAACAATCAGTGTAAAAGATTTAAAAAAAAAAAAAAAAGAAAGCCAGATAAAAGAACTGCATAATGATGAATAAAATGTCTCTTGTTCTGTGATTCTTTCATTTCCAGTTGTGGAATGGATCCCCACTCGTGTGCGGACTGGTGTGGGGACTCTGACAGGTTACTGTTACACACTGGGACAGTTGATCCTGGCAGTCATAGCCTACTTCATTCGGGACTGGAGGTGGTTAACTTTGACTGTGTCTTTGCCCTTCTATGTCTTCTTCCTCTACTCATGGTAAGATGTCAATGGTTGAGAAAATTACAGATGAATATAATTGTAAAGTCGCAAAGATTTAGTAAAGAAAGATATAATTATTGGACTATAAACAAATGAACTCTCATACAGGTGGTTTCATGAATCTTCAAGATGGTTAGCCCTGAGCAATAAGCCTGACCAAGCCATCGCAAACCTTAAAAGTGTGGCAAAATTTAACGGACGCCGTGAAGAGGGAGACAAAATCGACATTAAAGTAAGGGAATGTAGTGTAATTGTGTTACTGCACCATCTATTTGTCTAAAATGAATTTGAATTGAGAAGACTCTTTGTGTATAGATGCTGCAGGAGTCCATGAAGAAAGAGATGTCCTGTTCGCAGGGTTCCTACTCTGTCTTGGATCTGTTCCGCACACCTACAATGAGGAAGATGACAGTCTGCCTCAGTGCTGTCTGGTATATGTCCTACTTTTGTCATGGAAAAACTCAGTGATAGTTTTTAAGCACCTTTTAAGCACACTGAAATTGCAATAACACCATGCATGCTTTTTCTGAAATACTTATTTAGGTTATCAACGAGCTTTGCCTACTATGGTCTTTCTATGGATCTTCAAAAGTTTGGGGTGAACATCTATTTGATCCAAGTGATCTTTGGAGCAGTTGATATCCCTGCCAAAGTTATTGTAACCGTTTCCATGAGTTTTATTGGACGGCGGCCATCACAATGTGGTGCTCTCATCTTCGCTGGAGTCACCATTTTGATCAACGTGCTGGTACCTTATGGTATGTTAGAACACATGCATACAAAAAAGTACAATACAGGTACTGTTATACTACACTACAGAAACAATAGAGTGATCTGGATGTTCCACTCTTGTGCAGATAAGCAGACTTTGCGCACATGCCTGGCTGTAGTGGGTAAAGGTTGCCTTGCTGCCTCCTTCAACTGCTGTTACCTTTACTCCGGAGAACTGTACCCAACCATCATTCGGTAAGTCTTATTTGGCAACAAACATGCAAGTGTGAAGTGATTTGTTCAGGAATTTAGTTTATTTTATTACTCAATTTAATATTTCATTTAAGGAATGTAACTCAGTTCATTTTGTTTATTAAGGAAATAAGAATTTAATTTATGAATGAGCCAGATGAGAGTTTCTCTACTGGACTTACATGTTAGCCTGATCATCAGACTGAATTGCTGAACAAATCAGGTGGTGGTTCAGAGATCTGGAGCCAGATTTACAGGTTAGTCTGATGGAGAATTGCAGTTGATTTTAATTTAAAACAAATACATATTTAGGGCTACTTTGTGTTGGATTAGAAATCACTTGTAGGAAATAGTAAAAACTACTATTCTGAGATAAAATTTAATCACAAACTACAGCAGATAAGGGATGTGTGGTGTGTATGTAGTTAGTCTGCAGTTCATTGTACAGACAAACTCTGTGACAGTTAAGCAAATAAAGATCGGAGGGCAAACAGGCAGATAAAGATTAACAGTGTAAAACAGCCACCTTTGACGCGGATGACATAAGGGCTAAGCAGTGAAGGATCATATATAGTAAACTGTGCGACCACGTGTCTTTACACAGTTGTTGTAAAAGCGGGATTAATTTTTGCCTTCAAAACAGCCTGAGTTCTTCTAAAAATGCAACCAACAAGGTGCTGGAAACATCACTGAGGGTTGTGGTCCATGTTTATGGGTTTATGCCTCCCCTATCAGCAAGAGGCAGCCAGCTTCAGCTGTTGTAGCTCAGGATAGTCTGGTAAACTCTGTGCTCTGAAATATCCATTTTGTGATCTACATCACTGCTGCACTTGTATTTGAGTGTATTTACACACTTGTGGTCTTGATTTTAACCATGATGTTGACCAAGTATGGCCATTTTTCACTGACCTCTCTTATTGACCCAAGTGCTGCTGACTGCAGGTTTTTGTTTATCATCCCAGGAAACTGCAGGCGCCAAAGTTCCTAAAATGTGGCTTTTTCTGAAAATGACATCAACAAACAAACAATATTAAAGCATCTGACCCATTTAAATGTTTAGTTAAACAGTAACTTTAACTCCTGTGACCCTATCTGTATGCTTCATATATTGCATTGCAGTTGTACGGTTTGCTGCGAATTTTATGTTTAGGGTTACAAAAAAATGTTGCATTTTCCAGTTTAATTCAATTCAATAATGTCTACGCCTTGAACAATGTTTTCACTAATCAAAGAGAGGCATCTAAACTTCTTTGTGGTGTGAATACGGGGATTTATTTTCAGACTAATTTTTAAAAATAAGTTCACACATGCATTGATACTTTATCAACAGAACCACAATCACTGATTTAAAGGATGAGTGTAGTTATGGCTGCTGGTAAATTCTAATAGTTGTACTTTCTTTCCCTCAGTCAGAATGGCATGGGTTGGGTATCCATGATGGCTCGTGTAGGCGCCATGGTGGCCCCTATGGTGCTTCTCGTTGGTGACTACATACCTTGGCTACCAGGTTTAATTTACGGAGGAGCTCCAATCCTCAGTGGGGTGGCTGCAATATTTCTCCCAGAGACACTTGGTTCACCTCTTCCTGACACAATACAAGATGTGGAGGACAGGTAAGATCAAGTTTCTTCCAGGAGACAGGATGTGTTCCTTTTGCAAAGCTACTTTTATATCCATGACTGTCCCAAAATTAATGTTAGCAAAAGGCAAGTACAGGCATATGGCATATACAGTAAGAAAATAAACTTTTGGAAAGGGTCCTTCTCCACGGTTTACTCAAATAAAAAGCACATACAGTTGAAGAAAGAGAAAAACTGACACATCAATATTTGCATTTTCTATTTTCAACAAAGGGGATCTGGGAGAGGCTCCAAAATTCCACCAAAGGAAGCAATAATCTTGCAAGACACCCAGGCGAATCTCCTGAAGCAGGCTGCCTGAGGGCATCTGTATTGTACTCCTGATGTTTTTGCTGACATGTTAATGGAAATAGAGTGGGTACTGCTTTTTTTCTCTGGCCCGCTTATTGGTTTGATTCCCATAAAGAGTTTATTATGTCGCACAACTGCTGGACAAATGGAGTTGCAATGTTATTTTTGGACAGGTCAATACAGTGAAATTAATAGCTGCAAATAATCAGACCTATTTTGTTTTACAGTAGCTTTGAGGACTTTAGCCTAACTTTGGACCAATTATGTTTTATATTTAAAATATCGGTTAAAAATGAATTTCTTTATACATTATAAGCTTTCTACAGGTTAAAGACTGTGCTGTTCTTTCATTGCTATTTTTGTAACTTCTTATTACTTTATACTATACAAACCTGTATTTTTAAACAAGAATGCTTTGTATTTTCATTAAAATCAACATCTATGCATTTATGTCTTTTGTGTCTTGTTTTTTTTACAGTCTATTGAATCCAAATATTGTGTTTTCTTATTAAGGTCCCAGTTAAATGTGCAGAGTCACTGTCGGCTAAATTAGCTGAAACAGATCAGATGAAGAACCAGCCTGTTCAGGGTGAGAAATTAAGGATTCAAATTTAGATACAGCAAAACATCGCCACCCAATGGGAGACAGAACTACAACAGCAACAGCTAAAATCAGGGAAATTACTCTGAAACTGTATTTCTATGATTAAACTCTGCTTCTGATAAAAGGACAAGATCTAGTAATAAATAAATAAATGAATAAACTTAACTGATGTTGCTGAAATGATGTTCACCCAACACAACATACTGACGATTACGTATTACATCCCAAGTACTACCACAGTTATAATTTTAAATTACTTTTTAACTTTGTGTTCACACGAAAACCACTGGTTTCCCCTTTATATAGTTTACTCTTTAAATATTAAACTTCTGTGTCTCACAGACAGTCTAGCTAATGTCTGCAGGACTTTTAATGGACAGAGTGTGTCATGGGTATCCATTTATGGTCAGTGAATGCATGTGGGGTAAAATTTAATAGGTGGGATGTTTTCACCTCTGAAACATTGTGAAGTAGCATAAAGGGATTGGATATAATTCCCTCTACAGTATGTACAGTGAGTGCTATGAGAAAGACTGCATTGTGTACATGAGCAGTCAGATTTTGCTAAATAATTTCACAAATTAAGTTTATTCTAATTTTTCGTCTTATTTTCACTTAGTGACCTTTTTTGTGGCTCTGCATTTAATATGGTGAGTAGATTGAATGCTGTAAATTAATAAACAAATATAAAAATGACACCTAATAGTTAATGTAGCGTTTAATATGATAACATTAAGTTGCTTCAATGTCACAATCCTCTTAAAGGTGCATAAAATGAAACTGGAGAAGTACATTAGGCTGAACCCTTAAACAGAGTGATTCTATTATATCTTTAACTGGATATGATACAGAATACCACTTACCCACAATGCAAAGGGTGAACTCTTCTGCTGTGTGCTTTATGGAGCTTGTTCTTATGCCACCATCTAGTGGTGTATCCATGCTAATGCATCTGCTAAACTAAAAAAAATATCTAATTTTTTTGTTACTGGAATATCTGTATATGATAAAAACGTATTTCCTCCCCCATCTAAGATAATATCTGTAGTTCTTACATGATAGAGATTTTAATTTGCTGGAAAAGCTGAGTTACATTCTAAGTATTAGGGCTGCTCCCTCTTATCCAATTGGCTGACCAACTGATTGCTGGAGTAAAGCTTTTTTGTATTAGATGAAATGTCATTTAGTCATTTAGTAATTACTGGGAAATAACAGCAAGATCTCTGGCATCACAATAACATTCACAAATATGCTTACTTTAAGTCTTGTCCTAAGCACTTGATGCTAATACATTTCTTCTGAATCATTATTCTTCTGGGGAAGGACAATAATGTTGTAGAAACATTCAAGATTTTTAAACCAAATCAGCAAATTAGGAAAATAAATCCTGTCTGTAAGTCAGTTAAAAACTTCTTTATTCAAAGGAAACCCGATTGTAAATATCTCTGATATACTTATTTGAACAAATTACTTAACTACGTTCAGGTCTTTCAGTTTAACATGTATGTTTTTATGTGTGAGTGAACCTGTCATTTGACTTGACACTTGACATGTTTCACAGCTCAAAAACATCCAAAACTTGTTTTGTTTTAATTGATAAACCACAGATCATCATATTAAAATATCTCAAAATTAGATTTTCTGTGTGTGTACTTCTGAGATGCGCTGTGTGTCGTGTGCATTTTCCCAGATGAGTCAAACCTTAAGCCAAGAAAGGATGGGTCAAAATGCAGAGCAAAGCTTTTTAACAGAAATAACTACATCGTAAAATGATATGAATAAAGATTTATTTTCTCATATGAACAGGTGGATTCATTTTTCATTTTATTTTACAATCTATGACAATCTCGCATTTTTTTCTTTTTTTTCTAGCATATTTCAGGAATGACATGGGGAAAGGTTCTTTTTTATTGCTGAATGTTAAATGAAATACACTTTCACTGACTGGAAAAGAATTGTCTGCTGCTTTTTTACCATGCACCCATCTAACCTTGACCACAAGGACATGCAGAGGAGAGGTGTTCAAACATTTCAAGCGAGGGTGGGGTTAGGTGGGGTGGGGGGTTGGGGGAGTTTGGAGGGGAGGGGGGGAGGGGAGGGGGGGTGTCATGAAATTAAACAGAGGAGACTGGCAGGACGTGCCTGGTAGCATCTCAACTGGGTGAGAGGACTGGCAAAGTGAAGGGAATATCACATTTAAACTAGAGGAGCACTGTCTTCTTTTGCATTTTTCAGACATACAAAATTAGACCCAGAGGTGAGAAACTCAATGAAATATCTGCAAGTGAGGTGTGACCAAAGACCATTCTCTATAACAATACCACTGTGCATTTACCATAGCAGTTAGAATTGCAGATCAATCTTTTAAAGAGTTTATTTAAACCAATAATCATCTGATAATTCAGCATTCAGCTTGTTTTTTTAAAACGTGGAGTAGAAACATACCAACAGTGATGAAACATCATCAGCTGTCCTCTCTCACTGAGTCACTTTTAATGGGTTTGACATTTCTTGAATTATCTTTTAAATATTTACTTTTTTCCTGCAGTGGAGGACAGAGGGCTTAAATGATTTGGTTTACTTTTAAAATTATTTTCATTTACGGACTAAATTTGAAATGACTAGATCTGTCAACAAGACAAAGCAGTACACAGTACTATTGGAGGAGACACTATTTGGATGCTATTTGACGTTACTGGAAGTGTGCATGTAAAGTGGAGCGCTCTAAACCAAGTGATAAAATGGACACAGTCATTCAATGAACATGTGAACAAGAAAGGCTGACAACTTGATAGATGGCTGCATAATGGCTTTAAAAAATAACTCATGTAAATATGCATTTATATCATGTTATTTCATTCTACACTATAGGCATCACATAGTTTTTTTCACACACAACACACTACAGTCACCTCTTAGAAAATGACGTAATCAAACAGCAAAATAGAAAGTTTGCATATTTTTGCATTGTATGATCCTCCAAAGTTTCACAGCTATTTCACTTATATTGTCTAGCTCGTTCTGCACTGTTCTCCACTGAGCTGCTTCCACTTGGCTTTCCTTCTCTCTGTATGGGAGTGTTCAGGGAACTGGTAGACTGTATGTTAACATTAAGGTCCTCAACATCTGAGAACCTCAGTCTTAGGTAGACCTTAAGTTGAGGAAGAGGGTTTAAGGTGAAGGGGGAGGGGCCGGGGGGCATGTGGAAATCCTGAGACACTGTGTGGCCTTTTTAACACCAGCCACAAAAACAGAATGGACACAGAAGGATGATGAGGCATGGGATTAGGGTCGGAGTTGAGTGAAAACAGATGCAATCTTCTTGTTTTGCCACCACCTTCGATGGCAGGGGTCACCCTGTGCCAAGTGGCTCAGTGTTTGTCGGCCTCATAACAGACTGACATGAGGAAAGCCTGCTGAGAAATAAAAGGGACTTAACTGGGGCAGACTGGGAGGGGGCAGAATAGCTGTAAACACATCAAGCAATGACCTGCATGACATACAACCCTACAGCAGCTTCACCTGTCCACCTACACTGGGGGGGGGGGGGGGGGGGGGCTGTTCTGATAAAGCACTATTCTGTGAACTTCTCATACGCTCTTCTGTCAGCTCTGCTGAGACACCAGTAGACCCACACGTTTGATGTTACCACAACAAACAATGAAATTCATCTAACAATCACAAATACATGCAAGCAAACTGACATGCGTGCACGCACACACACAGAGGCATTTACACCCGCGCACACACACACACACACACACACACACACACACAAACCACACAGTCTCTCATTGTCTCTCTCTCTCTCTTTCTCTCTCCGTAGACATTAGTAAGAGGGCAAAGAGGATCTACATTGTATTTATCAGGCGTTCTATTCGATCCCAAATCATAAACCCTACAGGCGAATTATATCAATGTAAACATACACTTTATGTTGAAGTGGTTTATATTGCGTGATATGGAAGGGGTTATGTTCCAGTGGGGCTAGACTCCTCAAAGAATGCAACTTGGAAAGAAAGTAAAATAGGAAACCAGAGAGGAAAAAAAAACATAAATGTGTATAAAAAATGAGGCGTCCATATAAGAAAGGCTACAAAAACCTCCACTGGCCCTCTGGCATCGGCATACAGCAAAAGGCACCACAATATTACTCTATTTTTTACGTTGTGAAAAAACTGGCACATCTTTTTATGCTGTAAATCAAAATGTACATATAAATAGAGTTTTCCCTATAAAAAAGTCTTTGCTGTTAACTAGTAGACAACTTTTGCTAAAATGAAAATAAATATTTCATTTGTTTAGAATATCTGTCAGTTATATAAAATAAAAATATTTCTTATAGATGCAGGTCTATACTATATTGATTTTTGTTGGTTCATTTTCACTCTTTAATGGGGTGTATTGTCCGGTTTGGAGCGTGAGTGTGTAAGTCTTGTATGCATGTTCCCATGCCCACTGTGCCGCCCCGATGAGTGAGAAGTCCGACTGTCCACCGGCCTGTAGATGGTGGAGGGCTCGGCATTCATGTTCTGCATACTGAGGAAGGGCGTGCTCTCACCGTCCTCCTCTGACTCACTATCTGTTAGGCAGCTTCGAGACCCATAGTCCCGAGATGCCTCATATCCACGTGGGGCCACATGGCCATTCAGTCTGGATCTCCGCCAGCGCCGGCTACCAGTTCCACTGGACCCACTTCTCTTTGGTTGCTCCCGAGAGGAGAGATACTCCTGGGTGGTCTCATAGTCTTCGTCCTCAGCCAGCCGGTAGGGGCTGGAAGGCAGGCTGCCCCTGCTGTCATTTAGATAGGTACGACGCTGCTGCCGGTAGGGCTCCTGGCACTGGGCATCGTGTAGGGGCACCTGGTAGCGGCGCAGCAGAGGCTGGTCATCCTCCAGAGGGTAAGGGTTGTGGACAGCAGGAGGGAGAGACATGGCATGGCTGGCATTGGGGGATGTGATCTGGAAGGTAGGCACCTGCGGGGGCAATGAGTAATGGAAATCCACTGGCGAGAGGCGGGCTGGTGTCGTCAGGGCTGACACGTATCTGTTGTAAATACAGAAGGGAGGAAATAATTAAGTAGAGAAGAGCAAAGAACAAAAATGAGAGAGAGGATTGCACCAAAAGCATGTTGAATGTTTCATAGACGTTCTGTTAACTGAATAAATATTACACGTTAAGTGCCAGATTACAGGCACTTAAATGTTCAATGTGGAGAAAAGTAGTTTTTCATTTAGTTAAGAATGTCATTTGAGCAGAATTGCTGTAAGGTAGGTTGTACCCTTGGCATAGTGCATTTTTACAGTGTTTCCTAACCACTTAAATACAGCACTTTCAATCGCAGTAATGATCGGTGCAGAATTGAATCTAATGTTATTTTGTGTTAGTATACTTTATTTGCTACTCTGGTACTATTCAAGACAGGTTGTCTTCCTGTCTGTGGAAATGAAGTTTCTCTAATGGGAGGCTCAAGTCATCAATGGCAAAAGTTTCCTGTGGTGTCCTCCAGGGATCCACTACTTTTAATGTCTAGTATCTGTTCTTACAATACACGTAAGAGTGAAACTATTGTGCCCATTAATGTTGTTGCTCAAGTTCCTCCAACTATTTGGGCCTGATACAAATAAACTCCAACTCAAACCTAAACAGACACGTTCCGACTGTGGTGCTGTCATTCATTGTTCAGACAGTCTGTTCACAACAGACTATCTGAATTACAGCTCATCTAAACTCCACTGAGTTTTGATTTTTGTTGACAACATTTGCATCACTTCTTGGAATATCACTTGGCTATATCTGAGCTTCTCAAGCATTTTAAGCCAAAGTGAAACTGATGTTCTCAGGCAGAGGCAGCTGTTTTGGCCCTCCGTCAGAATAAACTGTCTTCCTCTGCAACCCTAGGCTCTGGACCAACCTGCCCAACAAGATCGCCCAGCAAACCATGTGTTCTACTTTATTTTAAGTCTGGATTTGATCTAATCTTTTGTAGTGTGTTAGCCTCACACTCAGTTCCCATGATTGTCATTTTCCCATCCATTCTTCATCTAAACTTAAATCCAATTTGCCCAAATTTGCATTGTAAAAACATCAGAAGCTTACAGTATAGATGCTAGACACATGTTCTTCTACATATCATAAACCAACTAAACATTCATGTCAATACATTTGGAAGGCAACTTGATATAATTACATATCACTGATGGTGAATCACTGTGGATCAGAGTCTTTGGAGTGTCTGTTTATTGCCTTTAGCAAACTACACCAAGCCGTGTGAGACACTAGCCTGAGATATTCCCACAACACTGCTGATTCAGCTGATGCAGAGGCTGTCGCCTTGATGGAAGAGGTGCTTGTTGCCTGGGATGACTCTGTGGGGATTTTGGTTATGCAATCTGGCTATGCATAGCAATTCAATGGCCAAGGCCCTATTCATGCACACATACCTACTGTAAGCTGATATTGTTGATACTTTAAGAACTGAAGCACATCCAAGGCAAGACATATCTTGTTAGGGTAGTTGCTGATGTTTTATAAGGCACTGGTCATTTGCTTCAAATACTATTTATTCAGATGACATTTGTTAGCACTGTATATTTCTTTCCCAGGTTCTTGGGACTCAAGTTGGTGGCATATTTCCACTTTTTGTCTGTGAAGAGGAAAGAAGGCACCACTCCTGTGCACACTTCTCAGGATATTGGGGCTTTGTACTTGCACAAACAATTGTTTTCTATGACAAACCTGTGCAAAAAAATTAAATTGAGAAGATGACCACTTTTTTGTTTGTTAGAAAATAATGTCAGTAAAAGGTGTCTGCTTTATGGCCACCTTGGTTCCCTCTGAGATTTTGAGATTTGAATATCATCCTGTCCTATCCACTGAAGCTTACTATATGTGGTTTCCCTGTGCACTTTGTCCTCAAGCAGACTTGCTCTACCTAACTAGTTGCTTCTTCAAAAGAAAGTGTGCTATTACAAAAAAATCAAACTAACTGTTTTCATCTGTGTTTTGTTGAAGCTTGAATATACTAATTCAGGCCATGAGTGACATTGAGTATGACTGAAGAGAAAGCATGTGGAAGACCTGAATGCACATTTGAATCAAGTGTGTATGAACTGTTACGCTCTAGTTAATGTTGAAGAAAAGTCCAAAGTTTTGGGAAATATGCTTGTTTGCCTTCTTACCCAGTCACATGAAAAGATTGATCTATCTGTGCCTCCAGTGCAAAAATAGATGCAGGATAAATATAGATATCTTTGGAGTTGTTGAAAGGCATATTTCCTCACTTCTGACAGACAGAGCAAACTGCTTCTTCCTGTTTCTACCCTACAGTATGTGCTAATCTGGCTTTATAAAATTATGGACCTACAGTATCTCTGTGACACAAAGATGAAATGGACATATTCTTAAGTGACTCTGGCCAAGATGGTAAACAAGTGTATTTCCCAAAATGTCACACTGTTTCATAGCCTCTTAACATCCACCTTTTTTTTTTTTTTTTTGAATTTTCACCCATTTGGCATATCCAAATGGAAAAGCTTGTAACAGAAGAACTGTAAGGCCAAAATGCATGTATTAGGCTTCATTTGAAAGGTAACGTCTTTTAGTTTCTGGAAATATGATTGTTTAGCATGTGGCTAAAACGCAACCAAAAGTACATCAGTTCAAATATGGCTCAAAAAAGTGTTTTTAGTCATTTCGTCTATAATGAGTCATATTTGAATAACAATAAATACGACATGCTTTATGCCAGAACTATGCAAATCACCTACCTACCTTTTACATCTTGTCAACCACACCTGTATAAAGTTCGAGACCTCTAGGCCTAATCTTATGGGAGCTAGGGAGTTTTTTTAGTTTATGATGTCACTGGTGTCCCAAAACCTCTCCGAAACATCTCCAAGTAGCCAAATTGTGCTAATTGCTTTCACTCATTACTGCGTGATGCTAAGCCATTTACAATTGGCTTAAGCGGGTCACTGGCGACCCGGTGGATGTTAAGAGGTTAAAGGATATTATAGGGAACATTTTAGATAATCAGAATTACATACTGACTTGGGATTAATGTTACAGTTGCTGTATGCACGGAGTTCCCATTGAAATAAACACTGTTTCTCACTCTTGCCTACCTTAGCGTATCTCATCATCATGCCTGCTGTGTGTCATTTTCCACTGAGTCTCTCAGAGTGCCCTGACTGGCCTCTCGAGGCTGAGAGAGAACCAGCAGAGAGAGGAAACTTCTCAAAATGTTCACGACAAACCCAGTGCCATATCAGCCACGCAGGCGTTATTTACCCACCTGTCGCTGTGTGGAGAGTCTCCCAGCGAGTCAAAGGAGTCCCCGTATTGTAGGCCCGGCCGATGGGGGTCAGAGTAACCACAGTGTGCAGCGCGCCGGGCCCGTGCCTCCATGCATGCAGGACTGCTGCATTTACTGGTCCCCACGGATGATGACATCATTCCCGGCGAGTCAGAGAGGATACTGTCAGAATGTTCCAGGCTCCATGTCCGTTCCTCATGTCTGACAAATAAAAAAAGGTGTCAACACGCACACACTCCAAGCATGTCCCAGTGTGTTGATGTATGCAATCAATGTATCTGTTTTATTCATTAACAAAATTAACGATTTGGCTTGTTGTCAGAGTCTGTATATTATATAGAATGATGATGTTAATATCCTCAATGATGTATGATGGGAAAAACACATGTCATGTATGGTGCGTGCTTACCTGTGAGTTGATGAATGGGCTCGTGTGGAAGAGTTGTGAGATCTGGAAGAGGCATGGCTGGCAGGGAACGATCCCTCTGTTGCAGGCCGTATGACTCGTTCAGTTGCAGGGACATTCTTTGATATGTACTGTGTCCAAAAAATGGATTTGGCAGGTGGTGAGATTTGAAAAAAAAGAAAAAAAGAAAAGAGGAGCTTTGATTACATAACCACGCATGAAATCATTTGGAGTACATATGTGTGTGTAAACTTTAATAATGTTAGGAATCCATTCAGAAACTCACATCTACCATAGGGATTTCCTCTGGTCCTGGTCCTGGGTGATTGGGTCCGTTAGCTAAGTTTCGATTGGGGTGTTCTGGACACATGTTTTGTCGCAGATGATTGTGCATCTTCTTTCTTTGTTTCCTGTTGAGCAAATCTTGGTCACTCTCTTTCTTTTTTGGCTGTGATGAAGTAATTATGCTCTTTTACTCAATGTGATTTCTGTCATTATTAACAATAGCAAAGAATTTTGCATGTAAACATGTCTAATAATATAAAAAAGACATTTTAAGACAGTAAACACAGTAATCTATTATTTCCACATATGCTTTATATTACAAGCACTGCAAACTGCAAGTATGTCGGCAGCTGGATTATTCAGTAAACTGTTTAAATAAAATGCTGGTGGTAGCATAAATTTAAAAGGCTACATGTTCAAAAATCATGAGCTGATCCATTTATCAGCAGGACTTACTTGGTTTTACAGTAGGCAACCACACACACGATGCCCACCACCAACAGAGCCACACAAATACCCGTGATTGTCAGGACTCTTTTCTGGTAGAGTTCCTCTGCCTCTGTCAACATCACACCCACAAATACACAGACGCACCCACACACACCACATGCACACAGTGAGAGAAATAAAAGAAGAAAAAAAAATCAGTCTCTTGAAGGTACAGGTTCCCACTTTTTCACTGTACATCTATATTTCTTTTTTTTTTTTTTTTTACTAAATCCTGAGCAGTATGAAGCTTCATCCCTTCCCTGACAACTCACTTCACAGTCAAACCTCTCACATAATCACAAATACAACAGATACTGTTGCTCCCTGTGCTGCAGTAAGGCGGCGTAGGTTGGGGCTCAGAAATAGTCAAGTAACTTTATTTTCTAAAAATCTATTTCAAATTATATATGATACTATAACAATGAAGGTTTTATAGTTATAAGCTAAAATTTAGTTTTTATTAGTCAGTTTTAATATGCTCATCACGATGCTTGTCATCTCATTCAGTTATAGAAGTCTTCATCTGCTCAAGCATTCAGTAAGCACAATGATGAAATCTTACAGTACAGAAATTTATGAAACAAGTAAATTTGAAATGAAATGAAATATCATTAAATATGAAACTGGGGAAATCTTGGCTGATGCATTTTGCTTTTCCAGAGAAGAGCTTGTGCGAGGTTGAGGTAGACTCCGTTTTCCCCCTCGAGGAAAATGATGGAGGAAAGAGGTAGTGTGGTCCCTGGTAAATAATGTAATAAAAATGAATTGAATTTGTACAACTCCTTCCATCTGAGGTTTCCTCGTTCCATTCACCAGCAGCCATTTTACATTAGCATGCCAATTTGTGTCAAGTTTCTGACACCATAAATAAATCATTGTAGTCAGTTTATTTATAGCAGCAAACTGGGTTATATTTCAGCAATAGTGCTTGTGATCTACTGATAATGACGTTTCAACATAGGGAATTATATTGGTGTTGGTATATAAGTACTAACACAATGTCCTCATGGTACATACTGTAAATCCACTTTTATAATAACGTGATTTCTGAAAAGCGTTTGTTTTACACTCTCAACCACTGAAGCACTTTTCTGGAAAAGGTAG
This sequence comes from Thunnus albacares, assembly GCF_914725855.1. Lineage (NCBI taxonomy): Eukaryota > Metazoa > Chordata > Actinopteri > Scombriformes > Scombridae > Thunnus > Thunnus albacares. Next base: position 12,949,585 of record NC_058118.1, on the reverse strand, counting down.
CAGAAAACAAGAGCTAACAAAGAAGGAGGATGGAAATAGCGGCAGAAAGAAGAAAAAACATGACTGTAGGATCTAAATATAGCATTGCATGCTCACATCACAGCATCTACTCCTTGAAGGATAATTCAAACTGGTAACACAGATATTATTTTTTATTCTTCACAATTGCATTTCAGGTATACTAACGGCGGGTTGATGCAAGAAATATAATCACACATAAATACAAAGAAAAAGATGGCATAGCAAAAGGAAAGGCAGACACTAAAGGCATGAGACTAAAAGGGTTGGATGGAAAAAGTTGAAGACTGAGGAGAAGGAATTTGGTAGCTACAAACATGATATATCATGCTTGTTACAGATGGAATGAGGAACCGAAAATCGGTCCGAAAGGGAAAATACTGTGAGTGAGATAGTTAATAGATCTACTTTTCCATTGCACAAGTATGAGAGAAATGCAGGTGATGACATCCATGTTAATGATTGATGGAGAGTCAGTTGACTAGGGGTTTTTAATTCTATTGAGTTATGGTATGATTGATCAGGAGATTGATTGGTTAATCGAGGGACGATATGATTCACAGTTCACACCACAGACGGGACGGGAGCATGTCAAAATGAAGGACATCTATTTAGTAGCTATGCGAGGACTGAGAATCAAAATGGATTGTTCCATACCCATAAATTCAATCCCAAGATGCTCTGCCATTGCAGAGGGTTGACAGTTGGAAGAAGAAGAAAAAAAAAAAAAGAAACAAAAGACCAGATTAAGAGAGAGTCACCTTCTAACATATAGTGGAGCAAACAAAAATAGGCATTACGGCAAGTGAGACAACAAACACTTGAAATGAGTCAGTCATTGTCAGAACAACGTGGTCAGTAACCTCAAAGACGAGATGCCAGAACGCACTTGCAGCATGCAACACACACTTCAAACCTCACTACACAAAACTGCATGACACACAGCTACAATATGAATCAATTGAATTTTCTGTTGATTTTTATGACATCTATATTCTATCCAAAGAACATTCATATCTACTGTATGTTTCAACATAGTCCAATGTTATTGTTGCTTTCTGAGGCACCTCAGTTTCTTGTTATTTAACGAGTGATTCCTTATAGAGCTTTGCAGAAAGTGCTATTTGATTACATAATCAAACGCTATCCCCTAATGGGAATAGGATGTATGAGGCGCATAGCTACTCTCATATACTGTAAGGGGAAAATATATGCGTGAGATTACCTGTGCTTTCAGTTTTTCTGCTTTCTAAAAATGCTACACTGTCAGTTCCCGAACACACCCATCACATGAACAGGCAAGTTAAAAGGAGTGTATCTGTTCGGTATCGGAATAATCGCCCTGATTAAGAAGAATTATAGTCGGACCTTGTATTATATGGCAGACTGAGGCCACAGGGAGGTTTCACCAACCAGCTGAGTTCATATCTCTGGCAGCTCAGTTGCTTTACTTGGGTTGAAGCAAGTCCCAGCTGTTCTTACGACAACATGCTCTTGTTAAGCCAAGCCCTTATGGCTGAGGAGCAGAAGCCATCCTCCTTCTCTCTGGTATCTCCTGGGGATGGGAGGCGCCCCTCCAGGAAGCGGGTCTTTAAGTGTGGAATGGATGTGTGTGTGCGCACATGTGCCTGCGTGTGTATATTTGCTGTGTGTTCTTCGGGAGGAAATTTGATTTATTCTCCTTAATTGAGGGTAGATAATGTGAAATATATGAGAGGCCATTAACATTGTCGTGTAGCTTTCCAAAAATACAAACATTGCCGTACAGCTCGTTTTACAGCTCACTTCATGTGTGGATGGGGCTTTCATGGAGCTGATTTCTACTTTGGATCTGGATTTGTTGAAATAATGACAGCTTAATAGCCATATGAAGGAACATTTTATTACATTTTATTCTTGGATTGAGTGGAGGCTTAATCTTTTCCATTTGCAATAACACCCTTTGATTCTGTTTAGAGATGATGCCTAAAATATAAAATTATGATGTCTACTTGCAAGTTCTTCCCATGGTAGTGTCATCAAGGGCAGTTGGTTACTTTCCGGGGCATTAAATAAGGATTTGGTAAAGATAAACACTTTTCAAGTGAAAATAAACATTTTTTTTTCTTTTGGGTGTGCATGTCATCATGTACTTATGCATCTTGTCTCATTATATCTGATGCTTTTCACTCTTTTGTTTAAAATCTATCTTCTATCGAGCGAGCAGAGGCACGAGACTGACTGCAGGTGATATCCTTTTCTTCGCTAACACTTCTCATAATAACATAAAAGATCTCTAATGTTGTGTTTTGCACCGTATTTCAGCCAAGCATCTCTCACTCCCAGTCAATCAGCCCCTCCTTACGCCCCGTACACGCGCACGCTCACACACAAGCACACATACTGAGCAAACACATGGAGACTACTGCTGCGCTGTGGCCGCTGGCCGGTAGTGATGCGCGGATCAGAGTTTTTTAATACCCACACACACCCGACGCATTATGAGAGCCAATCTATACTGCCCAACCCACAAAAATATGCGTTAATAAACCACCTAAACACGACCTGCAAACTATCAACTTTGTTTACCAACCAAACACCGGTAGGCTCAGTGAGTTGCAGCCAGGGAACAACACTGTGGTTTTGTTGTGAATTGTGTAGTGGTTATCAGAGACAGCTAGCCATCTCAATCCCCCCGAAAAACAAAGGTACTGTAGCCAGAAACAGTGATAGCTAGCATGGTTAGGTGGCTAGCCACCAGCTAACCTGGTCAGTAACAGACCCGGAGAGCTAATATCTGCAGGGTGTTTTTAGTTTGATAAGTTAGAACAGTTTTTGTTGTGGTGGGTGCCTGTTGTTTGTTGACGTTAGTGGGAGAAAGGCAAGCCACTCAGGAGCACGCAAAAACGTCACATCCATTGGATTTTCGCGGAAAAACCATCCCGAGTCCTTCACATAGAAATCAGTCCACATGCTGATAAAGGCAACCGGGAAAGTCAGGGAAGGTCTCATTTTTTAAGTTATGTTACGACCCGTTCACTCCTTGGCAATAAAAATGATTAATACATGTGAATTGCTTCATAATTCTTACATATAGCCCCTTTAAGTCTACAAACTGTCAGGTCATTCTTTTCAATGTATAAGCATATAAACTAAGTTATCAAAGCTCTGTGTTCATGTGGCTGGATGAGAAGTGGAAATAAATGCTGTCCCTGATGCAGTCTCACAGCTGCACTGAAGCTAAACAGAATGCAGAGAGAGCAGTGAGTGAAGGAAAAAGAGCTCTCACACACCACTTTCCACTCTGCCAAAAAACAAGTAATTTCAGCACAGTGCATTACGACTTAATGTGAGATGAAATTACTTGTAGTTAACAAGGGAGTTTTCGCATTGTACTCCGAGCCAACATACAACGAACAGCTCTGCAAGTCAGGCTACAGGGATGAGACTCTGTATGGCACCATCAGGCAACTCTAAAAGCAGATGCAGTTATTTTCTAACTGGGATGTTACACTGAATTGAGACCACATGGGCTTGCAAAGACATGACACTGACAAATATGCAGTAAGATAGCAGTAGATCCATTGCTTTAATCTTAAATAAAATACTGAGGTTTTGTATTTAATTCTACACTCTGCTTATTACACAGTATTTTAAATCTTGTGCATCTTCTTTTCCTCAGAGAACAAAGCTACAATACATGAAATCTCAGCTGTTTATGTTTCAGTAATGTCATGTCACTCACAACTATCAATATCTATTTGACAAGTAATCCACCAACAGGAAATAATGAGGTGTAAACAGAGCTGAGCTCAAGACTGCAGTAACAAGTTGATAACCTAAAGAGGCATGATTCCAGACCATGTGGAGGGTTTTCAAAGCAAAAACCTTAAGGGCAAGATCTATCAGGCTTGTAGTTCTCCAAAAACTTTCATCTAATCTTTGTATAATTCTGTAGTTGATGGATGTGTTTGCTGATGTTGCCGTGTTGAGTGGTGCAGAGTTGACTTCTCTTTCCTCAGGCTAGCAAAGCTGTTTGACACGCCACTCTAGTGTAGCGTGTGAACTGTATACTGAGGACATCTGAGAGAGCAGTTAGCGTTTGTGCCGTGAGAACACCATTTTGTTACTACTTCTATAGCAATGTGTGTTAGCAACAAATGCATTTTGTTAAATGTTCTGGTGTGGACTTGGGTGTTTACTAGTGACTGGCGGTAATTTACGTCATAAGCAAGTTAGCAGCTGATGTGAAACTGAAAAAAAACAAAAAAAAAACAGTGCCTCTAACAGCTTGGCATATCTTGAAGTGATGTGTTGTCTAGCCTGTGTGTGCATGTATATTCCGGTTAAAGCAACTGTAACACAACAAACACTAACATTTCAAATATTTGCTGTAAATGATTGTACCTTTGGTGAATCCCTTATTATCTTACGATCAAATTAGTTATGAATCTCACGTGTGCCAACTGGAATTTTGTCATGTTGGCGCATGTATGAGAAGGGGCGGATTTAGTGATTTAGGGGCCCCAGGCAAACTCTGTCTTGCTTTATTTTCACCCATTCTCTAACTGGGAATGTTGGTATTGGCAGTGGTAAAGGAAGTACTTAAAACTGTTTTCTTAAGTAGAAATTATTAATACTGCGCAGTTAAAATACTGTAAAAATCTTGCATTCAAGTTTTTACTTAAAAGTTGGGAGTGAAAGAGAAGTATTATTCGCATAATGTACTTAAATGTACTTAACGTCTGTTCAAGGTGGAGCTTTTAATTCTTATATAATGCTGGATAGTTTAATCAATAATAATGCATCATATTTTATTTGTTATATTTTGTGAGTAAAACCTGAATCTGCAACATAACTAGTAACATCATCAGTAAGGTATGTAGTAGTACAATGTTTTCCTCTTAAGTAGAAGTATTTAAGATTTTTTTAAGTTCTTTGGGGGCCTTATAAGTTATTTCAAGATACAATGAGTTGGAATAGTGACATAATTCAATATTTTTCATATCTAAACATCATAAAACATCTGTAGCTGTTTGGGGCCCTTTTAGTTGGGGCCCCAGGCAGTTGCCTACCTTACCTAATGGTAAAGTCAGCCCCTGTGTATGAGATACACTTTCACAATAATATATTATAAGGAAGTGTTACATGTTGCATATTGCTTGACTCCATAGAAGAAACTGGAATATGAAGAAAAAGACCTATATTACAATCAAGAGAAACTACATTTTGAGCTTCTACTGATCAGTGATGGCTCTCAAAAATCATTTCTTTATCATTTTAAAAGATTCAATCATTTGTCATGCCTATTAGTTAATGCTAATTGGTCAGGCCTAGCTTTCCATCCATGGATCAGCTCTAATAGGATCATACATGCTTGTATTTGAAGCTGATTGCATAAACAGGCATCATTAGTAAGTGAGCAGAGAGTACAGCAGGGTTTTAGTCATTGTTTTGCCGTTAGACTGTGTTGTTACATGCAGCTGACTACAAATCAAACTTTGACAAAGCATTTATTTCAGCCGCCTACTTGTTGCTATCAAACGTACCATCAGCTCTTATTGAGTACACATGCAATATACAGCGAGTTAAAGAGCACAGGATATCACATGCAAACCAAAAACACTGGCAGTCTCTACTAAACTGTGCCAGCTTGTGAATGAGTCATCAGAGAAGGCACAGACACAACTATTAGGTCATTGCCTAATAGGAAATTAGGAAATTAATGCAACCTCTCTACACCCAGCATGCACGCATGACACCAGGACAGTCTGACAGAGTGACAGAAGAGGAAATTGACATACGGTAGAAACTGGCCATAACGTAGGTTTGACAGCGATCACCAGTAAAGTCATTTGGACACCTGATGGAAAGAAAGAAAGCCACAAAAAGAGAGGGAGGAGAAGGGTGGTGGATGAGTGAGAAAGAGAAAGAAAACAGGAAGAGAGAGGGCAAGGGTGGAGTGTGAAGGAGAGTATGCGTAAGAAAAAGTGAGGAGGGAGAGAGGGAGGGAGGGAGGGACAGGGAGAGAGGGAGGGAGACACAGAATTAGAACAACAGCACAACTACAGACAGCAGAAAGCAGAGTGTTTCCATGGATGACACCACCGTGTACATGGTGTAGTGCACAGCTCATTGCGTGTTGACCTGAGAAGGAGAAAGAGGAGGAGAAAGAGGAAGAGAACTGAGGGGTGGGTGGGGGGCAGCAGGAGTCCACAGAGGTAATCCAGTGACAACTGTGTCTCTGTTCTCAGCTGCTCATATCAAGTGAACATACTTTTGTAAGGATTGGGCATGTACAACCGCAGTGGCTCAGTCTGTAAGCATCGTGGGCCGAAGTATCCATCCGGACATCTGGGAAGGAGCAGAAAAGTGTTATGAAAAGGGAAAAACAGGAAGTGAGGTGAACTGTAAATATTATGGATTCATATCCCTTCACAGATATCGTTAAAGGTCACAGTGAAACCATATGGATATCGCAAAATAAAGGCAACTCTGACACAAGTGTTAATGTGTTCACTAACACACCAAACACAACATCAGGCATAAATATGCCACCTCTTCATATTCCCATTAAAAATTATTCCTATTACTAATAATAACAACGCTTTACAAGCAATTTTAGAAAAATAAGTTAAGGTATTTAACCAGTAAACTGTGTCTCAGTCTAAATTTAAGAAGGGAAAATAATAGAAAAATAAAAATAGCTCCTAGAAATGATAATATAAGAAGTGTGAGAGAGAGAGGACAAAAATAAAATGATATATAATAATCCAAAAAGTCAATAAAAGGCAAGTTTACAAAAACAGGATTCAAATGATGATACAGAAGGTGATATACTGTAGGCTTCAGGGGCTCTGACAACAAAGGCCTGTTCTCTTTTTGAACTAAGTCTGGATTTTGGGGGGATGAGAGAAGAGTAATATATTCTTGAGTATATGGACGAATAAGTGGAATGTATCTGGGGATCAATCATGCACTGCTTTGTAGGTGATCAATAAATCAATTCTAGGAAGTCTGTGCAGCAAAGCTGAAAATGGGGCAATGTGGTTTCTTCGCTCGGTGCCTGTTGGGAGCTCAGTAGCTGTGTTCATAACCTGTTATATAACTGATAGGACCATGGGATAAAATATAGTGTGTAAAAAATAGTCAAATCAAGAGAAAAAAGATTTGAACATAGAGATGGTTCTCAATGGAAAAAATGACTGTACAACAGTTAACTTCTGCTTTGAAACATAAGTCAGTGTCAAGACAAGTTTTCATGACATTAATTTATATTATTTTAACTGAGGATAACAATCATCAGTGACAGACAATCGTCTCCATCAAGTCTGTTATATTTCCTCATCATAACCCCATTAGGATGAGCAGTCGGTCTTTTAGGGGCACCGACATTCCACTCACAGTCACAACTAGACCACCAATCCAACAAAGGTCATTGCTCTTGATTTACTGGTTTCACACAGCGTGTCCCAAGAGCACCATAACATTCAGCATTTAATTACTCATCCTGAGTGATGGTGTTGAACTCGGGGGATAGCTGCACCTAGTCTGAGGAAACTTGGCTGAAAGATGAAAGAAATAAACTGTCACTACCTAATCTAAAAATCAGATGAGTGAACAAATATCCACTGTGGTGCAGCTGCAAACTCTATTATCACTCCTTTATCTTTAGTTTTATAAAAAGAGGAGGAAATAGATCGTTCATTATTCAAAAAAATAAACACGTAACATTTAGGAGGGAAAAAAAAAAGAAAGCTTTACCATGTGTTATGTGACGTGAAACAGGAACTGTGCTTTACAGTAGACATACAGTACATGTACAACCCATTCCTTTCTTAATGGAGGGAGGGGATTTGGAAGTTCTGGCAAAAGCTCCCAGCTTTTGTTCTGACTCCAATATGTATTCATTTTGATATATCAACCAATTATTTTACATTTTACTGGCAAAAGACACCCTTATAAGTATGATTTATTTAAAATGACAATGGATATAAACCATTATCCATGTATTTATTATGATATGTTCAAAAGAGACTAAATTCGTTGATTTTTAAATTAACTTATGTGAAGGAAAATATGTTTAGTTTAGTTACTTACTTTGGGTCATTTCTTAACCTTTCCTTTCCCCCGTAAAAGTTTATACTTCAAAGTGAAGGAGCTGGGCATAAAAGTAGGGCTAGCTGTCTGCAGGACTTGTTTAGGCAGTGAGTAATACCCACTGAAGCTTGGCCTATATTGAATGAGATGGCTGTGGGGCAACAAATCCCTGCAGGCCTTCACTGCATTATCCAACTTTTCTGGACCCATGCCCCAGCCGTGAGTGAATTAGCTGCAGCAATTGAGTTATTGCTGCCTCCAATTTGTACACAGCGTATTGAACGGCTGTTGCAGCCATGTCCTCCTTGCTTGTCGAGCATTCTTCCTTGGGCCAACTGGGCACAGAAGCCACGCCAGTGTTTCAGCTCTATATCAAACCAGCCAAAATGACTTGTGCTATGTCGACATATGGTCGAACAGAACATGCAACATAATATTTGACAACCATGACAGGAGGTGATGTGCATATTTTGTATTATAAGTATACAATTAGGTTTTACTGGTTGTAACCGTTACAGCCGCCCACAGCGATACTGTTCTGAATAAAAATGATAACATAAAAATGTGTTCGTTTTCTGAAAATAACAAGAGAAAAAACTGCTTATTTTAAGTAATAATTTCTCCTGAACTCTGCTCTAAATAATGTCTCTTAACCTTGAGTCTAATACAAACAAAAATATGTCAAAGAAAAAACAAGTTGTTTTTATCTCGTTTTCTCCCTCACAAGCTGAGATACACGGTTTCTCCAGCACACTTTAGACATGGGTCGTGATCCCCTTTGCCAAGGACCTTAAATGTAAGCAATGATTCTATTTACCTCATTGGGGGCCTCTAACAGGCATAAATATTTGCTCACTACTAAACCAGTGACTCATGACATTTTGAAAAGGCTTTTAATGTGCAGCCCTCCTGTACACTAAACATGACTTAAAAGGATGAGCACACCACCGCCTCACTCCATTATTAGTGTTAGAATACACAACAGGTGGGTAGTTAGGCAGACTGGCAGCGCTTTCCTGTGATGTGTTGCTGCTGCTGCTGCTGCAGCTGGAAGAAAGAAGAACGGGAATCAAATGCTCTCATGAAAATAAACAGTGGGATAAAAAAATTGTAGTTAGTGTATGAAAGAATATTACTATTAAAGACAGACTGTAATGAGAGAAGTTTTCATTTCACTGTGGGACAAATACAATGAAAATTCAGTTTTTGAGGTGAATCCAAAAAGAGAGATTACTCACTTGCAGGAGAGCTGATTTATACCATGTATGAAGTAACAGTCGCCGCCATTCACACAGTAGGCCTTCTCTGTGTCGTTGCATCTTCTGGCGTGGCCTGAGCCTGGAGATAGCGTTGTGGTTACTGAAGAAAACAGAGACAAAAAAAAAGAAAAATTATCTTAATGAATCCTTTTTTGTGGCAGTTTTACTCTCTTATGAGCCCAAGTAAGGTTAATAAATGATGATATTAAAATGAATACATAGTCACGCACAGGATTTTCATTTGGTTGTCATGGATCGGCTTACGTTACGCTTGTATTTTCATCACTATAACAGTCTATACAAGTATTCTCATCTTTACTCATATTATACACTTGTATTTCCACGAGGACTCTTAGTTTTCCATCCTCAAATGTAATTGTGTCTCTAAGCAGTGTTGACACTATCTCAAGAAGTTCTATGAGCAAAGATAAATATTTCCCTGACATAGCGTAGGAGTTGTTTATGCGTTGACTCAGGTCCTTGGAATGGCCCAAAATGTCATGTATCTGCACTTAATCCCCCTGACTGAATAGATATAATATGTTTGGGATGAAGTCTGCTTATCAGGACAAAAGCAGGGACGTTTGAAGCGAGCCGAGTGCTGAGAGAGGTTCACAGTGGCATGATTGGGCTTGAGAAGGGAGGAGTGGGCTTCGCATGTCAGATGTTGACACGTGATTGGAACTGTGTACCTGCTGTCAGACGCTATTAGCGCCTTCGCAGAATGTGACAGTTTGCCGGTAAGGATACAGAAGTTTCCGATTTGAAGACCTTTATGACTACGAAATGCATCGGCTTCAACTGAGCCTGATATTCATGTCATGCAGAATGTTGTGGCAAGAAATTGCACAAGGATTGTATTCAGCTGTGCCAGTGCCTCTGACATATAGGCTCTTTGCCACCAGGACAAGATTTCACAATTCCCATTTGTTATACAGTTAAAGAAGTCAGCTTAGCTCTCTTCCCTGGCTGGAGAAGTGCCTCGTTCAGAAGCACACTTGTGGTTTAGCTGAAACAACAGCGGTTAATTCCCATTCTGGTTAGCATAACAAAGCAGACACATGACAGGAGTCTGTACTTCACTCGCCAATATGAGTCTGTGAAGAGCGTGGACACTGTAAATCAGCACTTTGCAAATTCCAAACACAACATCAAACTAAAACTGTAAATCTTGTTTTATTTTTTATTAAATATAATCTAATGCCAAAAACTACTGTATTATGCTCCAACTTCAAACATACAGCCAAGCTAGATCACTGCATATCAACATTTGTCCAAAATCTTCCTTCCAGTGTCACCCTACCATTACAAACAAAACAACAACCTAAATCATACGGCTGTTTTAATTTGATGAGATTGCTGATATAAGTAAGTAAGTAAAAATGGATTATATTCGTGCTTAAATAATCCCAAACACTGTTGCCCCAAAAGTTTCCATGCAAAAAACGTCCAGGTTTACCAGTTAATCAGAACTACCTCACTGCCACACCTGACCTCTCGCTGGAGCGCTGGTGTGTAAAACACCTCATAAAAAGATCAGACAAAGCTGTCAGGAAGAGGCAACCTCATAACATTGGAAAAAAAAAAAACTCCTACGCTCAAAATAGAACCCTTGTGCAGTCTTCAACTGTAAAAAATGCAAAACAAAAGGCGGCAAAACAAGTTACATGACTACTTATTCTCCGTCTCTATCTAGGGCAGCAGCATATCCCAGAATGCACTGGTGGAAGGGAGGAAAATGTTCTGGACATATCATCAGTCCTCAGAAGGGGCGAACACATAGACAGTCGTACTCGCACGTAATCTCCAGTCCACCTGGCTTACATGTGGGTGGACTGTGGGTGAAAAACAGACGACCCGGAGAAAACCCACACAGGGAGACGGAGAACATGTAAACTTCACAGAGAAAGGATCAAGGCTGATCGTTGAACCGTGGTCATGTTCTGCTGTCAAAGTTTATTTGGCTACTGCTCATACCAAATCTGTTTCACTGTGACTGTACTCACTTTTTTTCCCCCATTCTCACCAGTGTCAGTCAAAAAGATAATTTATATTATCTGGTACCTCACTTATCCCAGATCCTCATAATGAGACCCTGTACTCTGTTGTCATCAAACAAAGTAATGCTACAGTATATGACCAAGTGCTTATGCTTCTTTGAACTCCAAATGGCATTGGCTATGACCTTTTAAGGTCATGGATTCCTTCTCACACTACAGCTCCGTGGGAATTGATCTCAATATTAAAATTTCTGTGATTTATTCAACGGGCCACCGACTGCACTCCCTCAGTCGGATTTGCATGGAATCTGTGTTTTATTATGATCTGGAACAACACTGAGGTACAATACCTTCAGTGAGTGATGTATGGCCATATCTTATCCATGAGCATGCATGAATTTGTTTTCTGAAAATTCAATGGCCAGAGGAAGAGCTCAGCATTTTTGGCATCAGTAATACGATGCTTTAAAATGCATTAATGGTCATATTTTCTCAATTGATCTCATAAAATATGATGATAAAACCAATTGTTGTAGAGTTATGGGCGATATTTGTAATGATTCACATCACTCAGTGCCCCCCTCGGGGTAACTGGAATGAGGGCAGATTAATCATATTTCTCTCCATCACTGTAAAGAATAACTTCCATCCTTATTTGGGTGATGACATGTCGGTCTGTACACCAATACAGGATATTACACTACTGTACTGGGAAGACGCTTAGAGCTAAAGACTTAGTTTTAGACCCAACTTGTTTTGTGTTGCCACCCAGCTAAACGCTCACAGGTGGAGAGCCCACACATCCCCCCTCAGCAGCCAAGGTTCATTTGCCTAAACAACAAACACCACCTGTCTGTATTCAAATGACTATGAGAAGGAGCACATTCCTGTGGACATTGTTTTACTCTCAAATAAGAGAAAAAGAAAAAAGCGAGACTTCTTCTGTGCACTCTGAGTATCTTTCTTTTTAAGACAAGATATTCAGTCAGATCGGCCAAGAGCTCCCAGATTCAGTCCCTGCAGAGTCTTGCAGCAAAATCCTGTAATGTACTCTTTATAACAGTTAAATGTCAGCAGTAAATCAGCTCCAAAATAATAAAAATGAATCTACACAAACCCTATGTCATATAAAAGGTAACATTTTTGGATATCTTTGAGAAAAGGATCACAAGTCAATGCAGATCTAAGGTGTCACAGGGACATGGAGGAACCCCACACCTTTAAAAACACAAGATCATTTTATAAAGATTCAACTAACCGCTGCAACTAACTTTCAGTGGCTTTAAAAAAAATGGCATATATCCCACTACTAACGAAAACAATCCATCTGAGAACATTTATTGGCCTCCAGTCATCAACTGACATCCAATCTATGACATTGCACGGCAAGTGTCCCAATTTTCTTATCCTCTCCTCCTTCTTTCTGCTGTCCTCTCTTCTTTCCTACAATTACTCTCTCATAGCAGACACATTCTGGTGGAAAATTCTGGTTTCAACTCATATTTTGTACAAACTTATCCTATTTAAATTATCCTTATCTAAATTATAAAACATACACTGTCAACAAAACCATATAATACAACTTCCTGTATATGACTGTGGAGCCTACACAGCCTGTACACAATAAAAACTGTAATCTGTAGAGTAAACACAACTCAGTACAATGTTTATATTAAGTAGTGATCATATTCATCATATTTATGGGTAGAGAGTGATGTGAACAGCCTGTGCAAGAAAAGTTCTGGTTCTTATTGGACACAAAAGCCTATTTAGGACACCTAAAATCCTGAAGGCAACACTATCAACAACTGCAAATCCATCAAATCCAAATCATTATGTCAAGTTTAAAGTTGAAAATACGGCTGCACTGATTCAAACAGCTGGAGGCAGGAGGGAGGGAACTGCAACTAAAATGATGCACCGAACACTTGTAAATCACACATGTGCACCAACTTCAGGTTTTATAATAAACTTGTAAAACTTGACAAAAGTATGTAAAAACCTGCTGAGCAGCAGTAAAATATTCAGGCAGATGCCATGGACTCTCTGCTACGAGAGTCATTTCCCATCTTCATCTGCAGCCAGCGGTGGTGTCTGAATGCCACGCAAGTCCTCATAATAAATACTGGAACTATCACTGTAAGTTAAGATGAATTTACTAGAAAGTAACTGATTTTGTCAGCATAAAATTTTGCTGGCATTTCCACCAGTATATAATTATGTGTTTTTAGTTATGATTGCGCAATATACTCCTAATATGCAACAGCAAATATGTTTTCAGAGGAAAGTAATGTCATTTGGATTACGGTTTTTTTATTAGAATGAGGAAACTTTGTTGATTAATGTATTTGTCAAGTCACAAAACATTGATACTGAACATCTAAGCAAAATGTTCAGTAACAACATATTTCAATTGTTTCCCCAAAATATGAGCTCTTGCAAATCAATATAAAAATAAGCATGTAAATAAGCAGCTAAACATGTTTCAGCATTTTTACAGGTTATGTTTATGCACTCACAGCTGTAGGTTAAGCTGGCAGCAATTACTATCCCTGCGAAATGTACTTGGGAAAGCTAATTAATTAGTACAATATATTCTTAATTTCTAAGAGCCAAGGTTGGAATGTGGCATTTACGAGGATTTCAAATCCATCTGGTATGGCTGAAGAGTTTAAAAGTCATAAGTAATAAAGTAAGTAATAAAAGTTAAGAGAGTAGTCCAGTGTTTATTGGATTTTGTACTATCCAAGAGCCTGCTAATTTGATGCTGAACCACCTCGAGTTGGGAATATACAGTATGTTGTAACACTGAAGTAATGTTTTGCCATACCAATGAACTACATTCTACTGCAAAATCATTATTCAGAATCAATATTATTGTGTAATAAATTGGAACTCCATCTACCGACTGCAAAGCCAGATTTATGCATTTTAGGAAGAGGTGAATCCCCACGTTTGTGTTGGGTAATTGAACACAAATACATATTTTTTTCTCCATACTTCACCCTGTCTGTTGATATTTTGACATAAAAAGGCTTGAGTCTTGCAATGTTCACAACCTCGACTAACGAGGAACAAACAAGATATTTAGTGACCCGCAGAACTCCTTCTGGCCCCTTCATTTGAGGTTTACTGCACTTAAACATGACAAACCACAAAATTACTAGAAGGACAGAAAACCCACAAACATCTCTGGTAGTAGTTTTCCCACTTATAGGACGAGCCATACAAGGAGAAGTACACACAGACCCTGTCCCAGTGATGAAACAAGAACAGTGTTTTCTCTCTGAGGTGATCTGGTTCAGCCAATTCAGTGTTTACTCAGGCTGCACTACATGTTTACTTGAGATTAAAACTAGTGACAAGACCTAAAAAATTATTGACATGGTTAGAGATACACATACAAGAAGAAGATCATCACATTCAGGGCTGTGTGATGTGGTTAAAGAGTTATATTGAAATTACTGTTGTTATGTGGGTGTACTAAAGCTTACAAGATAACTTTTGAACACTGTGAGAATACGTTTCTCCTTTAAATTAGTGTAGACGGTCTCCGACAGAAAATCTACATTTTGGACAACTCAATCACTTTATTTTATATTTTGTCCTTTGACAGAAGTGGATGTTATTTTACTATTATTTCATGACACAGAAATAAATTGGTGCACCAATATTTTGCTAGTTTAACATAATCTTAGACATTATGAGGGTTTAAATAAAAGATTTCAATAGCTAGAGCTTTGTTTATAACATCCTGTGTCGGTTGAGCTACCCACTGGGGCAATTTTTGTGTTTTATGTTTAATTTTATGTTGTTTCTGACAGCCACTGGTGCTTCTGTGTGGGTTACATATATAACATTAACTTCAATCTTCGAATAAGTCATACAGTACATGTTTTTTCTTTGTCTGTGTTTGACTGTATGTGGTCTTTGTCAATCAAAAGGCTTTATATTGCTCAGTGGATTATGTTTTTTTTCCAGTTTTTAAATGTCTCTGCATTTGTTTTAAATGTTTCATTGCATAAATTTTAAACTGCATTAGTTTTATATCAGTCAACACTGAAATCTCCACACAGTGCACATACAATAAGGAAGGCTAACCGATGTGAATATACATTTTATGAGTTACTCTGCTTTCATATTATCTAAGCAATATTATTATGTGTGAATACTGTTGACTCCAAATGGCTGATCTTAGGGTGGACTCATTTGCAAACATCTAGTGAGTCTGCTGTGAACAGACCACAGCAATTTCTGTTGACAGTTGGCATGATAACATGTGTAGTAAATGCTGTACATATTCATCATTGCCATGAGAGAGCAGCTGTTCGGGGTGGCAACGTTTTTGCACGTGTCTAATAAAGAAAACTGAGAAAGTACATCGCACTGTCATGTATCAGTAATATATGTTTGTGTCAGTGTGTACAGCAAACCTCCCGAAAGTGTAATTCAAACATGTATTTTACTAACAAATCCAGACATATATTCTGTCACTTCAGAGCTCCTCTGTTCCACCTGCTCCAGTTAGTCCTGTCAAATGAAGGATTGCTTTTTTTATATGGTGTTTGAAGTGATAATTAAGGGCTGCACTATTAACTAAAATAGCTTTGTCTTATTTTAAAATTAAGACTTTTGTTCTTACTTATTCCCATTTTGAGTTGTTTTTTTTATTGGTTGTCATCCTCTATCCAGAGACAGCACTTTTATCTACACTTAAGCACAAGAGACAAGACATTAATGGTGAGGCTAAAAATGGTTGATAAAAGAGAGACGTTAGCCTGATCAAAGGCCTCTGGATGTTTTCTTTTCGTCTTGCATTACAGTGAAAATGCATTCAGTCACTCAGTCACGACCAGAATGACACCAAGCTTCATTTATTACTCGTTACATGTAACATGTAATCCATAAATATGTAAGTCTAAATGACTAAACTTCCACCAATTTGTTCTGGTGCATTTCTTTGCCATGCCATATGGTGCTGTCTCTCTACAGTCACGCTGCACAATCCCCCACCTCGCACTGGGGACCAGAGTTCAGGTGTATTCGTCAAGGTTGACTCTGCTTTCCTGGCTGGATGGTGCAGACAAATTCCTTTAACCCAAGGAGGAGATCAGCTGCTCTGCTAAACGGAGTTAGGGGCAGAGTTCATTTATCTGCGCTTATTCTGCCATGGTTTAGTTAAGTTTGCTTGGGTTTTAACCTCAGGTTTCAACTTTCCTCAGTCCTGTAGCCCAAGGGCTGAATCTGAGTTGGAGTTGAAGAGAGGTTTCCTCTGGGTTAGTGAGAGCCACAGTGTTTAGCCATCAGCCCTTACTACTGACTTTGATTAATCCTTCATGGCCCAAGAACTGAAAAGAAAAGCTGGGGGTGCAAGCAGGACCATCTGGAAACCTTCATAAACATGCCTGTCTTTCCACACTCTCCAAAGGATTCTAGGAAAATCGTAAAAATGAAAAGAGAGGTCCCTATTGCACAGTTTTTTCCTCTTGAGGCACCCTGCGCATATGCAGCAAACAGAAAAGGGCTCGCACTGGATCTTAGCCCTGCGCTGCACCTCACAACCCAGCCCCAAATACTGAATTGTGTAATGAAATACATTTTCATTGGCCTGTCTATGGTGCAGAGTTATACACATGTCCTCTTAATTTATGACAAATGTTTATAATTTACTGCAGCCTGGCTTAATCCTTTTCACTTCTGCACTGCAATTGAACAGAGAGCCATCTCAAAACACAAGACAGAACCTGACTCTGTGTGGGGAGGAAGCCAAGGCAGTTATTCAACTGGTGGTGGATCGGTTACATCTGGAGTTTGTTATGCCTTTATGTTTTCACTCTTAAAAGCAATGTTATCAGGATAAAAAGTATAAATTATATACCCTATTTGGGAGTATGTCAGTGAGCGAGAACAGTGTGCAGACGGTGTCCATCTCTGAAAATAATACATTTCTGCAGTGAAGCAAGGAAGCTAAAGGGACACCAAGAGCCAAAAAATTTTCATTCTCATTGAACAATTTATCGGCCATGTAAATGTTTAATTATGTTTAAAATGTACAGGAACTTTTTCTAACATTAGATACATGCGCAACTGTTATATGTGACAAAAAAATCCACTTAATAAATATATCACCTAAATAGAGGAGTTAGTTTGGTTGTACTGTATCAACAGGTGGCACCATACTGCAGTACCACACGAGGGCTTTAACTCTTTCTTTTATCAGATCATGTAAATCATCACAATTCAAACAAGGAGACAAATTTAACCCGAGACCATAAAAATCTGGGAAAATGATAAACGTCTTCAGTATAGACCCTTCAGCAGACACATAAAGAGGGTAGTATCTGTAATAGCTCTGCCACCTAGACATGCTTTTCCAAAAGTCAGTTTTATGTACCAGAAAAAAAAGCAGTGAATGCCCCCCTCTCCCCTCCCCTCACCTCCCGACTCTTGGCAGGGAATGTCTGACATGTCTCCTGTTACAGCTGGGACCGAGATCTTTTATCTCTATACTAGAGGCCAATTCATATTGCATGCATTCTTGCTACACTTGTGTGGACTGTGCATTATGCTTGACTACTTTTTTCCCCTTCTGCCATTCTGCAAAACCTGTTTGTTCTAAATGGAATGAATAAATAAGATTAACAGATAAGGATAAAGTACAAACTGCCAGATTGGGAAGTGTGGTTTCGGTGCAATATGATGTTGTTGACAGCCGGGTCTGATGTGGTGAATGAGGATGTTCAGTGAGAGTAAAGATGATGCATGCATGACAGAAGAGGAAAGAAAATGCTTTATATGCGGGTTTCATTTACTTATATTGTAGTATTGAGTAGTTTAGTAGAAACCAGATCCAAAGACATATTACACCAATAACAAAGCAAGATACATGTCGGGACCTTGCTTGCAGACATAAGCTACAAGGAGGATCAGCTTGCTTATGAAAGACGCTGGTGTTTGAATTTCGTTGATTAAATAATAAATGGCACGCATGTTCTCATTTACAGATTTAAAATCACAACACAATTTGAAAGGAGATCAAGTGCTGACAAATGTAGCAACAATGAAAGAAAAAAAAAAACAGAAATAAAGGCCAGAAAAAAGGATGGATAGAGCAGTAATTTAGGAGGAGGGTTGAGAAAAGAAGATTTGTCGACAGGATCTTAAGTTGGAACATATTTCAGCTTGCCAAAGCCAACAAAAAACAAGCACGCACCTACTTCCACACATACAGTATAGGCACACCCAGTCAATGGCAACATCCAGCATCTATGTATTCAAGCATTTTGCACGTAGTTCAAAATGAGCAAGAGAGATTTCATGTCAAACCCAAAGAGGAATTAAATTACTATTTACTGTAGGTAGGTCGCACGAAAGAAGCCATTATGAATGAGAGTGCACTTAAAGCTTTTTTTCAATAGGAAATTATCCACAATTCAAACACCTTCAGTATGAAACAGGAATGTTTAGAAGTGAACAAAATGGAGCCTGCCAGGAACATTAATCTACCACCCACTCTTCTACAAGACTGCCACTACCACAACCAGTGTGTCTTCTTTTATATTCTTGACTCCTATTTCCATTTTTCAGTCACATAGCTGATATGCCTGGTCTTGCCTGCCTCAATCGTCTCAGCACTGAAGTGAAATCAAAGAGCAGCCCAGTGTGTTATTGCACAACAGCTGCTCATGCACTGCAAAGAAGCAAAGTGCACTTAAGCAGGGCAGGGTATGGTGCGGGTGCAGAAACGGGTGCTGGAATGGCCGCTGGTGGACACCAGAATGTGTGCGGTTGGAAACAGTGTGACACATGGCGTTTTCCACGGCACGCTCCCAGACAGGGCTGTTTCCTGATCTCTCTTTTCAGAAGTAGCTCAGGCTCAGGGTGGTTTCCCCACTACTGTTGCTTCATTGTTTTTGGAGTCTGAGGATGCCTGTTGCTGTCATGTTCTCACCCTGACCTGAGAAACTTATCGTTTCTGCATCCTTGAGCTCACACCATTTTCCAACTGGTACTATGCAGTAGGTATGGCCACTATAATCACAGATGAGTAGCAAAAAGGTGAGGAGGAGAGAGAGCACACTTCTGCAGAAAGCTTTCAATGACGCTGCCAATTTACTCCTACATGGATGAACATGCTCAGAAAAAAAATAAAGAAATCACAAACAAACCCGATCACTCTAGTAAAAGGGGAATCCCACCACATGTCTCTGGGTGGGACATGTATGGTCATCCAATCAGCCTGGTGCCATCTCTGTTTAACCTGAGCAGTTCAGTGACCACATTATGACATTTTTATATGAACTCGTTTCTGTTTTGTTACTCTTTCTCACCAACTGATATAACAAATTAGTGATGCAACCTGTACCGAGTCAAAGTTATAACTAAGTTATATTTGTATGTTCATATGTATTATTACAGATAAACCAAAACTTGCGTGCCCTCAAAAATTAGTCCTCATTTTGTCTGTGTTTGCTGGTGCTGTTTTGCCACCGTACAGAGATTGATCACAGTGTATATATGCACTTATCAAAGTAAACACATTTATAATCTGGCGACTTGCTTGTATTGAATGATTTAAGTTAAGCGTCATCATTTCTTATCACTGCTTATCACAGACAGCTACTCTGATTTAATTGTAATCACACAAACTCTTAGAATAATAGCTTGAAAGTTTGAAATATTTTGACTGATTATTTAAATTATTTGTTTTCTGGCTTAAACTCAAGCACACACCACCAAGGGGCACTATTTGTTCCAGGATTGCACACCAGCAGCATCAAGACTAGACTGTTTTTGGAAGGAGAGACAGGTTACCAGGCCTTATGTGGGAATAAGCGTTCTCACTTCAACAAGTTAGTTGTTGAATAATTTGTTTTGCAGATCCATTAACAAAAACAGACACTTAAATGTCACAAGTGGCCATATTGCCAAAGATGTCAAAAGTGATTATAAAACTTTATAAACTAGATAATCTCATCACTTTCAAGGACAAAATGTGAAGTTTCCACATGTCTTCATCGTCCTTCATCCTCAACAGCTGGCCCTCATTTCTGAGGAAGGGCAGACTTTGCAACCTTGTACCAGATACAGAAGACATATACCACAGCTCCTTATTTGGGTCTTGTGCTCACAGCTAGTGGCCAGCTGCTAGGACTAAAGGTTTTCCCTCTGCTATTCCCTGAAAGTCTGCTTATACGTGTGTGCTGCAGCCCTCCTTCACTCATATACACACACACCACCTACACTCGATGTACGTCCTGGAAACAGGCGACAGAGCACTGCTGTTTTGTTTGAGGCTGCCAGCGCTCTTGTATACTAAAGGATGAGTTCACTGTGAGTGTACTGGTGATTAAAGCGAGGTCTATTCTGTCCACAGTTCACACCTACACACTCGAAAGGAAATGGCGTCCACGCTGCTGATGGTAACTTCATACCGGCTACTCATACAGAACTTACTCACCCCGACAGGACGTGATGTATACAGTTGCAAAATCACCAACAAAAGGAAGCAGTGTGATGGAGTAATGGGAGGTTTAGGATGAAAGACAGCTGTGGCAACCAAACTACAGTACTGCGCCCCTGAACTTTAAGCAATGGAATGGTAAGTATATGTTCCTCTTGTGCTCAAAGATAACCTTAAAACGTGCGAACACACCCGGGATTGCTCACATCCTATTCTGAAAGATGCAAAGTAATGGGAGGAGCAGGGATTTTGTTTGATGTGAGTGAACAATAGTTTACTCACGAAACCATTTTCAGTGTGCTGGCTCTATTCACTGGATTTCGAAGCAACTGCAAATTATCACTGACACAGTACAAACAAGCCTTTATGACGCAATGAAAGAGTTTCAGGCAATGATTTTTCCCTCTTTCAAAGCATTAGCAAAAAACCTCACTGCTTGCTAGTTATTTGGAAAGTTAAAACGGAATCCTGCACCGTCACCCGCAGTTAGGGTCACCATCAGGCAAAGACCACCAGGACAGCTGGGGGGGAGGAGGCTGAAAGGGAATCTTTTATTATGCTATTAAATTAAGTCACAGATAAGTTTTGTCCCGGGCCCTGTAAGAGTTAACAAAGCCCTGCACACACACAGCAAAACCTCGTGTCACCTCCTGCTCACATCACTCAGCTTTTCAAGTGTAACAGCTGCTTCCTTCCACACACATAGCAATATCCTCACTCATTCACACTGAGGGCTTAACTGTCCCACATAACACAGCGAGATTACTGGATATCCTAAGAAGTGAGATGTGTTTTGATTTGCAATAACTTAGTTGTTTTTGCAACGATTTCATTGAGGTTGCCCACTTATCACGTTGGATTGATGGGATTAAAGTGTATTAAAAGAGCAAGCAAGACATAATGATACTTTGAGAAACTTCTCTAAGTCATTTCATATCTTTTACTAATTTCTCTCTGATTCAGAGTATTATAATGATACGATTCAGCAGCTGTCTCCTCTGTAACACATTTGCACGTACATAGCAAGGCCAGTAACTCATATTGCGCATAGCTCTTGTCAAAGAGCAATGAATTACTGACATATTAGGGAGATGATTTATGTTTTATGTGTCAACCACCTAACATCACTGGTCTTCAGTAACTTGAGGTTGTTGGAGTTGCTCAATAAAATGTTATGATGCTTTGCAAGAAACCACATATCTAAAAAATGATGTACTCTAATTCTGATTTGAATCACTGTTTAGGAACGTGCCTCATAGTAGCTGCAGAGGTTTTGCTCCGGTGCACATATAAAGTGCAACCAAATATAATAATTACAGGCATAATCAAAACACAAGTGCCCAGGCTTAAAAGCTTATGAAAATATGAACACCTAGATGCCAAAGAGCAGCTGAAATATGGAGATGTTTCTTTTCTTACAGACATTACAAGCACCCAATGACCTGCTAAGCCTCATAGAAATTTCTGTTGAAGTATCCTAAGTTGCTTGATATTCATCCTGAATTAGTATTTCCTTTTGATTTATTATTCCTTTGGATGATATTCAAAGTGTAGAGTTCAAGTCTTCCTCAGTCCTGTGCTGTGTGCGTACACTGAACCCATTTGCAGCATCACAAGCCGTGTCCCGATGGCTCAGCGATGCTGCATGAGTGCATGATGTGTGCTTACGCTGTCGTGGGTGTTCATCCGCTCATGACATAAACTCTCTCCCATTTACTCGGGATCTTCCCACTGTACCGGATGCTGCCCACTAATACAGAAAGGCCCCAACAGTAAACAAAAACAAATTCAGCGTGGGTGAAGTGACGCTTTTTGCGGCCGCCTCAAGCACTAAACATTATTGCGAGTGAACTTCAAAACAGGGTCTGAACTCTGACACGCTCCAGCTGTCATGTGGTAAGACGTGATGTCAGAGGGAATTACAAACAATCTCATGTCAGTTGATGTAATTTTAGCACGCACTGTGAAAATAACGAATTCATTAAATTTTAAAGTGTTCTCTGGTAAGTGTGGCGCCGTTGCTCGGATATTGCTCATTTAAATCTTTGACCTTTTTTGTGTTTGACCTCTTGTTTGTTTGACTGCGAGCGAGAAGTTATTTCCACCTTCTTCATTTACTTGTTTGTGCTGTGGCAAGCTGGCGTACACATACGCAAGCTGTTTAAACACTTGTAAGCTAGAGCAACAAAGATCCAGATTTTTTTTATATCTCTGGGATATTATAAATTAGACTGGAGGTCTGTTATGAATACCATGCAGAAGTGAGGACTTTGCGCTAACAAGGGTGACTGCAACTTGTTAAAACACTTTGTTGTTTTGTTTTCAAAGGCCAAGAACAGGATCAATTCCTTAAATCATTGTTAATTTGAAATGGCACACATTCAGCAGCATTTCAAAACCACAATCTGCTTGCTAACAACAATTTGTTTCGTGCTGTGTGTGTCTTTTAGATTACAACATCCTATTTGCTCCACAGAGCCTGAACTAGATCCTGATTTTATGGTCAAACACGCCAAGTGACAAGACCTGAGATTCTGGTGCAATCAGACGGCCACCTCGGTGGAATGCCTGTCAAGACCCCAGGACTGAAGATAATTTTGAAAAAGTGGGCATGACTAATAGCACAGCGGCTTGATCCACAGAGCCTGACAAGCTGTTCTCCAGTGGCTTGTAAATACACAACACTTGGCAGATGTGAAGGCCTGTTCCTCTCAGACATGGCTGCCGCTGCTGCTTACCCACACCAATCAATAGAATTGACAGGCTTATAGATACTCCACATTCAGCCACGGCCACAAATAACATCCTTTAACGTCAATAGAGGTGAGTTTATCTTGTCGCTTGCGTAGTAAGAGTGAGTACATTTTTAGTAAGCAGACCAAAGAGAGACATAGAAGGAGTGAAGGAAGTTGTTGTTTATACATTTCAAAGTAGTGCTTACTGTTATGTTTCATTTACGTAGAACAGATAATAAGATTTACTGGAAGGAAACAGAAAAAAAGATGTGGGCGTTTTGGTACGATTTATGTTTATTACTATTAGATTATGTTCTCTGTAATATTTAACCTGAAAAACTCATAAAATACTGTAATTGCTTTCTGTGAGTCTACAGTGTTACTGAATCATACTGTATACAACATGAGTCAAAGCGTAACATAACATTTTCTGATTTTCTCTTTCACTACTTGTCTGTGGGATGAACCTGAGTATACCACATCGGAAAGAGAAAGACTTCAAATGTCTACGCTAAAATGTGACAATAGGCCGCAAACAGTCTAGTTTTTCACGGAAATGTTGACAACTAAGAATAACAGTAAAAACTGACTGATTAATCAATATTTTGATGGTTGAAATTATCACAACAATATTGTTTTATTTTACTTACAGTAAAACTTGGGTGCGGGTTTCTTGGAATGGGAAACGTCTGTTTAAATTTCGATTGATGGGTGATTTTACTGCTTACTAAAAATGCAAAAAAGTTGTGATTTTTTTTTATCAAGTTCAGATCTTCTTTTGCGGTTGGTCTGGTCTTCCAACATACTTTAGGTCCCTTGATAGAGTGAGTACCACATAACTACAAATGAGATGCACACTTTTATTCTTTTAGAGTATCAACAAATGTGTTTAAAGTTATCAATTGATATATTCTTTATGGATTCTTAAGCTGAATAATTTGCAATGCTAAGGAGGTTAACATTGTCCATGATACATGGAAGTTGGCAATGGCCTGAAGTCAGATTCTTCACGTGTGGGATGTGATGGAACAAACTACTGTGCCTATGGGACACCTTATAAATTCTGTATCTCAACAAACTGAGGATACCATGGTATCACTGAGATGCTAAAGCTATAAGGTATTTTTTTTGTTAGTTCAGCATTACTTTGTTGACAGGGGTGACTGTGTTTGGCTTCAGGAGGGGCAGTGAAAACATGTAAAGGTACGTGCATGTGTGGTTGTGTGTGTGTGTGTGTGTGTGTGGTGTGTGTGGGCCTGCATGTGGGCGTGCATGCACGAAATTGTTGCTGGTGGGCCCCAGCATGACTGCTGAGGTTGGAGCAATCATATGTTCAGCTGTGATTTCCATCAACACATTCCTGGACGCTCACACACTCTCTCAGTGGAGCTGTGCACAGCACCCCCCAAGGATGTGACCTGCAGCCTGTAGACACATGGCTGCCTCACAAGCGCTTATCACAACACAGCAGCCTGTAGGATAATGGGAGGCCTTAATCTGAAGCCACGTGGAGCCAAGCAAACTTTGACTAGTGTTGCTCCTTCACACTGGCCTTATAGAAAACAGTCGATGATATACTACACCATTTTGCAGAAGGCCAGCAGGTCTTACCATGCCAGACTGATTACAGGGTAGAGGTCAGACCACATGGACAACAAATGGTCCCTGGTCCTACATTTGGGGGTTGGGCATGAGACTGAAAACACCACTCTAGAAAAGGCAGCAATTGTTACAGAAACTGCTAAAAGGACATAAGATATTAGACCACCAGGAGACACCCATACACACGTGCTGTATACTGGTCCCCACAATGACGAAGTTGGCAAAATGTCAACAATAAAACATGGAGGACAGTCTTGAGGATTCAGAAAAGGCTGTTAAAAATTTTCCACTGATTGGACATGTTTCAAACCTCCAAAGCAGCTAAAATGCAGCCAAAGAGAAGGAGAGATTATTAAATGAGTCTTAAGGCAGAAACAGTGATAACAAGCAACTTAAACATTCAACTCAGCAAAAACATCCAACCATCTGCGATGAATAATTATACAGTAACTGGCACTTAATCAGCTGACAGTGCACGTTTCTCTTCTGCTGGTCAAACAAAGACACATGAGTAAATTCCCCACACACGTCCAATCATTCATTGTTATTGGCAAACCGCAAACTGGCTGACATGAAGCCACAATGTCCTGCGTGCTTTAAAATGCATGAGGGGTTCACTTAAAGTTTAGGTTCTGACCTGAACAGGCCAGTTAATTTTTCCCGCCTAAGGCAGTTTGCAGACAACGCTCCACAACAACGTGGCTCAGAGTTATGAGATTGTCGCATTCGTCTTGCTGCACAAATATTGATATGGGTCGGCTGGACTGGAGTATTGACCAGCTGTTATGTGTAGTATCAATAAAGGTTGATATGTTTTTCCGCTTTTTACGGCAAGTGGCAGTGATCCTTCCTGTCAACATACTGCTTTATATGGCGTATTTTGCATTAAATTGAGCAGTTCTTATTTACGCAATGTTAAAGGAAACTTCTATTTCATCACACCTCCGAGCTGACTGTCAGATTTGTCTGGCACTCCTTATGAAATTGATGGCATGCAACTCAAACTACCTGTGTTTGAACTCGTTCATACAATGTTTTGTTTTGTTTTGTACAGCAAAAAAATTCATGACAGAATTTCTGTATTATTGTTTAAACACATCACAAACCTTGCAAATGCAAAGGAGAATTCAATCAAGTTTTCTGCATTCACAAACACACACAGGGTAATAAATGAATAAATAATATTTAAAAATGAATCAAGAGCCACCACTACTCTCCAACTTACACAAACACAATAATGAGTTAAATCAACTGACTGACTGATACAGTGCAGGAGTCTGAGTGAGCTGCCGAGCTGCGTTGTGGTGGCCTGAATTCACCATGTGGTGGAGCTGAGTGATGGTTTCCCAAAGTCTGCCTCCACCAGAACAGACAGCAGGCAGGCAGGCAGGCACAGCCATGTGCTACATTGTATCTCGTGTTAGAGGGGTTAAGATGATGCTCCTGTGCTGCTGTTGGACTTCATTATCTGTGATCATTAGCTTTCACTTTCCTTCTGTCCAAATAAGGGTGAAAGCCGATATTTCGAATGATTACATTTTCCCCTGAGACTTCACATTGATAAAGAAGGTTCAAGCTTTGTTAGCATGCATACACGCTGATACTGTCAGTAGTACAACACAGGTAGAAAAAGACCCTCCAGCACCTGATTGTAGACATCAGATACAGTAGGAAGGTGCCTCGGACAAAGCTAGGAAGCGCTAACTGCATTCTAAAATGGGTGTGAAAGTCTCCTCTGCAACACAGCAGGCTCTTGTCTTCCTCCTCTTCATACTTTTCTCACTCTCCCCCTGTCTGTCTGTCTCTCTTTCCCCTATCTGTATCCTCTTCTCGCTCTCTACCGTAATGTCTTTGTCTGCTTTCTGTCATGCATTCCCTCATTTTGTCACCCCCCCCACACCCCTCCCTCCCCACCACCACTTTATCCACGCTCTCTTCTTCTTTTGCTCTCTCTGTCCATCTACATCTGCACCCCTCCCCTCGTGCTCCCTCCCTAGTAGGCACACATACACAGATAATACTGCGGCTACATGCTGCTTCGGCAACATACTGCAGCAGGCAAGCATACTCCACTGCAGCCCCTTTAACACAATAGCCATTTCTCTTATGACCTTAGGAGGAAAAGCGGTTCTTGTCCTGAATGAATTACATGTCCTCTGCAGCAACTAGCACATTTGATTCATTATTTTTTAAAATCCAACCTTTTTCATAGGCAGAGAAAGCCCATTATTGTCACAAACATTCCCTGCAAACAAAATGTGTCTTGTATACCCAACATCTGCCAATTTCAGCCTTGCATCAGTATATGATAATCCCAGCAATGTGCACTCCTTGCTGCCATTTCCTTTTATTGACATGTGTAGTTCTAGTGAAGCCTTCCCCCTGCCTATGGACATACCACCCCTGATTCGCCCTGTCTTGCCTTCTCCCCTGAAGCATGACGGAACTAGGCGTGCTGTTGTAACACAATGGGACTTTTTTATTGAACGGCGAACAAACACATTCGCACATACACAAACAAAAAACACATGGAAACAGACATCCAGTGATCATGGCACACGATAGGACCTACAGTGATGCCATTGTTTGAATATCCCTTTAAGGAGATGCCTGTGCTGACAGACAGCCACAGAAAGAACACTGTTGCGTTTACACGCACGCATTCACAAAAAATGCGCCAATGTGTATGAGATTAAAAGTAATGAGCAAAAATATACAGTCAAGTGCTTTAACATCAGGTTTGAGTATTAACGCCCTGTTTATCAAAGGTGTCTCATATTTTGCACCAGATGTCGGCATATCATGTTTTACTTGGAAAACAGTGCGTGCTGTAAGTGAAAACACTGTCTAGTGCACCATATCATTGCTCAGTCATGTTTTATCCATTGTGACTACTGTGCGACTCGGCCCACTTGCTCATTGCTTTGTAATATTATATTTTCTTTGATACTGTTGTATTACAGAACTTTTGCCTGCTAAGATCATTATATAGAGTTTCAAGGGCCACTAGTCACATGTTCATAAGCCTTCATTAAACACTCAGGCAAACAGGTGCTACCACCAGGGATCCCCCTTGACCTTTGCAGGATGTAGAGCACGACTTAACCTATTTTATATAATTGCCAATAAACATGACTGTTTCCCTGCGATTACTAATTAATTTTTCATACATGCGAGCGCTCTATGTCGAGGGCATGGAATCTTGACCCTTTAAATATTACATACTCATGAGTAAAGAGATATATATCATTACACTGGAATAAAGCCAAGTGTCATAACAAGCGTACAGTATAAGTCACACGATCTGGCTATAAAACTCAACTGAAGCTTTTTAGATGTCAGAGAATAAAAAGAGACAATGTGCAGCCCCATTTAAATACAAGATGGATGACTTTCTTTTCTGCACAATTGTTTGTTGGAAATCAAACTTGCATGTTGGAACCACTGACGATCTCTGTGTTTTCAAACACAATGGGCCCTTTCTTTATCTGAAAAGAGCTGCTACTCTAATAATGCTGCTCAGCTTAAGTCTGCCAACCATAAACAATAGCACTAAAAGGTGGCCTTGACGAATGTTAAGAGAGAAGGGGGAGTGATTATTGTGCCTGAATGTGAACACAAGGACACTGAGTGATGGCTAAACTCCGGTACCTCCCTTCTTCCTCACCAGCTACACCTCTCATGCCGGTGTGGGATGTCTACAGGAATCATCCGGCTGTCAAGGTCAGCAATGAGAACGAGAGTATCTCCTCTGTGGGGCGATATGAGGAACATTCTTCGTTATTTTCAACTCACTGATTCTTCAAAAGCAGTGAAAGTAAAGTGAATATATGACTCGGATTGCATCACTAACCCTGCTCATACGCAGCCTATATGTTGAACATACGTTTCACCTGCAATACCACAAATATGTCGTCATGCACGTTCAATTAAAAAAACAAACAAACAAACAAAAAAAACACTATCTGCACTGACTCTCTGTTCAACATCACAGCTCCTTGTCTGCACAGTATCAAAAGTCCCGAGACATTATTCAGCAGTCTTCAGATAGAGCAGCCAGGTGAACTCAATGTGCCAGCAGGAAGTTGCAGTTCCTCAAACACATCAAGCTGTTTCTGACTCATGTGTGCCAGACAACCTGCCGTATAGTTCTTTGACAGTCCAACACCAGATAACATCAAGTCCTTGCTTGAAAAGAGGCAAAAGCAAAGCTACATGAATTGTATCTGCTCTGTATGGTCCTTATATATCTCCGTTTTTTTTTTTTTTTTACACTGGCTCCATCCACTCAGACAATATACTACCCACAGCAGCCACACACACACCACCCGCACCGCTTGGAACAAACACAAACTCACCACCCCACCAAATGGAAGCAGCTGTTATCAAAACTCTTTCATCTGCTACAGTACTTTGCAAAAATTCAGCAATGCACACACACACACCACTACTGAACGAGCCTGTTAGATTCTATCACACACTCTGAAGATGTAGACAACTTTCATATTCTGTTTAGCTATGTTTTAGATTTTATACTCTATATCCTGCTGCTGCTTTTGTTGTGTGCTAGTTACGGTTGAAGCACTGTGCATCTCTAGTTTTGTGGGATTTCACATTGTCAGCAGAATGCAGTGAATGAAAAACAGAGAGTTTACACAGTACATTGCATTTAAAGTCTGTTCACCTCCAAATACAACACACTGTTCCATTGATAAATGTGCAAGAGTCACATGTGTGGACAGTTGTTCTTCATGCGTGTTACCATTGTTACATGGCTGTTTGTGATGGCTCCTTTGGATCTATCAATTGGCAAGAGAACAGTCACAACAACAACAACAAAGCCAGTGCATCTGTGTGACTTCACGTGTTGCTTAGGATTCTGTACTCACTGCTTTGGACGTTAACAGTGCCAGTGGAGTTGTCCTTTCCCAGCGGGTTCTCCACCACACATGTGTAATTCCCAGAATCCTCCAGTTTTGCTCTGCTGATCTGGACTCTGGAGTTTTTCCTGTGGGAGACAACACTCGCACAGCTGAGTCAGGGGAATCAGGGCAGGGAGGAAATAGCATGGAAACGCAACAAGTGGAAACATGGGGGACAGAGAGGCAGACAACAGGGCAAGCAGCAGCATGGCAACAACTCCCTGCTTTGATAGGGATACATAATCGCTTACTCTGGGGCCAAATTTGGAGGTGAAAAACTGCTTACAATGAGAAAAGCATAGGACCAAGTCTTACAGCTACCTAGCATATTATTAAAGGGATTCTTGGTTTCATAGCTACACCCTATGTCAATATCCTTACATCAGTGGGAGGGTTTACTTCCATACAGTCTTCTTAAGCTCTTTTTTGCTGTTATGTATTTTCTCCTCAAAAGTGAACATGTGTAACTTTCGCTCAACAGCAGCCACTGTGGCCACAAGGGGTGATTACAGGAGAAAAGCAGGGTGAATTTCTCTACATTTGTTTTACATTTTTCTCTATAAGTTTTTCTTTTAAATTTTTCAGAGATTCTCTTGACTCAGTTGCTTTAATTTCATCATTATTAGCCAACTTGACCTGAGAGAGAGTGGAAAAGGACCATGCATTATTTAGAGAGCTGGATACAGCCCTGCCAGTTAGCCTTGCTGCCATTTTGCCTCAGTGGTGAACTGCGGTACTGCAAAAAAAAAAAAAAAAAAAAATCTCCTGTGGCCCATTCTCCCCATGGAAAACCGTTATAAGAGGACCAGGAAGTGAGAAGACTTTTTTGGCTTATGTGCTAGATGATCAATTTTGTCTTCGGTTTTCTTAATACATGGAATGGGACCAGAAGTAGGAAACAACTATTGTTTGAGGTATTGTGCATGTACTGTATGTCTTATTTTACTCTTTTGATTAAATAACCGAAATGTTTATCTGCAATATGCGAAAATGTAGTGTAGCAGTAGCAAAAGTGAAGTGAGCAAACTAACTCTGTAAAGTCAGTTATACACACAACAATATGTAGCTAAAGTTAGCAGGTATTAGCCACTGATTGTACTTCTTTAAGCAAAACTTGACTAGATTTTGTATAAATCATTATATATCAATGTAATAAGCTATTATAATCCTAAATATAAAATAATTGTTGTAATTTCTACTATATTGATATTAATTTCTAAATTAGGAGTACCTACATATTTCTCTTCTCATCTTACATTGTTTGTGTAGGTTCACAGGACATGGCTGATTTGTACTCACGTGCCGCTCTTTATTCTGACTTTTTTGCTTTTCTTCAGCTCGTTGCCATCTTTGAACCATCTGTAGGTCGGGACAGGGCTCCCCGTGGCCTCACACTTAACTGTGAACTTGCTTCCCTCGTCCACTATTAATGGATTCTTCATCGGTTTTAACTTTGGAGCCGAAGCTAGAAAACAGAGAAAGAGAAAAACTGCTTGTTATTAACAAGTACAGACAGAAACTTGATCACAGTTTAGTTTGCACAGTTCATGTATAATAGCATGTTGGGTGTTTTAGGAGATACAGCAGGACAAAGAAGGACAGACAGACAGCAATGGAGCCAGTCATCCCTCTATGGACTGAGCCAACAATTCTCTAATGTGACCACCAGATGTTGTCACCAGATTATCAACTTTGCCTCAGACTAATAAACAGGCTGAATTTCACTCTGGCTTTGCTGCTATAAAAACACCTGAGGCAATATTTAGCAAACATCCACAAGCTGATGAAGAAAATCTGTTCACAAATGCAACCCGACTGCAACACAAACGCTATGTGTGTGCAACCGCAAACCCATGCGCAATTAAAAGCAACTCCTAAACAAGAAAATATTTTGACACTATGATAAGACGTTTGTTGTGATGACAGTATATCAAAAAGAAAGCGCTCTTTTATCTGTTACAGTACTGTGCTAACCTGCAAACCCTGTTCAAGTCTATTGCAAATCCTGGAGATTTTGACACTTTTTACAATTTTTGTGTAATGTTGAGCTGTGTTGCTATAGTCATGACTGGTGATGGAATTGTGTCATTGTGTATCTGTAGTCTTCTACCCTGTAAGCAGACTGCAGTAAGTGTGTGACTTTCAAACAGTGTTCCAACTAAATGTTTTAATGTTTACTATACGTGAAGAAACTTCGGCGTGAAATGTTCCATAATTTCTTGCAACTTTTTTTTCTTATTCAATGTGAAAAATGATCTGTGTCCAAACGCACACATACATGCACACACAACAAACACTCACACAAACCTTCCAGCTGACAGCTGCACACATGTTTAGGAGAAGACTCATCTAGGGCGGAGCACGAGAGCAGGGGTGAACAAGGGTCAACCAGGGGCTGGCCAAGATGCCCCCCTCTCACTCACGCTCTCTCTCTCTCTCTCTCTCTCTCTCTCTCTCTCTCTCCCTTTCACTTACACAAAAACACCCCCTCCCTTCCTCCATGTGTAACATTTACAATTTCATGTATACATTGAACTGAGTAGTCCTCCAAATTACAGCTGTTTGCTGTGCATCACCTCTAAAGGATGACAGCAGAATGAAGACAAACAAAGCATGACAAGCAAAATGAGGTATACATAGGTAATGACTTCAATTAAACATAGAAATAGAGGTGCACCAAATTTATCCCCCGTTGTCCTCTTTTTTGAGAGACTGTCCTACTTCACTGACCTGGTAAAGGCGACATGTCTGCACAGAAAGAAAAACCTTAATGATGCTGCATTTTTCATGTTCTTTGTGGATTTAAGCAGACAGTTGTGATGAATTTGGGGCACAGTTACAGGTTTGCATCAAAAACAGCATTTTGACACTTCAAATTTACCATTGCAACTTCCAATGTGATATACATCTACAACTTACAAAGTTCAGGTAAGAATGTTTGGCCATAAATTGTGCTCATCAAACCCCACCCTCCCATAGCTGATGACTGAAGACTGTAAATATTACCAAGTTCACCTCTCTCAACCCCCACCTGTTGCTAATGCACTCCAGCACTGTATTACATACGATACATATTATATCTGTAATGTAAAATCTTCATACTACTATGTATCAATGTTGTAATAAGTGCCTTGTTCATTGCGCTGTTATACTGCTCTGTTACAGTTTACCTGCCATGCATAAGTGCCTTTTATGTATTATACAGTATAGAGATAGAGGACACTACTCCTATGCCCATATGTCTCTGTATTGTTTTTAACTATCTAACTTGTTGTATAATACATTTTTATTATCTCGTTTTCATCTTATTATCTTATTTTTTACCTTGTTTTCTATTGCTGCTGGTCTCTGAGAGTTACCAAAGAGAGTTACCAAATTTTGTTGTACGCCTACAATGACAAATAGCGTCTTATGTTTTATCTATAAAAAATAATTTAAAAACATATAAGTTAGCTATTGTGAAAATGTCACTGTCATAATTTCTGCAATTTGAAGGAGGTATTCAAAACAGTGTTCACAGTATTCACATGCAACCAATCCGGTAGATGTGGATATTAAAGCTCTCTGTTGGTTGGTTGTGAGTATGTTAGTCTGCTGTGCTACCTCTGGTCACTTTGCTCTAATACTCATGACAGGAGCCAGAGGTCACATATCATCAGGTCCAGCCATTTGAGCTCTCTGGAAATGATTTCTCAGGTACACACCCTTGTATCTTTTCATTGTTTC
Source organism: Thunnus albacares (assembly GCF_914725855.1). Taxonomy (NCBI): domain Eukaryota; kingdom Metazoa; phylum Chordata; class Actinopteri; order Scombriformes; family Scombridae; genus Thunnus; species Thunnus albacares. The sequence continues at coordinate 12,915,781 of NC_058118.1, read as the reverse complement.
ACTTAAAGGGCGATGCCCCTCATTGTTGATGTTGTCTAGATTACTTCTGAAATATGTGCTGTTATGTGTTAGCTTAATTCATACAGTGATATTAGAGCGATCATTGAAAGAGCTGAAGACCTCTGACGTTTACTGACATTTTTTGCCCACTTAAGTAATGGTGGTAATTGCTTAAATCCAAAAGTTGAGTAACATTAATTTGCCCAGTTAAAGAGCACCAATCACCGTTAAAAGTAGGTTTGATTATTCTAGGGTACTGCACAACACATATACTAAGGGAGGTGTGTGTCTGATGTACATTTGATTTCCATTGGAATCACAGATAGTGAAATGTCACATTTAAAATAGACCACATGCAACACAGATCAATGGAAAAGCCTGTATTTTTAGTTCAATAGCAGCTATTTGTTACTAAAATTACTCTGCCGCTGGTTAGACAGTGGACTTTTATCTGTGAACAGCTTCCTGTTGGAAAATGTGACTGATGATATTCATGGAATTTGGAAAATAAAGACAAAGATTCTGAAATGAGGCAGATGTGCCTTTGTACTGTGGTACTTAGTAACCTTAATGAGTTTTTTCTCAAGATGGATCTTTGTGCTGCGATTTCTCGAGCAGTTTGTTCAAGATTTTACTGTCCCAAAAGGGTTTGGGACAATAAAACCCTCATTTATACAGCAAAGCATAAATGTGGTTTTGCTGAAAGTCATAAAATTATACAGGCTGAATTGTATATCGCCATTTAAAATCAACTCTGCAAGCGGTATGGGTTTATCAGTTGCCTCCAGCAAGAGCATGCACTGAACATGAGACTCTTGATGCTCCAGGTGTTCTTCATTAAACATCTTCTGTAATCTAACAAATGTAATGTATTGTATGGGACATGAGGTTTTTAAAAAAAACAGGCTGCATAATGACCTACAGTCCACTGATCTCCCTAATTTTCACATTACGCTGGCTAATGGAAAATTACCAAACATTGTATCCGTTAGTAGTAATGGACAGGAGTTTATTTGCGCAAATGTTCTTGTTCAACTTAACACAATGTTTTGTAACAACATGGTTTGTTCATGAATACCATAAGATATGTTTGATAAACAGCTTTATCACATTTTCATGAATTGTGCTTTAGTTACAAATATAATTTAGCAGGAAAACTTTTATTTGAATCCAATCCATCACTTGGCTGTCAACTTCCATCTTCAATGACAACATTTAAAGAACAGAACTTTCAAAACCCTGCATGAAGATTGTATCTATGCATGTACCATGTTTTAATCAGAGGTCAGTTTAGATGGAGAAAGTGAAATGTGGTTTACTGTATATACTTATCAAAGTCCATGGTCCCAAGCCTGTATAATTGAACTACTGTACATGATTTCCATACACACTCCACTCTGCCAGACTCAGCCCAGCACACCGCCCGAGGAAAGCCTTGTCAGTCAGAGAACAGCAGGAATGAGGTTGCACCATAAAGAAAAATGTTTAGTACTTCGCCTGGACACAGGTCTGTCCTTGCCAAGCAAATTAAACGAGCTTTGTCCTTGCCTGGAAGATTTACAGAAACACAGGACTGCACTTCTCATCAACCCAGTAAGCCAGATGTGTTGAGGGTCCGCTCTGTCTACAGGATACAGTTATAATGAAGACACAGGAGTCCATCAGACACTCTAGCTTCAAAACACAGATGTTTAACATCATTTTCCGTAGAGATTAGTCTTCATGTCAATGTTAAATACTGTCTCTTTTATCTGCATTGCACAAAATAAATTATCAAAACAAATGCCTCTAAACCTTCCAGAAATCATAAGAGACACTACTCTGACAGCGTGGTTAGTGATATACGGTAGTTATTCATCTTTGAAATGACAGATGTGAAAAACAGAGCATCATACAGTAGATAGTTTGACTGACATGACGTACAAGGTCAACTGTACTTGACATGAATCATGTTCATTTTAATTGTGATTAATGTTTTTTTTTTATATAATTGGAAATGAAATAATTTCTTGGACACTAACAGTTGTCTCATTTTCCATTACACCAGTGGAAAAAGTGTCAGACAGAAATGATAAACCCTTGCCTCAACAACAGCCTGATTCTCTCTTTTTGAAGCGGAGGGGCAGCTGCAGACATGGACTATAAAAACCAAATTTGAGAATAGAAGCCTATCCGCCGTGTCAACAGCTCATGCCTTGGGTAACAGTTGGAAAACTCGGCCCAGAAAGAGGTTCAACAACAAAGTCACTTGATGAATTAACAATGCATTGCTCATATTGAGTTAACATTTCTGTTTTACTTCCAGGAGCTTAGAAAAGGAATCTGAGGCATGCCTTTGTATTTTCCCTCCTAGACAAAGTATCCCTGATTACTCTGGTGTTATGTCACTTCACTGCACGTTGTCAAAAGACAAATTACATGGTGAGACAGCTAGAGAAATGGGTTTTGCATGTGGGAATGGTCTTTAGACACTGCACACTAGTCACTGTAACACAACATCTGTTCAAAGAGATCATTTCAACAGCCTCCCACCACAACCAATGTACTTTCACCAAATAATTAGCTGTTGCATTGTTTATATATGACTCAAAACCCTCTACTTCTCTCTCACTAAACTCTACAGAAATGCTACTAATGTGTTACTTTTCCTGATTTGGTCAATCCTTATCTTTTTACCCAGACATCCAGACAAATTTAATTTTATAGAACTTTTCTTTCATTGAAACTAAGGAAAACAGATTTTTCTGTAGTAGAATTTCACAGAAATTCCAATCTTTTCTGGATTATATGTGGTTGCACAGTGAAGAGTATAACCTGCAACCTTTTGCCACTTCTTCAAAAGTTTGAATTGTGTAGGCTTGCAAAAAGATCAACAAAACTCCATGTCATTTGCAATAAAAGTTCAAAGGACACTGAAGTGAAGTGGAATTTAAACAATTACTGTTTCCAAATAGAGCTGATTGCCAATCCCTCAGGAACCAATGAACACGGCAGAAAAGCCAAAAAGCCATCATAAATGCCACTTCTGTGGGTGAATTAGGCAAAAACATTCATATTTTCTTACAAGCAGAACTGGACTCCATTGACAGTTTGATGACATGAATACTGGAGCCAAATATTTTATCAGCCACGGTCAACATGATTGTCTCCGTCACTACCACAGAAAAGGTTTTCCTCCACAGTGAGGACATTTTTCTTATTGACTGAGCAATCCAGTTCTTCAATGTCAACTGGAGTACTTCTCTAGATGTCTGCAGTTCTGTATCAAAAATGGACACACAGCACACAACATACTGCATTAGGGCATGCTGCCAACTAACACAGTGACTTAATTTTGTGATAGAATATAGAGATTTTATATAATATTTATGGCCATATAGTTTTGCCCGACTTTCAGATCAACCATATTTCAAACTGGTTGTTTTAACAACAGTTAAAACTATGGTGTAAATTAGTGTCAGTCATTGTTTTGTACATGAAATAATGGTTGGTATAACTGGATGACAACAAGTTACTGTAATTTACAAAGTGTGAACATCTTTGCGCTCAAGCAGCTCTTACCATGTCCTTGAGTGCTAAAATCACCAACATGGAAAGCCAAAACTGAGTCCAGAGTCATCTCCTCACACTTTACCAGGTGTTTAACCGAGGTCTGCTTCAATTGCCTTTACAAAATCTAGAGAACGATTTTGTGGCTTCAACGTTTCTTTGCTCTTTTGCAATAGTGGTTACAGTAACTTTTTATTAAGTAGAGTTCATTACTGTTATTTAACTGGTACTTACTTTATACTTATTATTTATCTAATTATCAAATGATTTCCCTTTCAATAGTAGTCTTGTGTAAATCTGTAAAAGTAACATGACCATTTTCTACCCTAGTTATGCTACAAAAGGTCTTCATTTAAATCCACAGCATTCACCCACTTCTTAGTAAATGAGCTTTATGTTCAGGTAGTTTTCATAGTATTTTTGAACACTTTAGTCACCACTGTGTTCAATGTCCCAACTGTGCTACAAAAAGCCACATGCAAATACTGAATAAGAATAATTTCCTTGATATTTGCCTGGCAGCCACCAGATGTACAAAAGAAAAGTATGTTACACAAGTGGCCAATTTCGGTAAAACCTTTAGAACTAAAAGTTTGTTCCACTAAGCATTATTTTTACATTTACAGTTAATGAAATGACTTCATGTAATGTGAAAGGGCCGTTAGTACAGTTAGTTCAACTGCTCTTGGCTGTTCGTTTGGGTTCGCCCTTCACCACGGTTGGGTCCTTTTGGCTCTCATTGACTCCTTCTCTTTCGTGTGTCATTTAAAATCGCATTAAATGGCCATTGTAGGTTGAATAATTAGCTATGTTTTATGTTGTGACAACATTGTGATTAAGGTCTGGTTAGGTTTAGGCACAAAACCACTTGGTTAGGGTAAGGAGAAGGTCATGGTTTGAGTTAAAAGACCCAGTTTTGTCGCTAGAAAAACAGCTGCAAATGTCCCTACGTCTAACGAAAAATACCCAGTTTTGCCGGTTGAAACAGGAAGCAAGCAGTGGTCTCGCACAGTGGTCCCTGCAACCAACCTTCTACCCAACCACCCAACCTGCCTCTTCCTAACATGAAAGTCAACTCATATAGATGTCATCTGAATGACGTCACTTTCCCTGTGATACATATTATAGAAATGTTGAAACATATTGAAACATAGAGATTCAATGTATGCGTGGTTTGCAGAAATGTACAATGCCAACATTTTATTCTGGCAAATGGGCTGACACCTAGCAAGCCAAAAAGATGTTTCTCATGATTTGGTAGCTCAAACAAGGGAAAATAAGAGTAAATACTGTATTGCACCTCAACAGGTGGGGAGAGAAAGGAGACCAATGGGATGTCTGTGTTACTGCTGATGTATTGTTTCTGCTTGAGGTGTTACACCCTTTCAGATGGACACCGTAATTCGAATTCAGTGTACTTCTCCCAATCTGGGCAACTGACACTGGTCGTCAGCCATTCATATTATGGATGGAAATTTTGCTTTAATATCACTTATGTTATTTATGTACTATCCAACTAATTTACAAAGAGAGAAACATAAACAGAGAGGCACAAGAGAAAGATAGATGAATGGCGAAATCATACACAAGTGGCCAAACGACAGACATCAAATGTTATATTTGATTTAATTTCTTGCAAGGGATGTCAGTTTGTTTTCTGTTGATGTAGTAAAGTAATAAAACATGATACCAAGAAGGGAGCTTGTATAGTAGTTGCCAAACATTGTAACAGTATGGCAGCCTAAAGTGAAACATACACTTACAACATAAAAACCAGCTATTTTAAAAGTTCAATCTTCGGATTGCTTTCAACTTAATTATTTAAATATGAATTATATTTCTTTGAGAACTAGCCTTCAGAAGACTTATTTTTGATTTGTGGTTTCAATTAGCCATGTTTTGAGACCATCAGTGCACTTTTACACAATATATAGGGTTTCTCTATGCATAGATTAATAGGTGTTTTATAGGCACTCTAACACTGTATTTACAGGTCAGATGAATGAAGAGTGAGACAGCTTTAGCTGGCTTTCTGATTTGTTTTCCAGTTCCCAGTTGCTGTTTGTATCAGCAAACCAAAAAGCTACTTTGTAAGAGCAATTATATGAAGGAAGATCACAGCTGAATTCGAAGCTGAGGTTGTCTGAGGCTTCAACACCTCCTCCTCTGACTACTGAATTCTATTAAACATTTTGTTGCTGAATTATTTAAGTAGCTCTATTTCAATTATAAAGGTGTGGTAGGTGTTAGAACATGATAAAAAGCATCTGGCACAAAATGAAGGAGCCTACTTTTCACTTCCGTAACTAATTATTATCAGACTCACTATGCACGTAAACCCAGCCACAGACAGAAACTTGTTGTGATTTGTCTTGACATAAGATAAGATGGATGGTAGAGTTGTACGAATTATAATATCATCACCAGCAAAAACATATTTATGTAGGTCAAGCAGGCTGTACAAGGATTTCTACTACTTGAAAAAATGGAGACGTGCATCTATGCTGCATTGTACTGATGACAGATTTGATGAAATGCCTGTAGCTTTTTGCACTCCCTCTCTTATTCATAAAAAAGACAACCAAGTTGCACAGTTTTTCCCTCCCTCAGGTATCTTTTCTTTGCAATAAGGACTAATATTTTAGCACAAATACCTTTGTTAGCATCTGTACAAGTTATGCAACATTTTTTAAAGAGTGTCAACTTTCAGCCACAATGCACATGGCTTTCAAAAAAGAAACCTGTAAGGAAATCACTATGTAACATTGCAGCAGCAGTATGCCCTAAATCAACTTTTTGGTGTGGTCCAAATGCTAAAGACGTCATAGCCCTTGAAAGGGCAATTATAGCTGAGAAATACCTGCTGTGAGGTAATCGCCATAAATAAATGTGGAAAAGTTAATTCTCAGGTGAGGAACACAAGACAATACTGTCTTGTTCCTCTCATGTTGGAGACGGCTGACTGACATGCAAGCATACACTGTCTCAACAGAGCGCTCATGGGCTAGATTACATACAATTATATCTTGACACACCTCACACCAAGCACGTGGATGCACATGCATGCACATGCAGTACAGTATATAACATATTATCCACAATGCAGCATGTTGGTGCATCTATGAAAAAAAGTTGAGCTGAAGCAACAGCTTTAAAAAAAAGTTTTAGAACATTGCGCAATACCGTTCAATAACAGTCATAAAGCACACAAGAAAACTTTAAGAAAAAGAGAAAAAAATGATTAATGAGTCCCTATACAGCTCGACCAGCTGCAATGAAAAATCCGCTAACTCATGTCTAGTGAAGCTCTGAGACCACCTTGGACCTGCAGCAAACTGTTACAGTGCTAACAAGGCGTTTCAGCCACTTAAACTCAAATCTATCCTGACGATATTTTATGCCCCTTTACCTAGACCTTCACATGCCTAAATTTAACTGCCTGGTAACATTTTTGAGTGACAAACAGTAGAATTGTCAATTGGGGCGGCTGTGGCTCAGGAGGTAGAGCAGGTCGTCCACTAATCGGAAGATCGGCAGTTCGATTCCCGGCTCCTCCAGTCTGCATGTCAAAGTGTCCTTGGGCAAGATACTGAACCAAAAGTGTATGTGTGAATGGTTAGTTCCCTCTGATGGGCAGGTTGGGACCTTGCAGGGTAGTCCCTGTACCCATTCAGCGTATGAATATGTGTGAATGGTTGACACTTTGAGTGGTCAGAAGACTAGAAAGGAGCTATACAAGTACAGTCCATTTACCATTTGTCACCACTCAGACATACAATAAAAGAGATGCTAATCTACATTTATCTGAGCGCTTTTCACAAAATTTTGTGAGACTGATTTGTTTACTTTGCACACCAGTGAAGCAAGTTAGCTAGCTAAATAATCTTGATCATGATTATCTTTCAATCTAAGCACAGACAACAGAGGTAGTATACAGGAAGCTAACGTACTATTCTGACTTTGTATAAATTTCGACTCTTTTAAAGCCTCTGTAAATTTGGCTTGAAATAGCAAAGATGCAGTGAAAATAGAAAACCTAGTTCAAAAACAGCTCATTTTGCTGTTTAGACCATTTCTCAAGACTGTGTAGATGTGGCACATCACGTTTTGATTGACTACCGCACCGGCTACGGGGGGCTGGCTAACTACAGTAGCTAACGACTGGGTTTCCATGGTGTGGAGCCACGCTTCTAACTCACTGAGCCTTGCCACAACACGGTAAATATACTACATTTATTATAAATACCATTATCACTAAAGGAGGCAGGGGATTAGTTAAACATAAGACACACTGAGCAAGAGAGAGCATTAGAGCAAGAGAGAGAGCGGGAAGTCATCGCTTACTGCTGAGCTTAAGTAATTAGCAGATCTGAAAAACGCGTGAACAACTGTGTGATTAGCAAGAAAGTCACTAAAAGAAGGAACAAGCTAAGAGTACTGGAGCAGAACTAGTATACGTTTAAATGTACAGCGGGTAATTAGCCACAGTAATGAAGATTATAGCAAGATTAACTGGGCTGAGATGCAGAAATGCTACCGATGAAACAGAAACTCTGCCGGCAACCGGAAATAAGACGTAATATGCTTACCACAGCACGTCACGTTGTTTATGATTGGTTCACGGAATTAATTGCGTAATTCTCATAATAAATGTCCAAGCATAACCACACCCAATTCAAACCCAATATCAGGAAGGTTTACAAAAGCTTAAATGACAATATTTTGAATTTGGATTGAAACTAATTTCTAATATTTTGTAGATGCTTACTATTTTGTACATAAGACCCTAAATTACATAGTTAGAGGGATTGTGGATTTCAGTGGCTGTAGTACATTTTCTTATTTTTACAGACATCATGTCACAGTCACACTTCTGGTTGTGCACACTTTTTCAGATTTGTTGTGCTGTAAAACTGCCAAATGATAACTTCTTTTGAACAGATTGTTGTTACTCATAGGTAATTACAAGCTGGCATCATTTATTACAGAGCCAGATCAGACTAAAGTAAAGTCATCTCTAAAAGTGCTATTTGATACCTTTCTTTTTATCTTGGATGACCCAATTTGGACCAACAACACACCTGATGCGGTGCATGAATAGGTTACCATTAGTGTTGACACACCAAGCATCACCCATGAGCATGTCTTCATTTTGACCTACTTTGAAAGCTCCATTTAACAATGGGAAACCAGATAGTTTCACACAGGTTACCCATTTACCCACTTTTGTGATAAATCAATAATAGAACTCATTTTAAGGAAAATGATGATTCAAGATCTGATTATCATGCTCTGGATACATTTTTAACCAACATGAGATGTATATCAATGAGCAACCACACTGACAGTTACAATGTTAAATATATAGAGATAAAATAAAAAAAAAATAGACATATATAGTTTATTTTCATTTGTTTCATTTTGTGAAAAGCAGAGAACATAAAACAGAACATACACACAGACGCGCGTTTTCTCTGTTTGTACAGCAGCTGTGCTTGTTGATTCACAAAGATGCCAAAAAGTATTCTGCAAGCACTCTTTGTCCAGCGTATTGTTTATCTTAACGTGTTTATAGATCACAATCAAACTTGGAATTAATAATTAATTCCTATATTAAACAATAATAAAACAAGTAAATTAACAACAGATGCTACAAACAACTTCAGTAGCATATTTAAGATTAAAAAAGTGCAATTTTAATACTTAGGAGGCCTACAAAAAAAAAAAAAAAAATCACATTACTTAAAAATGTTAAAGCCAGTCTTGAGGGTTATCTATAGGAAACTGACAGGAGTGACAGTAGCAGGTACAAAATGGCTACCAACATGTAAAGATGCTGTCAATAATTCAATATTTGATTAAAACAAGAATGGCACATAGTAAACAGTCAGAATCATAGTATTGTCCTTAAAGTGTCACTGAAACGGGGGTTGGGCTTCCCCATGACCTGAGGTCAAACTACAGTGACATGCTGCAGCTTGTAGGAACCACCACTGAGCAAGCATATTGCTACGTTTGTGACTCCGAAACACAAGCAGCTCCCATGATATCCCTAAGTCAAAGTAGCATCCAGTGAAAGTACAGACTTTCATGTTAGGTGACTCACCACAGACTCGGAATTAAGATAAGCATTGAAAGTCCCCAAGCGACTCTTAAATTATTAACCCTGTCAAAGAGTGCGTAATGAAATATTATATTGCGCTACACAAACAACACTTTTATGATAAAAGAAGCAAAAAGGCTGATTTTTTGTTTTAAAACACTGTGATAATGTGGGACAGTATGTGTGAAAACGTGATCAAATGTGATGAATTAACAAAAACCTTTAAAGCACAGCTATAACCAGCCATCGCTTTTCAGAGAGCTCATAATACAACTGTGCTTTGGCTCTATGACGTCCAGAGCTTGTTTTAAATGTTTTTGTTGATTTTCTACGCATGTCATATTACCATTGTGCTGCCAAAACCAGATGTGCCTCTACACGCTGTCCACATTAGGAGACCAATCCATGTGACAACCTGGCGGCAAGCTTTGACAAGCCAAAGGGATACTTTGATCCACACTTCCGTAATACAGTAACACAAACTTAATCTCACTTTTTCTCTCCAAGTCTGTCTCTCTCTGTCTCTCTCACACACACATAAATATTTATATATGTATATATACATAAAATGTTACACAGATATCACCATTAATTTCCCTTTACCTGTAGCGGGATCGCTCTCTTTCTCCTTTTGTCCTCTCTTACCCCCCTTCCTTTTCCCTTTCTTTTCTTTCTTCTTGTTCTCCGTCATGCTGTCAGAAGAAAAGTAAATCCTCTCAGGAAAAGACACCGAAAAAAAAAAAAACAGGTAGTCCTATTGGGAACGTGTGGCAAGTGGGCACCACCAAACTCTGAGCCTGTTAGAGCGTCTCTCCTCCTATATACACTCACACCAATCAAGTACAGCAAGGAACCACCTACTCACAGCAGGGCAGAGAGAGGGGGAGAGAGAGAGAGAGAGAGAGAGAGAGAAAGGGAGAGGGAGGGAGGGAGCAGGGAGAAAAATAAGGAGAGAAAGGTACTGCTCAAGAAACTAAGAGGGGAGAAGTGAGAGAATACAGAAGGAGGGAGGGAAGAAAGAGGGAGGGAGGGAGCAGGGAAGGCATTTCCCATTGCTTTAAGGCAATCAACTGTTCCCTTACTGGATCTATCAGATAAGCAGTGGCTCTTCCAGTCCCTGCAGCCATAACCACAGTCCCATGTAGTCCACACAAAAATCTCAAGTTGGCCCAGTCAAGCTCCATGGCCCCCCGCTTGAAGCCAACTCTGTTTCCCCTACCCCCAGAGCATCTTCTCCTTTGTAATGACCCATGCAAAAGTGGAGCGAGTAACCAGTTAAGTTGTCCCCTCTGCACTGCTGACCCCACCCAGATAATTCTGGCGGAGACCTGCCTTTGCCAGGTTGATGTCGGGGTCCCAACGTACTTCACATCTGGTTCGGATTTGCCGAGCACAGATTCTGTAGATACGTGTAAGAGAAAACGGTGTGTGAGGTGCTGGATGTCAGATCACAATCTGTGACAGACTGCTCCTTACAAAATTACTCAAAATCATCTCTGGCTTCCAGGGCTGCTCCCCTTCCTCACCTCTCTTGTCTGTCAGTCCCCCTCTTAGTACTACAGGCAAGTTCCAGCATGTCTGTGGATGTATCTCTCTCTCTCCCTGTCGCTGTTAGCCAGGTGTCGCCGATATCCATGCAGCAAAAAAAAGGATTTAGAACCATAAAAAAATCTTTTATCTTATAAAAAAACAGTTTAATGCAAGTGATACAAGACTCTAGTGTTCTGCAAATGCATTTTTATTTCTGTAAGGTGAGTGAGTATACCTTTGGTAGTATTCAGGCAAAGCATAGAGGAAAGTAGGGCAGGGGAAACTCATGAGATAAAGGTAGGACATGACTGAGTTGAAGGCCAGCAGGGGCACACGTCTGGCTCCAGAAGTGGCAGAATAATAATAATAAAAAAAATCTGAGCATGGAACTTTCTTAAAGTGACAACTCTTTCCCTTACTTTAACAGCAAGAACGTATTTTACTCACAATATCTTAACTTCAGAAAAGCTTATTTGTTTATTTTCATTTCTTCATGTAGCCCAACCTACATGATGATCTCAGTCTTATTTTTTCTGATTTCATGCTGACTGAACTTCACTGTCCTACTAAGTGGCAGGTAACCAAAATACGTTGAAACAACAAAAGAGTGACTCTCAATGAAACTCGTGCAATGGGAGTAAAAAAAAAACTGTAGATGAGTCATGAGCGGGGCCCTCCCGTGGTTTGTCTCGGTCCAGCCCTCAGAGGATTCATGACGTTTCTATGGAAGAGGCGGCAACAGCATGGACTGGAAGGGGCAGCGGAAGGGTCATGTCTTGACAGGTCAGCACACTCAACAGCATGAGCCTCAAATGTGGGCAAGAAGACTGAAGAGGTCAAATTTAGTTCAGGGTTTGACATGCCAATCAGGTCCAATATAGTGCTTCTCCTGCTTCAAAAAATAATTGCTCTTTCCTCTCTCCTCTCCTTTCCTCTCCTTTCCTCTCCTCTCCTCTCCTCTCATCCCAGTGGTCGTTCTTGATGATCTAATCTGTCAGCAGAGGTAACTGAGTACTGGCAGGGACTACAGTGTGTCAGAGAGCTGCCCCTGCCGCCCTATCTCCCCCCAATCTCAACACTCACTTCCTCCTCCACTACTCAACAAGATGAGGCTCGTTCTAGGCCTGTGAGTCTGTGGGTGGGCATGCAGTTTATGTATGTGTCAGAAATGTGAGTATTTGTGACGTCAGGACGAAAAGGAGTGAGACTTTCAGAATGATGGGCTCTAGATCTGGAATACGATTTGGCTGTGTGTGTGCCTCACTCAACATCTCTCAACCTGCTCCTCCATGATCCCAGGATTATCTTAAAGCCGATCCACACAAGATGTAAATTAGTGAAATGTAACATTTGCTGACACGAGTTATGAGGGTGTACTGTAGCTGTAGGAGCATTGGGAGCACATTAACCTTCGGGGTGGTGTGAACTTTAAAATGCAGTCATCCTCTGCAACTTTTTGCTTGAACTTGCTGAACTGCTGCTGAACTGGAAAGAAATGCGAAGATTTTGCTGCATATAGCATAGATGCAAAAATGTATGACTACACGCCACTTGCGCCATTACAAAAAACATGGACGTGCAAAAAAAAATGCATGAAGAAAAGGGAAAAGGGAGGGAGTTGTAGCACACTACAAACTGAGAATCAGCTGAGAAAATTGGGTTATATTTTTGTCCACAAGATTTGAGCCCTGAACAAGGTTGCATTAGTGGAGTACAACGAGATTCTGAAATGAACTCCATTTTTCACACCCAGTCACAAATATGGTCACGGACATGTGCATCTAAATCTCTTTCTCTTTTTTCTACTACTCGAAAGCATCTGCTGTTTTTCAACAGCCGTGGGCTGTCCTTGGATCAGGGTCTGGAGGTGGAGGGGCACAGTGGGCCAGTGTGGGAGGAGTATGACTTGAAGAGCAAATTCAAAAAAAAAAAAAAAAAATGGAGCCAACCCCTGAAAGTCCTGACATGGATCCTTTGTATGCCCTGCTCATAAATGCTCCACAGGCCCCATCTCCGCCTGCCTCCTAATCCCTCTTCGCTGCTCCCAGAAAAGGAGAGACAGCTTTCCCGTATGATGGAGCTGAGAAGCTCCCTCCTAACAACAGCATACCTGCACATCATCACACTGATATTGCTCAACAGCACTCCTGCCCTTTCACGGGCACAAGAGTTTATCTTTTTAGACATAATGGCTTTAAACAGCCATTAGGTTATGTTGTTTAGATCTGTCTGCTTTTTTGCCAACAAAGTGCATATGGATGTGGGGTGGGGGTGTGGGTCGGGGGCTTAAAGCAGAGTATAGTGCTTGCTTTTAACACATGTCTGTTGTCTTGAGGGGTGAAGCAAGGGCAGGGAGGGAGAGAGAGAGAGAGAGAGAGGACACAACATTTAAGAGAAACAGGAATGAGAGAGGATAAATGGAGAGGAGAGGAGGGAAGGAGGGAGGGAGGAGTGACAATAATGTCCTCTTCATCAGATGACAGAAAACAGCCCCACCTGCTGATATCCACCTTTTAACAAGGTATCTGCTTCCTCATCTGGTATGTGCCTGATTGCCAAAATAAAAAACCTGCCCATCCAGCTGCAGTATCTGGTAGGAAAAATGCGTAAAGCCCACGTCTTTGTCTTTTTCACCCTACTCTTGCTGCTTTCCATGTGTTTATACTGTAAGAGTCTGCGCAAGCAGCTTTCTGTATGAATGACAGACAAAAGACGAGAAGCATGTGACGAGACACTGAAGACTTATGTCACTGGGTGGGCTGGTGAAGCCCCCTTAAGGGGAGACACGACTCAAATCAATGTCAGTGACATCTGGAGGCCCGAGGAAGGGGCTATTTTCTCAAGGTCAGCTGTGCCAAGGTCAACTGAGATTCCAAATCTGAGTGTTACTAATGACTCTGCTCAGCAACAGCTGAGATCAGGAACACAGAAGTGAGACAAGAAACTGCATTCACTGCCTCATTTACAACATAGCAAATGGATGGATGATTTCAAATCAAGCATGGTTGTCTGGTATTTACACAGAGCTTCTAAAAATCAAAGAGAAACAGCAAGAAAGAATTTAAGTGTTAAACAAGGAAGTGATCCTGGGTGGATTCAGGCTCTTTGACGTTTCCGCAGCACATAGCTGTCACCATGGTAACCACAGTCTTAAGGGTAGCAACTAGAGTATGTGAGAGAGAGAGAGATGTGGAAGGGCGGAGTGAGGATGAGAGACAGCGAGAGAGAGACAAGAAAGGATGCGAGCGAGAAAGTGGGTGATAATGTGTAAGAAATACAATGGGAGGAAGAGCGAGAGAGGCAGAAATTAAAGGAAGGTAAGAGCGTTGAAGAGAAAGAAGAGGAGAGAGGGAGACGGAGCGAGATGAGAAAAAACAGAGAGCGAAACAAAGAAACACAGAGAGAGGTATCCGCTGAGCAGCTGCAGCCTGGCCACTGTATCGCTCCATAAGAGAGATGTCCATGAGTAAGCTTGTGCCAAGCCTGCTGGGAAGCACTGCAGTAGCATCTCAGAGAGGGGAGATGACAAACATCAGCACTGAGCATGCTCCACTCTCAAGGCCACTGAGAAAATGAGATTTCAGCTCTTTAGCCTCTCAGTTTGTTCAGTTCTCCAGCTCTATTCCAGCCTCCATCTGTCACTACCCATCTTTCATGAGCACATCACACCACCAGTTCCTCTCAGTGCTTCAGATGTGGCTCCATGTTGGATAAAGTCTGACTGATGTGTCTGATTACTGATTGATTTAATGGTAAGAGGCATATTTCCCACTTATGGCCGTGCTGACTCATATTGTGACAGGTTTGATTGGGGGCTGAGAGGAACAAGAGATGAGCATAGCAACTCATCAGCCAATAGGGCATGATACTGCAATAACAGGCCAGCACCACAGCAGCCTCGCACACAGACAGCCCTTTTGCCAGATGTGATCTCTGTGCTTCTGAACTCTTGCTGATCGTCCTCCTTATCTGGACGGCTGCCAGAGCTGCACTGTACATGACATTTGTGTCAGACCTACAATTAAGCTGAGGTTGATTTTCTGCTTTTTTTTTTTTCTAGTTTTTTTTTTTTTTGCTTGTTCTGCAGGCAGACAGACAGACACACCCACGCCAGGATACGATTGTGTGTTTTTCCCTGTTTCATGACTGAAAATTGATGCTTTGCTCTGGCATCAGTCACGGTTATGTGATGAAGTGTGTGGTTTTGTGTGTGCGAAAGAGACAAAGTGTGTGTGCACTGTATGTATTGTATGTGTGTGTGTGTGTGTGTTTGAGGCCACAGTCTAGTTGAAAAAGAAGCTGTAGAGGATGTCAATTGCCACTCAACTTCCACTGTGACTAAAGTACCGAACACTGTAAAATCATTTTCTGCTCGCTGATAACATTGGTGATAAAAAAATTTGTATCAAAGTTCATTTTCTATATATCTTTCCTCACTGATAACAAAGAGCCTCTCAATTGGACAATAATAGCTTATTGCTATGCTACGGAAATAGCACAAATATTTTTAATGACAGATGCTGTCTGAGCATGACTTTGATGATCCTCTTAAACAAAAATCCGCTCTATCTTCTTAAGGCTGGCTGATTGAATCTCTCTATCTCTCGTTCCCTCTCTGCATTTTTCCTCTTTTTAAACGTATTTATTTTTCAGTCTGTCTCTCTCTGCCTGTCTCCCTCCCTGCTGTCTAAGGGAGAGATAAAGAGGTTTGTGTGACTGTGAGCAGATTGACTTGAAGATAGAGGCTGAAAGCAGATCTCTTCCACCTCCTCATTCTGCTCTTTCTCTCTCTCTGCTCTCACCCAGATGAATAGACAAACAGTCTCCCACATGCTCTCACAGTTTATCAAACACACACCCACATAGAACCAGGTCTTCACGCAAACACATATGTGCGCTCTCACCAGAGAGAACAACACACACTCAATCTAAGTGTCCTCAGGCCGACAAAGTATACACTGTCACACTCAAATACAAACATACCCCCACAAACACGCACATAGGCATACGCATACAAACACACAGGTGCATCCACATGTAAATAGAATAAGCACATGGGTCATTGATGCATTCAAAATGGACCTGTTTTCCACTCATAGTGTACCTAATACAAACCATTTCCCCGTGTAAAGGAATACTTCATTTACGAAATGGACTTTTAAGACACCACATGTGAATCACAACATTACATCAAGCTTGTTGGGTGTTTTTTTCCATTGCGCACACGTTTTTCTCTCTAAAACCAAATGACTAAACTTTGTAGTTTTTTTTCTTACATGGTGTCATTGAATATCATTTTAAATGTGTCAAAGAATATGTCATTAAAGATCTATTTTGAATAAATTCATCTTAAAAAGGAAGACTTTTCAAAGTCATTTTTATTGTCTGTGAATGCACACTTGGATGCGCTGAATTATTCACAATGTCAATCTCAGGAAAGATTTAAATGTAATTCTTCCTGCCAGGTAAGCCCCAACCTTCACAATATTTTTGTGAGCAAACCCGTGACTGCAAGAGTTAATACTTTTCTAAATTGTGGATAATTGTGTGATAAATGTTACTTAAGTGTATATTAATCTATCATTTAACTTTTCGTGCATGATTGAAATCGACTTTAAACTGGAGAGATGTAAATTTACACGAGGGAAAACACGGGAAGGTTGTGCTCTTATCAGCAACCATCCCCCTTCAAAAACATACGTGCATCCGCTCTCTGCTTTGCATTCTTCGCATCAAATCAAATTCCTTTTGCGCTCTGCACTTGTCCTTTATCTCCAGAATGTGCTTTTAGAGCAGCACAAACATGTCACAATGAGGACACTGTGCGGAGTTTCACACAGAGTGAAACCAGCTTCTGATCAAATCATTTGCATTTCTGTTTTTGCCTCTTGTGGCTGAGCTTGGGCTTATCAAGAGTTTTTCTTATCTCTTTGTTTGTTTTTCACCAATGTAGGCTTTTCCTGGAAAACAGGCCACTACGCATGTGTAAGCTTAGATCATGCTTTGGCGGCATAAGCCCAGATCAAGGCGGTCTCAAATTGAGTGAGCTTGATAAGTGGGCAAGAGAGTGGCCCCTGGTGACGGTGCCAGGATGGCCTCACACTGTGCTTTGGCAAGCCAGACATGGCTAACAGGAAGCCAAGCCTGTGGTTGGGTCATCTCAGAACGACAAGATGACTGCACAGGCCCACAAATCCCTCTCCATCCCACTAGAAGCAGTTAAATCCATCGCCAAGTACACCAGTGACTGACAACAGTACTGAGAAGGAGGTCAAAGCTAGCTAAAGCTGTAATACTTCTAAATAGGCAAGCCACCGCCAGCGTGAGCAGCTTAGTGATGGAGGAGCGGCACCAAAGCTTTAGCCGAAAATCTAATAGTTGAGTCTTAGCCAAGAGAGTATTAATTGTTGCCCAAAAAGCCATGTAGTAATAATACAACACTAAACCATGTTTGCATGGATAAAGATGAGGTGCTAAGACAGGGGAACGGAGGTTAGCGTCAACTCACTGACTGCAGTACAAAACCAAGGTCAAATGGTTGACCAATAGTTTTATCTGAATGGCGTTAAGGAGTTTTTGACAGGATAAAAAGAGAAGCCATCCTTTGTATTATTTTTCATGGTACATTTTGTGTTGTTTTGCAATGCTGGCTTGCCTACAGTGGTTTCCTGGCCCATGGCCATTTGCAGTATGATAACTGCCTGCTTGCAAGCCTAATGTCATGGAGACAACAAGGGAATGAAGAGAAACACGCCTAGACAATCCGTGGCAAAAGTACACATCCCAACAGATGTGATGGAGAAAAAGCGGAAATGGGGCTACAGGGCTCACACTACAGGGACTTTTTGTAACACTGATCTTACTGGCTTTTACAAGTACAACAGACCTCAGTGAGGAATGTTGCTTTCTCATTTAGGGTAAAACACCCCCGGAGTTAAGGGGTATCAATATCACAAGGGAGATACAGTATATTCCTCTTTTGTCTGCATTTGCTGCAGTGAGGTGATGGTTAGTGTGCTGGTCTGTGGGCCAGCTGGGACACATCTCAGTTCACCCGTGCACACACACACACACACACACACGTACACATGCACCCACACACACACACAAACATACACACACACTGAAGCTTGCTCTACGCTGCTCACTATCTTTCAACAACAAGCTGAGCAGGGACCAGACGGAAAGAGGTCCTATTTGTGCAGGAAGATAAATACACTTCTGCACCCAGTCCTGTCCCCTCCAGATTAGAGCAACACAATAATGAGCAGGAGCACTGGTGGAAGGGCAGAAGAAAGCAAGGGTAAAGGATAGAGGAACAGCCTACTACCAAAACACACACCCCCGCACACATGCATGCAGCAGTAATCACATACAGACACGCATCCTTTAATCTTTAATTATCAGAACTTAATACTCAATAATTGTCTAAATTGGCGGCAGTATTTTGTCCCTTGTGCAATATTTCGCAGGTGTCAGGTGTGTTATTTGTGAAGTTTAAGTATGTCCCTTATGTATATGAATGAAATCCCTGTGGGGATTTACTATCTTTTGCTATTTTTCTCTCAAATCATTCACTCTGGAAAAGGTTGTATAAACACAGACAGCACGCAAGAGTCACTGTGAGTGTGGGTGTCAAGTATCTGGTCATCTTATAGTGGGACGATATATCCACGTACATAAATATGTGTCAAGTTGTTTGCAAGTTATTCTTCTGTGAGTCAGCAGTGTCATAATCTTTTATCAGCTCCTCCTCTGTATTACGTTCAGGATGGTAAGACTCAATCACGGACTACAGAATTAGGCAATTCATCTCCACTCTGTCATGAATGCATGTTTTCTCTTAACTCTGCTGAAATAAGCCTCTGCCTCGAAGCAGGAGACCCCTTCAGTGTTGAGGGAAACATTATTTTTCTCTTGGTCCACTTCCAAACACTGCTAACAAGCCATTCCATTCTGTTTAAAGTCTTTTCATGTTAAGACACACATCAATCCACACCTACAACATACCTGAGGAAACAAACCCTCTCTCAGGATATGTACTGTGTGTGTGGGGTGAACATGGCCGGACACGTCCCTTAAACACACCGGGAGGCGCCCAGCGGGAGTGCCGGCAGCCCCTCTTTTCAACACTTCGGCACGCTGCACACAAACACAGTTGCCCTTCCCATGGTCCTTTTGTTTCCTATCGTTATGTTGAAGTTCCTGTCATGGATGCTGCCAGCTTTCTCTGGACATTTATATATTACACTTTTGGACAAACACTCAATGTATGATTTTTTTTTTCAGGACTACATGGTACTACTCATGCTTGAATCACTGCACAAACACAGGCAAGCTTCTATAACTAACCATCTTACAACTGACGCAGGTAAACATGCATATGCTTGCCGACACAGAATTATAGCAAATGTACCTTTACAAAAATTCTGACGATTACCCAAAGAATAACACACCCAAGCACTGGCAAGCATCTACACAAACCTGGGAAGAAATGTATTTATATTGCTTGCATTCCTTATGGAACCCTCCGAAGTTAAACTCAGACAACTCAATACAGACAAATAGAATTGGAAGAATTAGTTTTTATATGTTTTCGGAGAGGTTGTAAAGGTAAAATTTTGAGAATATGTTGCTGTACATAACTTTGTAACTGTTTATAAGTAGCATGTCTGTCCCAGCTAATGCTCAATTTCCTGCGTTGGAACAACAAACTATGACCATGACATGGCCTAAAAAACAGCCAACAAGACAGTCATTCAGGTCAGTCATGTCCATCATCAAATCATTAAATAAAATCACATGCTCAAATCTACAGTCGAGAAACTGGTGCATGATGGGAGCGAAGCAGTGGCTCGGAAGGATAAGTCCTCCAAATTAAACGACAAAATACGTTGTTGGTCCACGCACACCAGAATTACACATAGAAGCATTTTCTGATCACCGTTGTATTATGATGTGACAACGCTATGGTTAAGGTTTGGTTAGGTTTAGGGAAACATTGTGGTTTGGGTTAAAAATACTATTTCATTCTTCTAAGGTTAGTGGACCTTCATCGTCATGGTTACAATAATAGCCATGTAAGGGTAAAGAATGATCCGGGTCATGACAATGTTGACTCGTGGTTGAAAATGGGAAACGAACTGCAATCTCTTGTGTTAAAGTCCAATGATTTGTTGACCCATTCATCCACCTCTGACCTCTGCTCCTGTCATAATTACTACGGCCACTAGAGGGCTTCATCACCTGAATGTAAACAGATAACATTTGGGGCACTTGGCGAAATGTCGTTTTTCCTTGGAGGACAGTCTCCCTGGAGCCTATAGTGAGTAAATGCCAGAGAGTGAGTCTGCAGTGAAAGGTTATCTCCCGCGCTGTCCTTCAGTGTCATGCTGCATCCTGTGAATCTACCTGACACCTTGGTGAGGAGACACTGCAATGAAGATACACCCAGAGCTACAAATGAATAACTGACGAGCAGGTTTCATGCACAAACTGACTGTGAAAAATCAGTTCTTCAAGCTGCATATTCCAAACAGCACTGATTTACATACATTTTTAAACAGACTCACCTAAGAACTGACATAAAGTTGCACACACAAACACACGCACCTCATCACAAATATACACACACATTACAACACTGCTCAACACCACCTGCTTCTTACTATTTGGAACCCCAATAGTATCAGTAATTAGCTGTGCTAATTCTGCCAGAAATTTTGGCAGCCTATGCTGGTGTTTTAGGATTGCAATTGATTAATCATTCACCTTCCACCTTCCAGCTACATGACTTATTTTTCCGATCATCACATTATTTTACAAGAAAAGTGACAAGCATTGCTTTCACTTAGCTTTTTCCAGGAGTTTCAACAGGACATTGTGTTTCCCAGAATTGACATTACTGACACAAGCATTGTTAAGCACCAACAGTCCCATACTTTGTTTCATTATCAAGTGGAAAAATCAAAGTTTATTTACTTGATGCTTTGCAGTTCCTATTTACAGGAAAAATTGTGATATTTCTCAACTTTTGAACAGTTCATTACCTGACATTGGCAACAAGACAATGCATGTAATTTTGAAAACTTAAGGTGACCTTGTGCCATATATAAACTGAAGCTAAGGTTGACATTGACGACCTTAAGCTGTTTATATAAACCTTTGATATGATGCAATTGAGGATCAATATTGTCATCTATAAACCAGTTTATGGAATATTATGGAATGTGTTTTCTGCAGTGTTACGCCCACAGCTAGAAAGATCTACAAGCAAGAGAAATGTGTGCCTGCCAGCTTCACCCTCCCTCCTTGGACTGAGCAATAATAGGTTACTTCTACAACATGCCAAAACAATGTTGATCCCAGCAGTAATTTGTGTGATCTTGACACTCCTGACAACAAGCCTAATGTTACAGGCAATTATACTGTTCATAAAAAGTATCTATCAAATGTGAAGCTAACCCTGTGTCAGTGTGAGTTTGCACAGACAACAAGCACAAGAAGCGGGTAGAATTGGATTTTACATGCCACTGTAATATTGGAGGGAGCCAAGCAGCTTAATCAGATTTCAGATCATTGAAAAATGAGCTTACCTGGCTTTTTTAGAGTTATGCCATTTACATGCATTGATCCAGAGCTGGATTACCGGACTAAACAGGGTTAATAATGGAGCTGTCAATAGATGTAAACAAAGCCAAAGGCATATAGAACGAGGTTAATGGCCCTGAAACAAATTATTGGCAGCTTATTTCTCCCAAGTATTAGTCAATCTGTTTGGCCATATATAAACCATATATGAAGTGCATGGGATAGGGCATAAAATGCTCTACAAGGTTCATGAAACTACATCATCTTCTGAACTAAGACATTCCATTCTCTATGCCAAAACAGATGGTAATAATATTTTTTAAGTGGTGGTGAAAGATTGATTTTTTTTGTTCTGTTGTTGTTTTCTGGTTGCAAAATGGCAAATCAATGGTTGGGTCTTTTTCATGCTAAAATACAGTACAAGACAAAGAGATGTTTCTTCATGCAGGCCTACATATAATTTATGGTCTATAGTATACTTTCAGATCTCACATTTGTCAATTACTAATTTTAAGAGAAGAGCCCCTGATTTATAGTTTAATGCCAATGCTATGTGTGACTTTAAAGGGTTAATTTTGTCGACAACCTTTCATGCTGTGCACAGAAAAAAACGTTTTAAATATTTAATTACATGCACTGGCTGCAGCCTGTGAAGGGAGAGTATTGCAGCCCAAGATAGCTGCAAATTACTGAATGATTCAAAAGGCAGGGTAAACTTGAACTGCCTCCACAAAGGAGTGGGACACAAGTTGTAAAAAAAAGGCCAATATAAACACATAGAAAGGTGGCATTACGTACAAAAAGGCCATATTATAAAGCAGATTCATGTCCTACAGATAGACCGAGAGAAAATAGGTTTATGTTTTTGTGTTTTGCATTCTCTTTATTTGTCTAGGGATATTTTAATGTTGACATGTGCCTTATATTGTTCAGTGTTGGGAAGAAAACTGTATTCAAGCCATCATTTGTAAAGTTTTAGTCTTATCTAATACTGCTGTATTTAAAGTTACTGATCCTTTGTATTTTGGTAAACACCCACTGCTGGGGAAGCCATGGATGTTTTTATCTACACAACTGAGGGTTCAAAGTTACTACTGGCATCTTTTTGACTGCAGTCCAAAACCGTACATGATTGACTCTCCCTGAGGGACACCATTACAGTTAGTTTAGTCAAAAGAACACATCCGCCTATAGCTGACTGCAGTATTAACAGCATATGTCTAACACTGGAATGATGGCTTCCTTTTGTGAACAAAGTAAACCCCAAATGGCAGTGACTTTCACAGTTGTTATCCTGCACATATCTCCCGGACTGTGCAGTGACTGTGGGCTTTTGAGTGTTTTTGACACAGCTCCAGCCGCAGGGGCAGGGGCAGGCAACAACTGCTGACATTCCCAACGGACTCATCCCTTTCAACTTTTCGGTGTTTCTCCTGCTCCCTGATCCTGATCATATACTGCCTCATTGTGGTGAAGGCAACATTCTTCAGTGGGTTGAAAAATTCTGTCCTAATTGTTGGAAAAGCAGAGAGGCAGGGTGTAAACTGTGATCACAGACACTAAAGCCAAAGTACTGTTTTTTTTGTGACACTATTTAGTAGAACCTTAATTGTAAGTTCTTCTTTTTCATCTCTGAGTTATAGTAAGTATAAATAAGTTTAGTTGTTGTTGCACAAACATCTGTTTGCTGCTGTATAGTAGCCTATATCAATGATACAAAGGCATACAGTCAATATAACTAAATAACATAAAGGATTAAGATTTTTTTCATTGATGTTTAACAGTCATTTTAATTCTGCAACTAGCAATATATCTATCATTATTATTTCACTGCAATTGCATTTTTAATGCAGGTGAAACTGTGACTATTACTGCAAATTATCTGAGGTTGAGAGTCAAAGAATTACTGCTGGATATAAGAAAAGTTTGATTCTCAAGGGTTAGGGTTAGGGTTATTCTAGAAATATCATATACACCTCAAGTTATTTAGCAAATATCGTGTCATCCATAATGAAAAGGCTTATTTATAGTGCAGAAATCAAGTGTCCAAACAACTATCCAATATTGCAGTTAAACAGCAATAATTCTACAATTAAATAATTAAATAACATCATAGTAACATGGTAATGGCTTTAAGATGTTAATGACCCCTGTCCTCTTAATCAAAGAGCTCTCATAATCATACCAATGTCATCTCTTGAAGTCCATATAAGTATAACCACTGACTGCACTCCAAATGCACTGGTCTTTACCGTGATATTCTTCATTAGATGTAATGGATGTAGCTGTGAAATCACATAAAAATACCAAATTTTGATCTCTGGGCTTAATACTGATAAAATAAGATAAAAGCAAATGCAATTCCACCACCAAACCTGTAAGATGTATAACCCTGCGTGTCCTGTCACACTGAAAATAGTAAAATTCTGTTCTAAATAGTTTTGCTGTTCCAAAAGCAGCTTTCATCCCATTTTGTGAATTCAAGCCAGAGATTAATGGAGATTATTGGTTGTGACGCTATGTACTAACTATAAGACTAATCTGCATTCACACCACCAACAGCCGACCCAATCCTGCTCTTCTGTCTGATGCCTGATTTCAGCCAGCTGTTTGCAAGCTGCAGTGTTGCAGCAGTACTGTAGGTGACACGTGTATCAATGATTTTAGAAACAAATGGATGTAAAGGGCCTGGCTCTCATGCAGCAGAGCTTGCAGCTGACTCCAAAAAATATCCACCTTGCAATGATGCTAAGTGCATATTCATAGCATGTATCTTTTCCTCTTTTCTCTAATTATTGTACCCACAAAATGACCTTGAAAAATGAAAAGTACATATTGCCAAACTGTTAAACATACATACAAATATTGTTATTATGTATTACTACTTTTACAAAAATGTCAATATTGAAAGAGAATAAATCATGCTCTAAATGCAAAATACATATTCATAAAAGCAACAAAACACCAAATAACAATCTTCTGTCACCACCTCTGCTGACATTTTGCTGGCTGTTACTTCCCAAACCTCCCCACCCTCAACACCAAACAAATGTGTTAAATTCTTTGAAAATCTCACAGAAGTTTGCAGTTATGTGGAGCATATGATTAATTTGATATAAAATTACAAGCTTTAAACTGCATGGCATTGCAGACTTGTTCTCATAGTTCTTATCCAGCTGAACCTAGAGTAAGCCCATTATTCTCCATGAGCCCAGACATAATTCTGTATTACAGCATGGAAATTTATAATCATCCAAAGCATTGCTTTGGTGTGTGTGAAATCAAAGGGCATGTTAAAAAGACATTCAAAACTGTGGAAAATATCTGTCACAGTAGAGTAGTTAAACCACCCATGTAGAACTAAACTGGTAGCACTTTACTTCTGTGGTGCAGCACATTAGAGCAGAATTAGAGAGTGATAACAACTTAGTTTTGTGTCTTGTCCAAAGCTTTCCTTGGATCACTAACAGCAATGTAGCTAATCAAAGGGAATGAGTCTTTTTTCATCACAAGTGGATCTTTTTGTTGTGATAAGAGTATGTGCGGTGTAATCCAAGGTTTTTGGCTTACTTTATGCTATCAAAACACAACTTTGTTTTTGCTTTCTCATTTTTGTAAGTCTTTCAGGAGTGTGATCTTGAAAATCTCCATGATTAAAGTTCCTGTTCCTGTTCTTCGGAGCAATATAATGAAATTAAGTTAACTACGTTAAAGCGAGAATGGAAGGAACTTTAAAAAAAAAGAATATATTCAAATTTAAGTGTTTTTCCACATCCAAAAATACATTTAGGATTTTTTTTCTTTTAACTTTTGCTTAATTTTCTCAAATTTGGACATTGGTTAGATCAGTATGCAGCCTTGTCACCTTCCTGTGCTTATAGTGTGAAATTCAGGACAAGCTGCTTAGACCTCTCTCAAGGCAGACATTTTGTGTAACTAATAACCTTAATAATGGCTGCATTCCATTATTGTTCATGCAGGCTTATAGCTTACTGGAACATCAGAACAACCATTGTTACACCTGTGCTTGTCCTGGTATGTAAAACTGTACATGTTGAAAAAGGTCTATTGTCACTTTGGCTAACATCAGATGGATATTACAGCAATTAACGTGAAATTCTGGTGAGTCCTCACACACACACAACACATATGAAGTTAATGCGACTGATAGACATGAAATGCATGCATTTGATTGGCATAGAGTTTGCAAATACGCACGTCAAGAAATGGCAAGTCTGGTTAGTTACATATTAAAGCAGACACTAGTTCTCATTTGCACCATTTTATTAGTGACAAGAAAAACTATAGCCCACTGCCTTTGTGACATTTTCTGAATAAATAGACAGAGGTCTAGCTACATCAGATTATTTTTTACATTAGTTGCCATAAAGATGACTTGTCTGTCTTAATTAAATATCTTGATAATGGCCAACAATATATGAACTTCAGAGGGTTTGATGCAAAACCGACTGTACACTACCTACCCAGCACCAAGCGGTAGACAGATAAATGTAGCAACTAGCCAGCTACTGAAGAACCATCAAGCAAGCTAAAAACTCAAATACTGTGTACTTGGTAGAGACCAAAACAGACATACAAGGAGAGTGAAAATTGGACTTATACTAAAGATAGAAACATGGCAACAAATGAATACCAACCTTGATCCACGTCAGCTGGATGGATGAGGTAACTGTCTGCTAATACAGCTCCAAACTCTGTAGGGTGTGTCCACATCTTGGCTGTGACCAAAATCAATCCCTCGTTCACTCATTCACTACTTTCTATATAACAGACAGGTAGTTTTTCTATACTGAAAAGTATAAATTGAGATTTTGGACACTTATCGATCATCCTTATTTTGCGTCATCTTTACTATAATGTTTGCATTGATCTACTAACCCTAACCCATTGTGGGATTGTTAGCTCAGTGGTGTACCTAACATGGACACAAATGTTTTTGCTCCAGTGTGGAAATTGCACTAAAATGAGCAGGCAGTACATACAGTATGGTGCACTACATAGCAAACAGGGAGTGATTTTGGACACTCTTGACTAATGTAACTCTAGTGGCTCCCACATGACAGCCATGTGGACTACAACAACCCATATATGACCTTAACTACTCTCAAGGAGTAAACAAATCAACAGAAGTTAAATGCCCAGCTGAGACTCTCCAACAGTCAGTCAGAACTGAGGCAGTGTTCAGAATGACACAGTAACGTGGGTCAAACCTGCATTGGGGGTCTATCTGAACGTGCCAACATGTGCCAACCAATCCTCCTTCACAACCCTCTTGATCAGGGTTGGAAGTGGGTCAGATGGTTCCCTGCAGTGTACTGATGTTGCTACCTGCGTTTTAAAGTAATTTAGCTGACTCATCAAAAAAAAAAAAGCAGGTAGAACATGTGTTGAGTAGATCTGTGTCATACATGCATCTGCTGTCTGAAAGGAGTATACACCAAGTCCAGTTGCCTTTGACTTAGCACTTCCAGATATACCCCTGACCTGGATGACTGAGAGTTTTCATACATACTGTTTGCTAACTTGTTAGCTATAAAATTGTTTAAGTAGATATCTGTGTTTGTTACCTTGTTGTGAAGTTCCTCTGCCCTTAACTGGCTAAAAAATCAATTTATGAATGATATCGATTGCATTTGTAAATCTAACCCTCTTTTTTACAGTTGTGTTTGCTTTGGTTTGCTGGCTTTTATATTAGCTTAGTGCTAACTCAACCTGTAGCTGAAGAAACACATGTAAGCCAAGCTAAAAGCTTTCATTAATAATGATATGATAATGTAACAAGTTAAGAAATAATTTGCCTCATTTTTGAAGACTTTTATGCCAAAGATATCATAAGTTTGTGTTTAACCACATTCAAAAATCAAACGGAGGTGAGATTTTCCGACAGCATTCATCACAAGCCAAACTGATACTGCCTCAAGCTTCTAACTAGCTCTACAGTAGACTAGATCCTCTTAACAATACACACCATGTCTATACACCAGCAGTAGATACTGCACACATAGCTAAGCACAATGGGTCTGTATAGCATCTGCACTTGTCTATGCGTTGTTTACATACAAAAAGTACATAAAAACATAAAAAGTACATTAAAAAATCACACTCTAGGGCATACCAAAAACATGCAAAAAGGAAAAACAAATGTAGTTTGTGTTTATACTAAATTTGTCTTATTTCTCTAGAGATGTCAATCAGAATTAGCTTTAGAATTAAATATTTTGACAATCAATGTCAAGACAAATCATATACATTATTTTTTATATTATTATAATATACATCTGTGGGCTTTAAATCCAATTAAGAAAATATAATCTAAATTTTTAAATGGAAAATGTGTATGAAGCCCGACTGCTGTATTTTGAAAGGACTGCTTAATTCAAAGTGCAGTAAAGTGCAGAGAAGACCAATATTAGAGCAGAACAGGTATTTAAATTCCTCACTCTTGTATTACTCATCTAACCTCAACAAACATGCATCATTCTAAAAAGCTCCTTACAGAATAAATGAATCAACAGACACTGTAGTGAACTACACAAACTACTGACTTCCATCATACTACCACCAAACAAATCTGTGGCACACGTTTATGTAAAGAAGGAAGGAATTACTTCTGTTATGAATCTTTTATCTCATATCTGTTCATTCCTGTTGTATGAGACTAATATAGTTTATTACATGCATCTTTGTTGCAAGTTCAACACACTGTGAAAAGACAGAGGTTGCATAACACAGTATGGCACTGATCACAAAGGCCACTTAATGATATACTTCTGATTTAAACTTTTTAAGGGGTATTAAAGCCCAGTGAATGAAAGGCTCCAAGCACACCACCTACTGTAAGCTCCCATCACACATCTATTATTCAACAGCTGTGCTCTACAAACAGGTATCAACCATGACCTGAAACAGTAAACCTCAACTCTACCATGAAAACTAGACTGTCGCTGCCGATTTGTGGCTTTTGTAGAAACAAAAGACAGAAACCCAAGATGCTAATAATAATAATATCTTGTAAAATTCTGCCTTTTGAAATGGGGAGTACAAGTCTGAGTGATTGTGAGAAAGTGCCTAATAGGACAGGAAAATGAGGGACCAATTACTGAAAATGGCCATGTCCTTTTTTCATACATCTTATAAATATACATCAAGCTATCTTGTCAGAGTGGAGTAGCCAAGATTCAGCAGGCCAGAAAGTCTACATAAATGACCCAAAAACATTCCCCACAAACCTACAGTATAGCCTCAATCAGAACAAATCCACGTTTCTAGCTGGTCAGTCTCATTAGCCTGTACCTCTGCCCTGGACTAGAGACACTGCAGCATTGACAGTCGAAAACACTTCAATCATTCTTATCTTAACAAACACACATCCTGTGCACGACCATAATCTCAGTGGTGAAATGCAGTAAATGAGCACCTTTGTCACAATCAACAACTGTTTGCTAGATTGCCCTTGAGTGTGCAATTAGGGTATAATGACCAACCTGTAGATGCTTGTTGATTCATACTGCCGCCAGACAAACTTGTGAGGTAAGAGCCCAGTAGCCATCAGCAGCTGTCATTCATGTTCTATGTCTAGCTCTTCTAAGGAACTCTCTCAATTCACACAAAGATGCATAGCTCGGGGCAAAATTCTGCCTGTCTACCACCTCAATGCAGCAGCTGCGACCTGCATGCAGTGGGACTTCGCAGTGACAGATTAGTGATAGAGTGTGCATTCGCAACAACATTGTTACATTAATTTACTTCAGAGAAATAAATGGGCGTAATGAGCAATAAATAAACACTCCCACAAGTGAGAATGATTTGTGCAATTGTTAATTACAAGTATGAAGGTGGTTTCGGGGCAATGTGTTAGTCTTGGATTCAGATGACCATTTTTTTGTTCCACCGATTTGTCTTGATAGGATGCTCCCACCTCTCTGCATACACCCACGCACATGAACACACAAAATGCAATTATGTAGGTCTCCTCCATGGGGTCTATGGATAGACAAAAAGCTAGAGGCCGCACCTACCACATTAGTTTCATTATGCAGACTTTTGATTTAGGTTGAGCCATGAGGGACAAAAACACTATTGTTACGCTAAATAATATGAGCTAAAAGGCAAAAGTGGCATACTTGAAATTACAGTTTGAAGTACAGCAGTGTCAGACTCCATTTCAAATGAAAACATAATCCACTGTTATTAGGGTAGATGTCATCCTCTGTCATCTCCTCTCATACCCTCAGTTGATTAAAAAAAAACTGATCAACAAAGCTTGGTAATATTCAGAAGATAATCATGATATGCTAACTCTGGCAGGATTCTCTGCTTCTGTCATAGAAGAAAACTCAGTGCCTGAGTAGATTTGATATCACTTGTTCGCCTGCTGGTTCACTGAAATATGTATATGCCTGGATTAAATGTAGGCAAACTTCTTCGTAGAGGTGCTAGTGTTTGTCATGATCAGTAACTTGTCACACAGCAACACTGAAAGTCCTACAGTAGTCACAGTCGTATTACAATCTATTCTTTCTTTTCCTTACTAACGTCAGCGACAATTTCAGTCAGTTTCAGTCAGATACAACATGATCTGCTTGAGATGCTGGTGACCAGTATGAGGGACAGATTTGATGGGCTTGGAAGAGCTTTACATAAGCCTGTTTGCATATGTTTGTTGTAATCTATACCAGAAGAACAATATTTCTTGTTGTTTTCTTTTCTTCTTTGGCAGGAACCCAGAGCTTCCAGCTGGCTGAGTCCTTAGGAAGGGGTGCAGGTGGTGGGCACTGTAGGTAGCCTGAGTTTCAGGCAGCCCTTAGGAACCAGAAGACAACAACTGCTGTACAGTATGTACGCTCAATCCCATGTTTGCACACTGGGGAGCCTGTGTACCTCTGCATGAGAGGGATTCAAGACAAAATTTAGGTGGTGTGCTAAGTGGGCCTGGATGTTTGGGCTCAGACAAAGCTGCATATGCAGCAGGTCAAGGTTCAAGGCCAAGAAAATAATGGCCCATAATGTAAATGCTCTAATAAAATATGAACAGTGAACAGAGCATTGTTTATCTTGAATACCTGATGAATAAAAGGAAAAGTGGATGTCAAGGGACTGACTGTTTATCTGTCTGTGGGGAAATCTGCATCAAAAAATATAATGATTGGGGAGGGGACGGGGTTCAGAAACAACAGTGATGAGATTAATTACACTGAGTAAGAAGCCCCTCAATGACAATAGCCCATCAACGCATCATCAGCTATGTTGCTGGGTACTTTGAACTAATCCACAGGGGCCCAGGAAGCGGGTGTGGCAACTCTCTCAGGTAATACAGTGAGTTTGATCAAGTCACTGACAAGCTCTGCTAAGTGGCAGAAGCATTGAGGGATGTGGGGGGTAGGTGTTATGGCTGTTCAAGGAACTCAAGAGGTTATAAGGAGGTCCATTTTGTGTTACCTCTCTAATGGAGAGATGAGTTTAAAAGCCAGAGTGAGTGTGGCAAAATCAAGAGAGGGAAGCATTTGTGTCTCATGAGTACAGGCTAAGAGGATTTAAGAAGGCGGCAGTACAGGGTACACATTATGTTCTTAAGCAGAAGTGAAAATGTGTGTACAATATGGTGGTTATTTTTTATTATTTGTGTAACTCAGTACATTAAAATTATGGAAGAAGAGGAGCTGCCTCACATTTTGAAGTTGTGTTGCAGGCTGACCACCATGGGACATTGGTTGTAGACACAAGTGAAGGAGTGGCTCCATGACGAGCACTGAGAGGTGTTTAAGATCCAGTTACAGACACTGACACCACTATATAATTTAGGTAGTAGAGAAGACTCATTTTACCCTGATGAAGAGCATGGAAGACAATGTCTGTGGCATTTGAGCTGTTGACAAGTGGCTCTTGCTGATCTAATGACAGAGCGGCCCATGAATTCTGTCACTAAACAATGCACAATTTTAAAACAATGCACATGAATGGATGTATTTAAGTGCTGCCTACTGCACCAACACCAGTGCAACAGTATGCTGCATTGTACTTAATCAATAAGTTCCATAGAATAAACAAAACAATCAGCCCTGATTTTCTCTTGTGAAATCTTACTGGCCATGAGCAAGAGAGAGAGGGAGGGAGAGAGAAAGAGAGAGGGAGCAACCTCACAGTGCACTGGAACAATACGAACACACTTGAATATCTTCAGCGACATGAATAAATACATAACGCCTAATTAGGCGAATATAATGTGCCTGTTGTGATTTTAAAATGACTCCCTAAGGGCGACATCTACTGACCAAAGTCCATTCCTCACCTACTTGTGCATGAAACTAAAAAAAAGAGAAAGTGTTGGTGGTAAAGTTGAACATTTTGATATTTTCAACAACGACTCCATCGTCAGATTCCAGGTTAGGACTATAACACACACTGCTAGCCCTGCAGCCTGCACTGAAGATGTATGTGTGCATACAGGACCTAGACTTAGATAGGCTATGGCAAAGTGTGGAGTATTAAAGAATTAAAGCAGGATGTGAGCTTAAATAGAGCTTAGGAACCAATTTGCTTAGGGCAGCGTGATTTTCCACACGTGATACCGGTGTACAGGCCGCTGTCCCTGGTCCTGAAATTGTACCGGGTCCATGAAACGCATGTACTCCATGTTCTTATAAGAAGCCGCAACATTAATGCAGAACATAAATCTGTATGTGAAGCATATAGGAAGTTAAAGATGCATTGGAAGGTGTCTAAAACGTTTAAACTATAATGCGGGTTTGCAGGATGCAGATAGTTCGATACACACAAACTGCAATTCCTCACAAGCAACAGTGCGAGGCGTATGTCTGATGCAGTTCAGGGGAGAGAGAATGGGAGAGAGAAAGAGAGAAAGAGAGTTTGATTGATCATGTGGGCTATGGGAGCCTGCGAGAGTTGTCGAAAATTGCTGCATAGACGCCCCTTAGGCACCTATCTGGTACCCACTGACTCCAAACCATCCTGTGGTCATAATAACCACAATTCACCAGAGTGCCTGTTACCAAAAGCCCTAAACGAGGGGCTATTAAGAGACCGCTCATTCTTCCGGGTTGGACTTCACCGGTAATCCACAATACATTAACTTACCGCAGTCCTCACACAAGATCTTCCCAACATCCTTTTTTAGGTTCTTTCCACTCGTGTCCAGGGGCGCAAACGATGCCTTGAAAACCAAGGGCTCGTCAGTGGGGTCCATGAAAAAAATGTACTTATGGTTCTTCTTCACTTTGGTGCACGGAGCCTCAGATCCAAATTCCCCCACGGTGACGAGCTGTTCTCGCTCCAGACCCCCGCTGTTTAGGGGCCAAACATCCAGCACTTTGACATTCACACTGTACGGCTCCGCGGAGACGTTCAGAGGCGTAGACTGCACCTTGCCCTCGATCACCACGGCGGATTTGTAAGCCTGGTCCTGCAGGGAATTCAAACTCGGGGAGTAGCAGGCGAATGAGACCCCGATGACCAGCATGGATAAATGTACTGAATCAAGCCTCATGCCGCCTGCTTTGGCTCGGTGGTCGCTGGTCGCGTTGCGGCAGGGCTCTCTCGGCTGCGGGGCGATGGCGATGGAGCTGGGTTGAATGAAGAGACAGCAAGTAGGCTCCAGTAGCACGGCAGCGCGGCAGACCTTGCATAAGTGTCCATGCCATCGGGATCCGCTGCTTTTCGAGTAATTTTCAATGGTTAAACAGCAGCTTTGAAACGGGGAAACCGCGGGATGATGCTGGGTTTCAAATCCAGTCACTGCTTTCTGCTAATAATAAGGCATCGCAGACAGGCTAAGCAAGGAATTGGCGGATTCTCCCCTCCAGAAGATGCCCCCTATGCTGCCATAGTAGCCTTAACTGCAAGACGACGCCACTCTTATCTTTGCCCAAAAATTGCAGTGGTGGGGTACCGCTATGATGGTTTTCTGTATCATCTGCAGCGGAGGGAAAAGACGCAAAATGCTGCAGTGAACCACAAGTTTGGTAGTCCGGTCGCAAAACATAAGCCACGTTTCATTCCAAAAAATAAAAGAATATTTCTGGTCGGCAGCTAAAACGCTAATACGCCGCCTTCCACCGCGGCTCTCTCTCCGCCTCCCCCACTAGCCACAGACGGAGAGAAAATAATGCCGATTGCCAAGGGGCTCCGTCAACAAAAACGCAGGATTGGAGCACTGAGATACAGGCAACCGATGGACCACAGGGTCGATCTCCTCACTCCCAAACCCAGTTACTGTATGTCAATCACTCCATGGTGTTTTATCAGCGGTGATCTCACGTTATAATGAAACAAACAAAATCCTAAATCCATGACTGTCCCTCCTCAAAATCGCATCTTACTGTAGCCAAGGCATGACTCCAAAAAATGAAAGAGGTTCACATTGAAAAATACAGCCGCATATAGTCCGGTGGGCCCAGAGAAATCATATGGCTGCGATGACTAAGGCTGCGAAAGCATTTCAGATTCTTCAAGAGACTGTTTTGAATGAGTTTTGCGTCTCATCCCATTAAGTCATGCCCTGCATTCAGGTCACATTCGCTGCTCTGCCTCTAAAAAAAACTGATGTTGAAGCACCGCATTAAATCCATACAGCTAAAACAGCTGCAATATTGGAGTTCAAAGCAGAGAAAAACTACTTTAATCACCACAGGAGGAGAAAATTCAGAGAAGACAGGCTTTTCTGTGTTTTTTACTATTAGAATGTGATGCTTGCACATGATAAATAGCTCTAAGAGAGAAATTATATGACCAAGAAAAATAAAATAAAATAGGAATATTAACACGTTTGATTTTCATCTGTGGCCATGTTTAGGTCAAGTTATGATGGTGATGGCAATGGTTTGGTTTAGTCTAAATGCCAAATAGAATGCGGATACAGGATGTTGTGCTGACAGTATTCACAAAGAGCGACATCTGCTGACCACAGTATGAACAATTTGACACATAGTTGCTGTAAATCAAACAGCAAAGGAAAAGCAGGGTACCAAATGTTGAATTGTGTCCCAATAAAATATGCTTGGTGTGGACTGCAATAATCGCATTATCAGTGGGATTATACGGGTTAGGATAAAAACTGTGCAGCATATTGAATAAAAAAAACAACAACAAACAAACAAACAAACAAAAAACAATCATATGAATCATTCAGAACAAATAAATATGTTCTGTAAATTTACAAAATACTTCTACATCTATACATTTACTTATGTTTTCATTTATGTACAAGGTTTGCAAACCTGACACAGACCTCGCTGCTCTCCATGGTGCTGAAACTGTACAAGGCCTAAAAATATATAAAACATAGGCCTATTGAGTGCTGGTGTCACACAGATATGGAATTACATTCATATTTCATGTGTCTTTCCTTTTTTCCTTTCTTTTAACAAGAACTACCACAAAACTCTTGACACAAACATAGAATAGAAGCACTGGATATGTGCACACTTCTTCCCTAAATGATTCAACCATGCTGTTGCTTCATGCTACCAATGAAAACAAGACAAAAGTCATGATATCGACCCAAAATTGTACTTGTAATAAGGTGTTGGTAGTATTCTTACTTCTTTACACATTGCCTTCCATCACAGTGCCCAAAATGTTGCTCTACCTGTTACCATCAAATGGCAAAGCTGCAATTCCTCAGCAGCACCGAGGGGAGGCGCAGTGCTTGAGTTCCCACCAAACAGTGCGTGTTGACATCAGAGGTGAAGCGTGCGGCGTTGAACTTATGCGTGTGTCCCTCTCCGTGCCACGACTCGCCGTTTCTTGTCCATCTTGTGAAGCAAGCTGTGCTGTCATTAAGGCCTGCGAGCATATTCACATGTGTCTTTTGCCTTGTCTCGTCTTCTGCTGCACGCCGTCGAGGCTTTAAGGCGCTCCGCCTGCAGACTGAGCAGGGTAAGGTAGGTTACTGGATGTGGCTTGGTGAAAGGAATGACGCTTTATTTACATGTCATTCTGTTATTGTCCTGCAGCATTTAAGTGCCCTAACGTGCAAGCCAAGCATATGTCATTGCTTCGCAGAGTTTACAGAAGCATAACATACTGCATATGCGCCGTGCGTCTGATCTAAAAAATCATAGAGGAGCTGCGTTTGGAGCGGCGCCACAGCATTCCTGTGTTGGGATGTAGGCAAAACTTTGTGAGGTGATCACAGCGGCTGCCTTTTACAAACTGCGACGACACCTTATTGAGGCGGAATTCTGCGTTGGACGTGGCCTTGGCACCCGAACCGAGCTGCTTTTACTGATTCATATTCATGATTAAAAATGGTCTGAAAAACAGGCCAAGCACTGATTGATAATATACTGATTAAATTGTTAGGTTGTTTGTTGTCTGTCGGAGCTGCTGATTTATCATCTTACGGAGAAAGGGTCTAGATAGCCTATAATAGGTAAGTAAATTAGACAGAACATATCCCGTGGTGAAATTTGGTATTAAAAAGTCGGATGAAACTCTAAATGGTTATTTTTTGGGGCAATAGAGGCCCCAAGAGAAACCGGGGTATTACATTTATGCAGGATACATCCTATGCTGTCATAAAAATACCAGCAAAAAATAAATAAATAAATAAAAATTAAGACCTCGCCTGAATGTTAATACAATAAGTTCTATAGTAATTACTCACCTATCATCATTTAGATCCGTGTTTATCAGGGATCTACCTGGTAGAGGAAGACAAAGAAGAAAGAGTGACACAATAAGGTCAGCTTGCCTTCCTATAGAAAAAAAATAAAATAATTATGGATTCAGATAAATTACGAAGAGATGGACAATGAAATAAAGCAGCTGCAGGGACAGCTCAGATCAACCCACCAAACGGTTTACAGGATTTTCTGCATAAACGGCCTTTGTAGGCCTGCAACATGCGGATCATCAGAAAGATACATACAAGCTATGTAAATTGAATTATTTTATTATTTATTTAGTTCATTTTCATCCCTGCCTCATTACGTGAATGCTGGTTTCTCTTATTAAGCTCCTACACAATTTTCTTACTTTATACTTCTCCAGACATGACTGGATTTTGTGATGGTTGCTGTAGAGCTGATGAGGAGGCCGGACGACCTGGAGGCGACAAAAGCGGCTTATTTTAATGATTTTATAGAGCAAATCTAAACGTTGATCAAGGTTAAATAAGACAGTTAAATAAGAGAAAATCTGCTAAACTATAATAACCAGTAGGCCGGCAGGCTCACCTCAGCAGATAGAAAATGAGAGTTCAGAGAAGTCTGCAGGTTTTGTCCCAATGTTTTCAATAACTGATTTTCAATAAATCAACGTCACTTTTTAAGGTTATAATCGACATATTTATTTGCATGTTTATTAGCTTTTTATGGCTATTGGTCGTTATTTCAATAATTCATTAAAATATTTTACCTCGCGAATACGTTTGAATATATTTATTTATTTTATTTCTTTTACCCCTTTGTCCTCATAATTATGACCATAAAATTGAAATAATTGTTTCACTTTTGCCTTTTTTTAGAATGTTTACTCAATATGACAGTATATACTCATCGGTTTTATCTTATTTTATCGTGTTATGTACTTGTTAACTTCATGGTAATTTCAGTGAATTGTAGAAAGCTTTATTATTTACAAAAGGTATTTTTGTATTTTGAATTAATTTATGGACAAATACAAAAATATAAATCCTGTTTATATCCGAAGATTTGTCCTAATATTCTCCTAAGAACATTAATATCCACATATAACTTAAAAAAAAAAAATTAAAAAAAAAAAAAAAAAGCAACTAATGTTTAAACAGATTTAAAATGTTTTTGTTTCTGGTTAAAATATCATCAGTAAATGATATGTTAGTAAAAGAGAACTTGACTTTGGCCTTTAAACAAACCCTCATGAAGACTACACTGAAAAAAATGTAGGCCTACATGTTAAAAAAGGAAGTCTTATATTTGCTCTGCAGATACTGTCAAAGAGATTTTTCCTTTTTTAATAAATAAAAATACAATAACATGCACGTGGAAACAAGGCACAATAAGACCAGAGAACTGATTATAGATACAATTAAAGTATTAGTCAATTAGATTAATCGAGTTGATCTCAACTAAATAATTTTAAGACTCAATATTCGCCCTTTTAATATGAATATTGGTGAAGTGCATAACTTATATTGACTTGAAGAGTTCAGAATGGGCCCAGGTTTAAACAGGATTAAGCCGCAGGCCGTCCTTTTTATTCAGCCTATATGTTAAGGAGTCAGTCACATGTCAACATTGCAAGTTCATTAAGACACATAAATAGTCTTCAAGATATGTCGACCTAAAAAGGGAGAAGGCGTGCATGTTTTAAAATGATATTCAGCATCTGCAAAACAATCAAACAAAAAGTGTGGGCTGACATAGAGCTGTTTCACAATGTAGGCTTTAAATATATATGTGACATTCTTATGTTTTAATGTAGAGATTTAAGCCATTCCCTCATTCGTATTTTAATTCTTTATAAAATAGGGTCAGAGTTTTTCACATGCAAACAAATTACTGGTTTAATGGCTCATAAATTCACTCGCTCAATAAATCCCAAAAGAAAACAAAAGTCGCATTTATCCTTTTCTTAATTTACCAGGAATACCAAACTTGTCCAAGAGTAATATTAAACCGCTCATAAATGATGTGCGGGGATTCATTTGTGTCAATAGCAAATTTGGCACAAATTATTTTCTGGCTCAATTTAAAATACAGGCTGTATGTAGTGTATAGATGTTTCAGATGAAACTTGCGGGCGATCAGATATGGTTCCAGGTGGACATGAAGGAAGATTAATTACTGTGGACAAAGTATCGCAAGCAAGGCAACAATATTTGTGCCAAATAACCAGTTAAAGGTCAATGTTGTATTTTTGTATATGTGCTTTATTTGGACTATAAATAATTGCACAACTAGAATAGAATAATTAAAATGAGAATTTCTCAGAAATGCAGAAGAGAGATGTTTTTTAACGCTTTATAATCGCCTTGGATCAACAACTAGACCACATCAGACTAAAACGGTCTACTAATAGCCTGTTGATGTGTAGGCCTGCATAATTAAAACATGAAAACATTAAACATGGTCATGCTTTGATCCTTTCATACAATGACAATAGTCTGTGCTGTAGCTTTCAAATGAGAGCACAACAAATGATAGGTAACTATTAGCTACTTACAGGCCTCCAACACAGGTTTATACACAGTAGCTTATATTCTGCCATGAGGAAAAAAAAAACAGCTGTGACAGTTACATCACTTTCCTTTAAATGCGACGGCAGTCTGGTTCAATGCGTGGCTTAATAATTAAGAACTACTGCAGAGAGAGGACAGGTTGGACACATTGAAAACAGTGGCTATATCCTGACTGACGTGTTGACTCAATTCATAAATCAGATGACTTTAGAAATAACTAGTCAAAAATAACTTGACTTGATACACAGGCCAAAGGCTAAAAATAATATTTCATTGTGCATCTCGTCAGCACCTACATGAGCATACAGATGTGCAGCAGAGACGTGGTTTGAAATAAAACGTTTGTCATGGACGCTTTGATAATCAACTCAAATAACTTCCAGCTGACCACAGTTCACTGAATGAAGAAACCAAACTAACCTCCTCTTTCAAACTTTGGAGCGAGTAGCATAACAAAAAAAAAAGATGGACATTTTGTGTCGCTTTTGATCTAACATGAGGTAAGTGGGCTGACTTTGCTGACATTACATGATTATGTCTTTGCATCCCTGAATATTGTTCCTAAAAATAAAAATAAAAAAGTCGCCTCTTTCACAACATACTTTGTCAATACGAAGGCTTATTGTCATGATAGTAAAATAAATTTGAATTGGAGCTGCGTAAATTAAAATTGTGGAAGTTTAAAAAAACAGCCTTGCGTAATTGACATCATATGCTTTGAAATAAAATGAATAAACTGAAATAAATAATGATGATGTGCCATACCGGTGTATGTTATTTAGCCTTGATAATATTTGG
Organism: Thunnus albacares; assembly: GCF_914725855.1. Lineage (NCBI taxonomy): Eukaryota > Metazoa > Chordata > Actinopteri > Scombriformes > Scombridae > Thunnus > Thunnus albacares. The sequence goes on along the minus strand of NC_058118.1, from coordinate 12,876,011 downwards.
CCTTGTTAACCAGGCTCCTGCCACTGGCTGTGCAGGACTGGTAGCTGGCGAATAAACAATTCACTCAAGATTGTGAGCTTGTTATTAATAGTGTTTTATTATTACTACTAGTGCAATGCTGTTTAATGTAATTCAATGCAGTGCTATGTAAAATATAGGCTATTTAAGTGGACCTAGGTGAGGAGTTTTACAGGACTCGAAATAAGGTTTAGGTTTGGACCTTTAGGGACTTCAGTGGCAGCTTATTTAGAAGTTTGGCCCACTGCTGTCAGATTATCACAATTAATTAATCGTCTGTAAAATTGTTAGAGTATTAAAGCTTGTAGGCTATACGTGCACAGAGACAGATGTGGTGTGATGTATGGTACTTTTCTCATTTTCTACTCTCAGCCTACTTTGAAACAGAGGGCAAGCTAGGGTCTTTCCTGGAAGCAAAAGTACCCTCGTTCACAGAGGCTGTAACGCCATATCGAAAGTGAATCAGACTTTTAGGGCGATGCGTTCCCCCGAAGAAGCGTTGGTTTCGTTGTCAGCATAAGTGACAGCATGACATTACACCGTATGGGAGACAACAGCGTCGTCGCTCTGCACTAATGTCTCCCCCCCTCCTCCCCTCGCCTTTTTATGCCTCTCTGTTTAGATCTCGCGAGAGTTCCGGCGTTCGCTGTGACTGGCCGTGGCTTTGCAGCAGACAGAGGGAGAAGGCAGGCAGGCAGCATCATGGCGGACAGAGATAGTGGAAGTGAGCAGGGAGGAGCAGCCACGGGCCCAGGCTTCGGCTCCATGCACCTAGCGACAGGAGGGGCGGGCTCGGCTTCCGGGCTCCAGCACGAGACTCAAGAGCTGGCGTCGAAGCGAGTTGACATCCAAAACAAACGCTTCTACTTGGACGTAAAGCAGAACGCGAAAGGCCGCTTCTTAAAGATAGCAGAAGTCGGGGCCGGTGGAAACAAGAGCCGCCTCACTCTCTCCATGTCCGTGGCGGTCGAGTTCCGTGACTACTTGGGGGACTTCATCGAACATTATGCCCAGCTGGGTCCGAGCAACCCGGGGTTGGTACAAGACGAGCCCAGGCGAGCGCTCAAAAGCGAGTTTCTGGTCCGAGAAAATCGGAAATACTACATGGATCTGAAAGAGAACCAGAGGGGACGGTTTCTGAGGATTCGACAGACCGTTAACCGGGGGCCCGGTTTGGGATCCACACAAGGCCAGACGATTGCTCTGCCTGCCCAGGGACTTATTGAGTTTCGTGACGCTTTGGCTAAACTTATTGACGATTACGGTGTAGAGGACGAACCTGCAGAGTTGCCCGAAGGGTCATCATTGACTGTGGACAACAAACGGTTTTTCTTCGACGTCGGATCCAATAAGTACGGGGTGTTCATGAGGGTAAGCGAAGTGAAGCCAACGTACCGCAACTCAATTACGGTGCCGTTCAAAGTGTGGTCCAAATTTGGGAATACTTTCTGTAAATATGCCGAGGAGATGAAGAAGATCCAGGAGAAACAGCGGGAGAAAAGGGCATGCGAGCTGCAGCAACAAGAGGAGATGCAGGCGGACGATGGAGACGAGGATTGATATAGAGAGCAAAAGAAAAAAGAAAAAAAACATGCAAGAGTAATGAAAATAACAAGAGAAATATAATTAAAAACTCTACTGTATAAAGAAAGAAATCTAAAGATTTAACTGTAATGGTTTAACTCCAAGGGAGCATCACCCACAATATAAGAAACCTCCACAACCTGACAGTTATGACATGTTGTCACTCATCGCTGGATGTTACCCCACTTATCCACCATTAATACAGTAACAGGCTGCTAAACAAAGTAATAACATTATATTTGAACATTGTTTCCTACTTGACAAACAATATTGAACTGAGTGTTTATTTCCCTTATTAACAGAAAACTTTTGTACCAGTTAAAGCTATTGTAAAAAAAAAAAAAAGTGTTTGCAATGTTCAAATGGGATTATTGCCGAGTTCTGAGAAAAAGACAAAAAACGTTCCTTTTCATGTGAGCTAATGACTTCAGCACAAATCAGATATTTTAATTTTTAAACCAAAATTCAAAAAAACTTTATAAAAGTTTGTCACATGTACTTGCCATCCTATTTACCTTTTCCTGTGAGTAGAGATGTGTTTACACATAAATCATATGAGGGCTAGGCCTGCTTTGGAAACTGGTTAGATGTCATGCAGTATAAAAAGGAACATATAGGCATTTTCATGAAATGAAATAAGTGCTCTATCTGTTGTGCAATATGCATTGCATAAGAATCAAATATATTGAACTGGTCAATGGATCTTGATATGATGACATTTGCCAGAGGCATTCAAAGAAATATTAATATTGTAATTTTTGTTTCAGTTGAAATTGTTGCCATGCAGATGGATATATTATAGACTACCTTTGTGTCTCGTTGTTAATGCAATGTGTTCATTTTAAAGGTACTAAATGTGTATTTGATAGAGGAAATGCAGTGACAACATGTAGCAAATGGCCTGAATTGCAGATCAATTAACAAGACAAACACCCTACACATTCTGTGTTGATTGGCATAGTGGACTTTGAAAAAAAAAGAGGCAAAATTCAGCAGAGCATTATTGGTTTGAACATCTGAAACATTTTGTGAACTTTTTCAGTTATAAAAGTCTAAATGGTGCCAATGATTGCTGTTGCTGCATGTTAATCTGCACTAAGATAGATTTCGTTGGTCTCCCAAAATATTGGCTCAAGGACCCTTCCATATGTATCTTTATCTGCCTATATTGTACGAATCTCAAGTTTGAGTACTGAGTGATTTCCATCCAAAGGCTTGGTGTAATTGTAGTGGAACTTGTTTCAAAGCGTGATTGTAAAAGGAGCGACTTTGCGAACTGTAATCAAAAAAAAAAAAATCACCATCACACTATGAGGAGGGCCACTGAGGAGCACACCTGGACAAGCCGAGGTGAAGAGGGTTCAATCCACCTGTTGGTGAAACTCCAGTATTGTGTCAATGGACGTGCCCATCCCTACAAGCCTAAGATCTGAAGGTGTGAAGTTCAGTGGGGCTACCTTGGATACATTCTCATAGCTCCACTTTAGATTTGTAGGTCCAAATATCTACCTGGGGGTGATGAGATTCTGTTTTGGTCTAATTGTAAATATTTGGGCTGCCACACGGAAAACAACTGGTTCTAATCCAGTTCAGTCGCATCTCATAGATGTGTGATAGCAGTTTTATAAACTCTGTCAGTAAACTCCAGAGAAACTGGCAACAATCAGATAATGTCAGATTTACCTCAGCATTGAATTAAATGATTGCTCCCATGTTTAGATTGACTGGAAACCAGCAAACTAGACTGTCCTTGACCACCTATTTTTGGAGCCTCTGGTATAGCCTAAATGACACCTGATTGGGAGCATCCTCTTCAGCATATAAACAACCTGGTGCCTTAAACACTCCGCATGCTTACACGCTGGCCTGGTGCTTTGGATCGCAGTTTGGCTTCTTTTTATTATTGTTTCCTCTTTCTTTCTTTCTTTCCATTTTTGTGTCTCAGCCCCCTTGTGTGCTAGCGCACGACTCGTGGTGCTAAAAGGGTTTGTTACAAACTCTTCAAGAAAAAAATAGAAGCAGAATTCTTAACTTTTTTCTGCTACCTTCCTTTTTCCCCTCTAACTTCAATGCCATCCCCATTCCCCAGCCATCCAGGTATCGGCCTACATGTAAACATGGAAGGGGGTGGTCACCTAGATGCAAGATGATGCAGAAGAGTTGGCTCTTCACTAGCCAAGCACATTAGCAGGAAGAGCAGGGGCTGACTGGGAACATCAGTAGTGGCCTGAAATGATTATAAATTGTTGTTGGCAAGCCCCCCCTTGAAATGCTCGTTCTATGGCTTGGATAGTTATATGTAAGTTGTAAGTCTCGCTCAATTAATGGGGAGTAGCAAGCATGTCTTGTTTTGTTTTTTTTGTTTTACGTAGTTTTACCTTTTCAGCGTTATTCCACATTATTTGTAATTTTGGAATGTTTTCGCCCACAAAAAATATATCTATTTTTTATGTGCAACATTTCATCACTGTGTGCAATATCGTATGTGCCAATGGTGGCAATATATGTATATCAATTAAATATATGATTACTATTTGAAAGCATGTGGCTGAATTCCATGTTTATTTCTCATGAAGGAGTTGTATGCCTTTATTTGCACTCAAAAGCTCCATCCCGGAGGAAAATATAGTAAACCAAGGTCTTAGCAGCCTGTTGGGTGAAGCAGTTCACACGAGTTCTTCAACTTGAAATAGAACAATGTCACTGCTAGTATCCCTCTCTCTAGGAAATGGGTAAACTTGGCGTATGGGTTGTTGAAGGTAGATTATAAACGCATAATGGAGTTTTTGTGGTAAGGAAAAACGTAAGAACAGTGAAATCTCCATTTTAGCTTTAAGCTAAGAAAAGGTGCTTCAGTCCAATCCTCATTAAGGTGTATGGTGAACTGTCTTCAGTGGTTGTTGTGTGTAGCACTTTGCTTTCCCAGGTTAATGATATGCCTGACCAATACTTATTTAAAATGATCTCAACAAAGAATGTCATTCTCTCTTATGTTGCCTCTTTTTTTAAAGAGGGTATATGATTTGCTCATTTGGTTTTGATGCATTAAAATATAATTTATGTACATTTGACAAATTTTAAAAATAAATTTAATTTACCCATGAGGGAAAATCTGCATTCAAAATGTATGTGTTTTTTCATGTTTTGTTTCTTGTTGGGGGGAAAAAAACAACAACAAACTTCCGTAAATGTCTACTATTCACTGATGGAAAGTATGTTTAATTTTGATGTAGTGTTGTCTACACTGTCTGACTCTACATTTGCAATGATACTAATTACTAAAGCTTAATTTTACAGCCTTTAAAATGCAAACTTTGCAATGACAAATACCTGATGACTCATGTCTTCTTAGAGATTTCTACATTAGTACTGTATGTGTAATACCGGGCTGTAAAATAAAGCATTACTTTGTTCTCTAATCATTCTGACTATGCAATTTGTGATCATTCGTATTCAAATAGCTGCTCTTTTGTGAGCTTTACAGCTAATATAACACTAAAGAAATTAGAGTTTACTGATCAGAACCCAACAGAACCTGCATATCTTTTTAAGTTTTGTAACTGCTTGCAAATAATAATATTTTTTTTATACAGGTTTGGTTATTGTGGTATTGCTACAGTGATAAACACAAACAAGCCAAAGAAAACCTGTGTCCTGCCTCCAAATGTAAACAGGTCACAAATTTTTTACTATATTTATGTGTTACTTTAGTTTAAATACTTTCTATTTATAAGTTAGGTGGATTTCTTGTCACAAGTTAGATTCAATGCATGGTAAAACAAAGAGTTTAACTTAGAAGGTGGTAATTATTGTAAATATTGAAAAAAGGCATGGATTTATTATTCAGCACATCACCAGTAGCCTCGGTTGTTTCTGCCTCTAGAAACAAAGTCACGTTGCTATGACACAGGGAGACATGGCCAGGGTCGTTAAAAGTGAAGAGGATTTTTGTTACTTTAAACAGTCGTGTACCTTCTCCTCGACCACCTACCAGAAGAAAAACATCAATATAAGGATGACTTACGTTCGTTTTTCTCCTCACTACAAACATTCACTCTCCGGGGTCTGTACAAGCTCAAAAGCACTTCTCCAGCACGTTTGTAGGACTGGACTTGAAGTTTATGGTCTCTGAGTCTCTCAGCCCCCCTGCTGGCTAGGAAGAAGGGTGGAGAAACTGAAAGGGGATGTGCTTAATTGAGATGGACTCCAGCCCAGATGCCAACTCAGGCACTGACTTTGCTCTTCATCCAAGAATCTAAACCTTTTTAAAGCACAAGTGCACCAAACAGGTGATGTATTGTATTTAGGGAAACAGCTTTGTGGCAGCAAAATTTAATCTATGTAGACTTTTTTTTTAAAAAAACAACAAAAACAACAACAACAACAAAAAAAAAAAAACAATTTCCATCATGATAGCTTGTCACTCAGGCTAATTAGCAGCACAATAGCAGTAATTACTTGCAGGAATGCTGCTAGGGAAGATTAACAGGTTTAGTCTGGTGAGATGCTCTTCTGAGAAGACTTCTTGATCAAAGTTGGATTTTATTGCTGCTGCAACATGTTCATCATCACCTAGCACACCCTGACAGCACTGAACATTATCAAAGCCCTGACACAGTTTACCTTTTGTGTACGAGCATGTTCGTGACAGTTTATTTGTGGTGTGGTGCTGCTGAGCTTTACGGAGCCATGAGGTGGCAGCATGTGTTTGGAAATGCGGTTTTTACCGTAATGTTGCCTCCATTTCCAGTCAACTTTGTAATTTAGTGCTATATTCTGAAGCAGTTCAGCAGTGGTTTTTGTGGTGACGTAATTCAGAACAGGCTTCTCTGGTTTTCGCCACTAGATGATGCTCTTTATCTATAAATAATAGACTCAGAAACTCAGACTCGGAAGAGTCTCAGAGGAGATATTAACCTTTGAATCAACAACAGACAGGGTAAACAGCTACTTAGATAAATGCCACAAGGCACATGAGCAGTTTAACAGAGCTTCCTGAGCTTCTACATAACATATGCATATATTCAGGCCTCTATGTTTAATTATTGTAACTTTTACTTGATAGGTTAAAATATAAAGTCTGACAGGATCTGTCATTCAAATTTTAAAAAAAATCTTTTAAAGGAAGGACACACAGTAAGGTGTGTATTTTTACTGTATGTGTAGTAATGTGACATATATCAATTGACTTGTGACAAGGTAGTGGGAGATAACTTTCTTACAATTTGATATTGAGGTAGTAATTAATTTAAGTATATACAGTATATCTAAACTTAGGTGCATTTGAGGAACAACAAGGTTGTGTCTGTTAATTTAGGAAGTTAATGCTGTAAAATCCCCACAACTTTCTTTTTACATTCCTTGTTGATGTAAAACACTTATTTAATGAACTGCTTTCTCATAATTTGATATATAACTAATAATTAACTTAAGTATAACTTAGGAGGGGGTTTTCTGAAGAAAAAAGGCAACTGTAGGTTATATCTATTTATCTATATCTATCTAGTTATGTAGAGTTAGTGCTGTAAAAAATAAAAAAACTGTTTTTACATGCACTGTTTATTGTTATACTGTGTGTTTAATGTATTTACTTGGCGAAACAGTTTTGCGGGGATGGAAAAAGAGCTTTGAATTTTAGGTTTGGTGTTTTCTGCTCTTTTTTTACAACTTCTTTAATGTGTGAGGTCAACTTCCTGAATTACTCTCTTCCCCTTTTTTTTAAATTGTGTGTGTGTGTGTGTGTGTGTGTGTGTGTGTGTGTGTGTGTGTGTTTGAGAGAGAGAGAGAGAGAGAGAGAGAGGGAGGGAGAGGGGGAGAGATTATGGAATGCTGTGATGTCATCAGCCCAGTCATACACACAAAGACGAGGAGGACCCACTGGCGCTCCGACTCTCTCAGCTTAGTTAGCATACTCTGCTGTGGAGCGGCTGTCTGCATCCTACTGTGAGTACTTCAGCAAATTCTACCCTTCTCTTACAACTGCCTTTTTGTTTCATATCACTTCCTTTCTCTCTTCACTTTTCCCCTTTCCCTGGGTTTCCTTCTTCGCACCCCGCAATGTGTTTACTAGACCTTCTGTGTTCCACCAGTGTGATAGTTCTCAGTCTGAGACAAGCTTCCTTTCCCTCCAAGTGCTGCATATGTGGTAGCCATTGTTTAACTACCCACTGTGATTGGAGGACTCCATTTCAGTGCCCTTATTAGAGAAAGTGACTCACGCTGTCCTGGGCTATGACCCCGTTTTTTATCCTCTTACAAGCAGAAACTGACAATGTTAAAATGGAACCGTTATCTCGTATGAGTTTGGGTGAGAGTGTAACATGGTTTGAGAAGGGATGTGTGGTAGGGAGGGGAAGGAGAGGGGGGCACTGATGACAGAAACAGTCCCATTCCTTTAGAATCTCCTCCCATTCTGGGTTAGTCTTTCTGTCAGTTTAAAAACCGGGTTTGGCCTCTTCCGTATTCGTGAAGGGAGGGACAAGATAACCAACTGAAATTAGATTTTCAAAGGAATGACCTCTAGAAAAAAAGTTATTGAATGTGACAAAGGGATCAAGAAAGATGTAGGACATTGCAGCTTTGAGAAAGAAAGTTGGATCTTTATGGCACAACATAATCTTCCAAATGTTCTCTGTGTTATTTCTTGTAGATTGTCCCAATGATGACATCCAAAGTCAAAGGAAACTGACATCTAAGTAGGGTGGGGAAACTGTCAGCACAACTGGGAAAGGAAACAGGACTGTATGTGTGTGTGTGTGTGTGTGTGTGTGTGAGTGAGTGAGTGAGTGAGTGAGTGAGTGTGTGTGTGTGTGTGTGAGTGAGTGTATGTATGTGTGTTTTAGCATGAGTGAGATTGTGCAGCAGGTTTGTACAAGACTGTGTGTGAGGATAAGCATGCGCCTTGATTGAGTTCATGAGGGTAAAGCTGTTAAACTCTTCTGACGACATGAGACTATAAACCCACACTGTCCACCTCAAGAAGAAGAAGAAGGACAGCACCTCCTCGCTCTGACCGCTCGGCCAGGTGGAACTTAGTTGACCCACCTCGTCAGCCGCCAACATGCTGCAGCAGATTCTTAAGGACATGTACATCGATCCTGATGTGCTGGACGCTCTGAATGAGGACCAGAAAAAGACTCTCTTCCTGAAAATGCGCCAGGAGCAGGTGCGACGCTGGAAAGAGCGGGAAGAGAAACTAGACAGAGAAGGGGGGGATGCTGAGTGCAAGCGAACAAAGCCAAAAAAAGGTAACCATGCACACCAACCCATCACTGCCAACTCACCTTTGTTAACTTTTCTTCTTCCTGTTTATCTTGTGTGACAGGGTGCAGCTTCAAGTTTTTCAAGCACACTGACTGTCAAACTTTCAAACAAAGCTTTTGACAGAGAACTCTCTGTCCCCCTTTTAAGGACATTCTTAGGACATTCTTAATTTTTAGTTAAGATGTTTGCATAGTTGCCGTGCAGACGCATGTGTGCATTGATTATGACAGATACCCTTTGCTGCTGGATATAATGTAGCTGCTGTAGCTCATGTTCCCCATCAGCTGAGCAGCTGTTTGCCAAAACAGGCACAGCATTTACCTGAAGTCCATTTGGCAAGTTTAAAGTTCCCTGAAATACAAACTTGGGCTAACAAACACCAGCTGCTCCACATTAATGTGTCTGTGATGTCACAGAGATTGAGACTTAGAAGAGGACGAGGCTCATATGCGGCATGAAGCACAAAGAGCGTCAATACTTCACTAAAATGAAGTTCTGTTTATATCCGAAGTCCTAAACAATTACAGCAGAGTGTTAACATCGCACTCAGAGATGATGTTAACATTTACACAAGCAAAGTAAAATAGATGTCATGGCAGAATAATATCCACCTTGAATTGAGTGTACGATAAGTGGCATCAAACGTGTAGAATAATGGTGGTGTATGTGTTCACACGCACGTGTTTTGCTTTCAGGCTCTCACTTAGATCATTTTGTTCCCAGTCATGCCATGCACCGTCAAGCCTGAGACTTGAAAGCAACAGAGAAGAATATTCACTGGGTCAGAGATGTCACTCATGTCTGGAACGTGTGTTTCATGGGAATGATGGCAGATAAAAACATCAGCGTGACAGGCAGAGATGACAAGAAAAAAAATGCCTGCAAGCAGGAAATGCACGGGCAATGTGTATTGTAAATGGGTTTATCAGGAACTGGCTTCTGTTCAAAAGCAACATTTTAAATCAACAGTATAGATGCAGCAATCAAACAAAACAAAACAACCAGAAACTCAGGAGGCTATAAGTCTGTCCTGAAACTGGTTTGACGCATACTACAGAATCTCGCCTGTCTGCATTTTCTCTTTGTTGGTAGCAAGTCCCAGTGTGAGAAATGTGTGGTGTAATGACACTGACATAACAAATTGTTCTATTTTTATATTCCAAAGAAAGACTCCCAGATGACAAAACAGACACCAGAGATTTGGAAGGATACAGCTGTTGCTCGAAACCCTCTCGATTATGAAAGCCAATTAACAGCACATTGCAGTTGGTGCATTAACTCTGATTGACATAGTAATGTGAGCTGTCTCTTCTTGGCTAATAACAAAGCACTCACTATTAACTGTGGTGCAGAGTGAGAGAACAGTGCTCTTTCTATCTCTTAATGACCAATGCAGCTGTCCTTAGGAGGCTGGATGGAGACTGCAGGCTGAGATCACATGGTCGCAACTCTTCTCCGCACAGGCTCCTCATCTAGTGCAGAGGAAATGGCGGATAGTTCGTTTTTCGGTGTAAAATAGGAAGTGAGTCAAGACTCAGTCCTTCAAACAATTAGCAGGGGGCAAAACAGGAAGTATGCAGGAAACATATGTGTTTGAAAAACAAAGAGAGAGTTTGATTTTATCTGGATGGCCTTGTGGGAGAGGGGGAAGACACGTACTTAGTTTGTTTTTATGCATAGAATGAAGCTGATTGTCTCTCTCGGCTGCTGGTTACAGCACACTTTTGGCCTTTAGGCTTTTCTGATCATGGGACTTTTGCTGTGCTTAGGCTGACTTAATGGTAATTAGCATTTACGTACTATATGACTATATGCTGGCGTGTTTGTGTGCGTGTGTTTATGTTGTAGGCAGACCGGTTACATTCACATGACGCAGAAAAACAAATTTCATGTTGTATTTCTGTGACTGAACTTTTCTCAGATTAGTAACCTTGATCTTCTTCTTCAGAAGGAAAAATATCTTCTCTAATTCCAGAAACATTATTCTGTTAATTGGGACAACGCAGTGTGCATCATTGCAAGTCACTATCATTTAGCGTAAGACCTGGGACATAATGCCAGCAAATACAATGCGCTGTCTTCTAAATGCCCCTAGTCAGCTGACAGGATTAATCTCACCTGCACCTGACAATGGTGTTGTGGTTGTAGCTGTCAGCTTGGAATGGTAGCTTGTTTATCAAGGTATGTTCTGACTGCTGTGTTTTCGTAGTCATCCTGGTATGCCCAGCTGGAATGCGATCCACAGGGCAGGCTGGCAAAACCAGTTCACTATGAAAGTATGTTATTCTGTTTTCAACCCAGCAAACCTTCACCCTGTGAGCCTGTGTCAGCTGGTTTATCTCTGTAAAGTGACTTCTCTGTGCTCCTCAAACACAGTCACAAGGCCGTGTTTGTATGTGAGTCTCACAGAGATAGAGAGATGATTAAAAACTAAATGGGAGCACTTAGTTTTTAATCATCTGTCTATCTCTGTGATGAACACTTGATCTCATTTATCTGAGATGTTTTAATTTCATGATTAGTTCAGATAAGGGAATGAATGCAGTCAATGGAAGGTCCTCACATGTGCGTAAGTGTATTTGTGTGTCAAGGCCAGAAGGACGGGATTTTTCCTCTGTCAGCTGTGTTTATATCTTCTATAGGAAGGTCTTGTCTCATACATTTTATGTGCTGGCCTCACCAGCTGTCGCTCCTTTCTATGAACCCAAACAGCAGCCAGAGCTTATCAGACCCACTGCTGATTAGTCGACAGTTTTACTTCAAAATGGCTTTAAAGAACTGATTCTCACTCAGAGTTCTGAATCAAAATACTTCTCAAACTGATTGTTTCAAAATTATAACCATGCAACAAAACACTGACATATTCAGAGAGAGTAGTATATGTAAGACTTTGGTAAACAGAGCCAGTGACTGAAAATGAACCGTTATATAACTTCCTGCTATAAACTGTGATTTTGTTGTTTTCCCTCATAAAAATCCCCCTTTTTTTTTGGTTTCACTTTTCATGTCTTAAGCCGTTTTTAGTAAAGAATCTGTGTAATTCACAGTCACTTTCAAACTTCAAACTTTCAATAGCCGATTAAGTCATAATTTTTTTGTGTCTGTGTTTCCCACAGCCAACAGTAAGAATGTGAGCTGGCTGCTCGGCCGGGACGGGGATGTGGCCGTCATTGTGATCGGGGAAGTGGATGAGCTGAGCTCCAAATTCATCTGCTCAGGATTAGGAGAAAAGAAGGCACCGAGTCTTCAGAACAACACATAGTAATACACTTTTGTGATTTAAAACAGACAGTGTAGACAGACAACATGTAATATGTTAGTAGTTCACGAAGGCTATCAGTTGATTCTGCTATAAAGCAGAGAGAGATATAACATGTCCTGATTATGTTTTACAGCCATCAAACTATCTTGAAGAGCAGAAAAACCACAGAACCTGTCAGAACTGAGAGAGAAAACCTCCCACCTAAAACACAACCTGGAATCTCACTGAATTTAAAGGTGTGTAACTGTTTGTCTGTGGCCCTAAGAAATGACATCATTTTGTCTGACATAGTGATTTCTGATTTTGAGGATGAAAAACGAGTTGTGTCTCTAATTTCTGCTTCTTTCATTCCAAATATTGAGTTGTCTCTAAGTCACTCTAATATTTGATCCAACTAGACAACCTAAAAAGAGACAATCTTTCTTTGTTTAAAGTGTTCAACGCTTAATATGAAATGTTGAGATTGAGAATCACTGGCCAAATACAGACCCTTCTTTTTTAATCTTTGCTTTTTAACTGATCCACATTTTCTCATCCTCCCAGTGCAACACTTCACCTCTAATCTAACACTTCCCTCACTTCATTTCCACCTCTCTTACCTGCAGTGCAGATTTAAGCTTTGATTTAGGCTTTTTAAGCAAGACTGGTGTAAATCAATCCTCCCCATTAAAATATATCACTATTAATTTAATACAGTGTCAAAATAAGCACGTAATGTGGATGATTTCCAGGGGGGTGATATTTTGGGTGTGTGCAGTTGGCAGTGTGGGAGCTGTTGATTTTGGAGTTGGAGGCGGGAGGGGGGGGAGGCGGGAGGGGGTGCCTCCTATTTCACGCTATCTTAAAAAGAGATTTGCTGCGTAGTCATGGCAACCTTGCACACACTGAACCAGAGCGAGCCGGGGTGGACGGTCTCATCTGGCCTGACCACGATTGCTCCCTGAGCTAAAACTGCATGCTGCTCAGTGGAAATACGAGCATCCCAGCCATTCACTGCAGTCACATCACCATACACCCAAATATTTAGTTCATTTTTATAATTTGTAATATTCTTTAACATCTTTTTGAACTCTTAACCAACTCTTAAACCCTTTTTTCCCCCTGCTCATTCCAAGTACTGAACTGACTCAAAGTTAGAGAGGATGACGTGTCACCTCTGGTATCCTCTAACATGGCACTCTGTCTCCCAGCAGGGCAAATGTGAGGAGACGAGCACATTACTCCCTCTGCCGGTGAGTTGGAGAAACTGCTTGCAACAATAATTGAGCTCTGTGCGCGGGTTGCATCATGGCCTGTAACACTCGTGTAATGTCTTTGTTAAACCCACAGGTGTCAGTGAGTGAGCATTCATCACCTCCAGCAGCAGAGAAGGTATTTGTGAATTGAAGAAACTGTTGAAGATTTTTCTTTCTGTGTAGTTTCTGCATTTCAGTTTGAGAATTTAAAAATATTTTACTGCTTTTAGTATACATTTTAGGTAGTTTATAAAGCATAGAACAGGTTATTTTCTTGTGTCGTCTGCTCTGAACAATACAATTTAAATCCCAGCCTCGTATATCTCAGCAAGTATAGCTTTAGATCTTTAAAATGTGGCTTTAGAGTGGCTATGTGTCTTTTCATGGCAGTCCCACCCTCTGTGAGTAACAGGAAATGGTGGTTAGGCCAGCTGTCCCCTCACTCCCAGCCTTTCTGCAGATCATCTTTCTCCCAGCATTCTCCCTCTCTGTGATCCAGCTCGTCTGAGCTGCCGCACCCCTCATAGCTCTCTCTGGGGAACAGCTGAACTGAACTGTCCTCCAACTGGCTCCATCATCGCCCCAGCCTTGAGTAGTCTGGGGAGTGTGCTCACCATCTCCCTCACTTTCTTTTTCCTTTCTGTGTTTATGTGCATGCAAATGTGTGTATGTGCGTGTGTGTGTGTGTGTGAGTGTGTGTGCGTGCAGGTGACACACACTGCGAGAACAGCTGAATCACAGAGGCAAGGCAGGATTTCTGGACTGCCCTAGAACAGATGGTTGATGAACTTGATCAGGGAATTAAAACGCCAGAGATAGAGAATGCGTCAGTCGCAGATGGATGGGATTGTGGGATAGTCTCCTGAGGTTTGGGCGCGTGAGCTCTCCTCTGTTCTCAGTTTTTCCCTCCTCTTTGCCACAGAAGGAAATGTCTCTCCCTCACTTCTTATGTCTACACTAGACTATATTACAGGCCCCAACACATCTCTGGCCAGCCCATGCTGATGTGGCAATGAACATCCACACCTTAGTAGGTTTGGCCGGATCTGACGGCCAAGAATTCACAGCCTAAGCCTCTTCTTACAACGTTCATTTTATTGTTGAATGTCTTGTCTTGATTTGTTCCTGGAAACAGGAAGAGGCTGGTTTGGTACTGCAGATGTAGCAGTGACTGTTGCTGGCTCTGCTGCAAGTTTTCTCCAGCTGATTTAGAGAGGGAAGGAGTCAGTCTGAGAGAGAGGGAGAGAGTGAGATTGTTGATTAAGAAGGCGTAAGATCAGGAAAGAAGATTAGCGAGGCAGCTTGATTTCCAAGTCACCTTATAATTTTCTCTCCACACATCCTTAAACTCTTAATCAGTGGTCATAGTTCTGCGTGTTTCATTATGGCATAGCGTAGTCATTGGAGAACTGTAATTTGGCGTATCATTTATCCAATGATTTAATCAAACATGACAGTAATTCCACTGTATGTGAATTAGCTGTCAACACTGATTGCACTCTTCTGTCATCTTTTGTCACTCTTGCCTCCGCAGCCCGAGTTGAAGTCAGCCAGCTCGACTGAGGAGAAGTCAGTTCCCCAGCCCTCCATCTGCTCCAGGCCTCCCATGAGAACTAGTCCTGTCAACGTGAGACCAGCTTCTGCAAATGCGGCACCAGGTTCTGTCAACACGAGACCCGGCTTCGCAAATCTGAAGCAGGCCGCTGCCATGCCATACCCTTCCCCCAGCAGCACGGTCAAAATAGACTCGGGAACAACATCAACTGCCAAAGGTGGCGTGCACTTACAGGAACCTCAGAAGCCCCAGCAATCACAGGGTGTGAAAGGTGAGTGAGCAAAGCATCATGGGTAAGGGTATAAACCTCTTCATATATAGGATGTCCTAACATCCTTAACTCTTATCAACAAATATAATCTAAAAAGTATTCAGGTTGTTAAGATGACTCAGTTAAATCAATTAAATCATAAAACATCTGCCATCTTACATAGAAAGAAATGAACAGCAATAAAGTTTTCTTCTATGTCCCTTAAATGGTCTAATCATTTTTCAGTTTTGACAGTCTTTGCTTGCTGGCTAATTAAGAGAGACACACAAACTACAGTAATGACGATGGCTGATGTCATTGGGGATGAAACACAAAGACTGACCACAAGTCATTAAAAAACATCCCTGAAATAGGATCTTGGATACCCTTTTCTTTCTTTTGTTATAGTATAGTTTTATTACATTTCCTATTGGATGTTTCATAGTGAAGAAATATGGAGAAAATTGGGCTCAAAACTAGCTTACATGACAGTCACCACAGGCCGCTGAGCCAACAAGAGAACCCTTTTCCACTGCTTCTTCTCAGAGAGCAATAATGGCTGTGAAGAGCTGCGCAGAAGCAGTCTGAACAAAGTTCATACTAGATAGGTTTCTCAGTGCTGCAGCTAGAAAGTAGGATTTATTTCCCCAACCTAATGTGCTTGCCAAATAGTGCCTCAGCCCGCTGGAATCTTTATGGACTGGCAGAGTAAAAAGAGGCCAGCCTAGAGGGGAAAAAAAGCTTATATGACTAGGATTTGTGTCGTGGTACTACATCGCCCCCGCACACCTGCTCGTTCGGTAGCTCCTCCATTGTCATGGGTGCATGTTAGCAGTGAAATGTTTAATAAGCACGCTAGAGCTGCCTGTCAAGTGTGATGATACAGAACATACTGACATAAGAAGGAGCAGTGGTCTTAAAGAGCAATATTATATTATCTCCTAGGAAACCCCAAAAAATACTTAGTCTCCAGCAGTCATCTTTTTTAGTGAATGGTAATATTTAACTCAATTAAAATCTTCATATTTTCTGTGCTGTTCAGTTACTTGATATAACTGGTATGCACCTGATTCCAAAGCCATAGTATAACATATCCCTGAATGCATTCTTTATTAAATAGTTAGTTTATCATCAGATACTTTTACAGAAATCAAATGTTTTAGTAACACTGCTTCATTTTTTGCAATATTTTATTTTCAAATTTTAGATCCAACGATATATAAAAAGTATAAACACAAACACACACAAACATGGCTCCAAAGCTCCTCCCTGTCCCACCCACATACAAACTGAAAAAGAACATTACTCAAAAAGAGTACATAGTAGTCAATTAAAATTAAAAAAGAAAGAAAGGAGGAAATAAATAAAAATTAAATTAATAGATAAGACTTATTCATAGACAACTAATGTATCATTTATGATAATATTTGTATATCAAATCTGATACAGACATTGGCAAAGTGTCCATATAGGTCAAATAGGACTGCCAAATCTTCAGAGAATGTAGTGTATATTTAATTGTATATTTGATCTTTTTAAGTAGAATACAACTGTTCATTTCCAAAAACCATCGATCAATGAGGAAATGGGAATCTGACTTCCATGTCATTGCTATACACTCCCTAGCAATGTATAAAGCTATTTCTAAAAGCTTTTTTTTTTTTAAAGTTCCTTAAATGTGTACTAATGGTTGTAAGATTCCCCAGTAAGCAAATTTGCGAAACCTGATGGGAAGGTCAATCCTGTAAGTTTTGTCATGATGTCATGATGATATCATGATTTTCGTGCATGACCAGTTGCAATGCAAAAACAAGCCCACATCTAAAACACATACTTGTTACCACAGGTTTGTATTCATGCAGTCTCTGTGATGTGAAATAGAGTTGGTGAAGAAAGTTGTAATGGATCAACCTGTATCTAGCATTTATAGTGACTGATGTACTGTAACACTACTTCTTTGAGTAAAATATATGGTTTGATGGATTGTACACACTATATAATACTATCAGTTTAAGTCCTTTGAACCATTTGATTTATATTGGAGTTTTTGTTGCCCTAACACAGTGTTGCCTGTTATTAAACCAAGAACGGGTCACTCTGTAATGAAAAAAGGCATAAGGGAAGAATGGTGGCAAATGTAGCCAATTAACTGCATCCCTTACAAGAGCTACATTTAAACTCACATTTCATTCAGTTTTCACAAACCAGTGTGATGCTGTATCAGTATTTTTGTTTCATTGTGAAGATAATATAGAAGGGATTTTCTTCGGTCTTTAAGATTTTTCTCATTAGCAGATATCTTGTTGTGCTGATTACTTCTTTGCATTATCACTGTGATTCCCAGACTTCCTGTCTGAATTCATCATCCAATTTCATGAATTGACTTAACACTCATTCACTATACAGTGACCCAGTTATGAAGAAAAAATATTCAGTGAAAGGGTGAAGTTAGCACCATCCAGTGGAAAACAATGATACTGTAGAGAAAAAAAGTCCATTTGAACAGAAAACATCATCTCCATAAGGTCCCTCTGCTGGAAAAATTCTCATCCTACATCACATTCACACTGCAAACACGCTGCAACATTTCCTCAAAGTTAACTCGTTCTGAGAATTTGTACGTGAGTTTTCTTGGAAATAACAGAGAAGCTTAAAGTCACACATAAGTAAGATTGCCATTCCAGTATTTTAACATTTTGGGAGACAGATGAATAGCATAACTCTAAAAATAAAAACCACAGTATACCCAGACACACACACAATGAAACATACAACACAAAAATTAACAAGTGTAATTTAAAATCTGTGCAGAACTGTCAGCCTAACATTATCCGATTGATTTTTTTCTATTTAAATTATTTACTTACCAAAAAAAAATATAGTGTTTCAAAATGATGACACAGTGATAGACAATTCCTCAAGGCTGAATATCCGTGTATTCTCTTATAGCACTTGTTAAAGACAGTTGAATGGGTAAAAAAAAAATCAATCCTAAAACTATTTAAGTTCTCTCTCCCTCTCTCTCTCTCTCTCTGTCTCTCTCTCTCTCTCTCTCTCTCTCTCTCTCTCTCTCTCTCTCTCTCTCCAGTCTGTGGTTCAGGCTGAACATTCCTGGCAGTTCATTCTGGATTTTGGCAAATCTGTTCAAAAGCCATACACAAGAGAGCTAACAAACTCTTAACAGTGTCATCAAGAGACAAATGCTGGAAATATTTATGAAACCATGTTCGCAGATATTGATTGAACGAGACCGGACTGAGCATAGAATATCATAATTGAATCATGTTTTAAAGGTGCAGTGTGTAAAATTTAGTGGCATTTAGTGGAATGGACTTGGCAGAAATTGAATATAATATTCATTAGAGTGTTTTAATTAGTGTATAATCACCTGAAAATAGGTATCATTGTGTTTTCATTACTTTAGAATGAGCCCTTTACAACTACATGGGGAGTGGGTCCTCTTCCACGGAGGCCGCCATGTTTGTACAGTACACTGGCTCTAGAGATGACCTTTTGTATTTTTCATGAGTTTCGCAGCCACTGTACGTTCTCCTACACGTTTGGGGGGGGGGGGGGGGGGGGGATTCAGTTGGTTGCAATCTGCAACCTCACCAGTTGATGCCACGAAATCTTACACACTGGTCCTTTAAGGGAATTTATGCTCTAACACTGTTGTGAAAGAATGTTGACGCATGAACAGTGAACTCAGAGTTTTTATGGTGATTTATGAATTGGATTTGCCAAAAACAACATTTCTTTAAACAAAGAACACAAATAACTGAAAACAGAAGACGATAAAATAACATAAAGATATCATTGTAAGAAATCTGATTAGCAAGGGCGTGTATGTGTGTGTGTGTGTGTGTGTGTGCCTGTGTTCACATTAGCGGCTGGATATGAGATCAGTGGGCAATGCCAGGGCAGTGAATAACAGACGAAGAGGGAAGAGGAACGGAAAGGGAAAGGAACAGCTGGTGTGGAGGGAGTTGAGTTGGGCTGGACACGGCGCTGAATAAATGTGTCTTGACTCTGGACAGAAACTACTGACAGAGTGTATGTCCTTGACAATGGCAGGAAGCTTGTTCCAAGGGGAGGAGGAGGCCGACTAAAGCTCATGCCTCAGCTGTTTTCTTTTGAATGTCGGTAATGACAAGGATTCCTGCATCCTGTGAGCAGGGACTGTGGCCCACGCAACAATTGTGGAAGATGAACTGAATAATCTGCTGTGGTGCATTTAGCCATTGGAGACTACACCTGTTGTGAACTCCTGAGTACAGCACTGGAGAATTTAAGAAGTTGCATTTGAGATTGTACAACAAAATGCTTTTGTTAAACTAGCAAAGACAGGATAAACTCTAGCACCAGTTTGATTGGATATTGTCAGAATGTAGGATCTAAAGTTCTATAACAGTTATTTACTTACATAGTGAAAATGATCTGCTAAATATGAGTCCCTCTTTCTCACTTTTTCTGTCTTCAGTTTCTATTTCCTGAAGCATTTTATGAAGGAAACAGGAGACATAACTTCTGGGAACAAAGGGATATAAAATCTGGGTGAAAATTAGTTTAAACCAACTCCTTCTCAAAAAATCTAGGTATTTTTCAATGAAAATCAGTAAAAACAAAAAAATGTTAAGCCTTACTGATAAATAAACTGACACCACGGTTGCTACGTTAAAGTTGAGTGTCATCGGCATAAAAATGAAAGTGAACATTATAGACGATATTTCAGATAATAGGGGGAGTGTATGGAGTCAGTGAAAAAGTGAGTCTAGAACTAAACTTAAATGTGCAGAAATATGTTAGCATGTGTTGTACGATTTGAGCATATGTGCATGAAAGTGTATCGGTCTCCAGCAGCTAGCGTTTCTTCATATAGTGTGTGTGTGTTTGTGTGTGTTCATGTTTATAAACCCTTCTCTGTCTGTCGGTCGGCTTTCCTCTCCTCTCTCTTCACCTTCAGAGGGAAGGACACACATTCCAGTGCTGCTTCCCGACTCTAGCCCTGGGCGACGCTCAGCCAGAGCTGATAAGTGACAGGGGCCCCAGCCCCCACACAGGAGGCCCCCCCCAATGCCTCCACACACACACACACACACACACACTCGCACACACACACACACACACACACACCTCCTCTCCTCCCTGCCCTTCAGTCCACAGACGTGCTGCTCGGGAATTCTGCCCTCTGCCCCACTTCTGCCCCCCCCCACCTCCCCACCCAGACCCCCCCTTTTCTTTCTGCTAGAGACGAGGAGGTCTTTAAAGAGATAGATTGGTCTTTAATTTTTGTGCTAGCCTGGTCAGTGACACTGCTTCCCGCCCCCTCCTCTTTGTCTTCCCTGTACATTTACGAGCTGGACTGAGATGTGAGGAGTGGCGTCCGAAAGCTCGAATGGGAGATTAATCAATCTTGACGAGTGATTTAATGCAGATATTCTCTTTCATTTTAATAGGTGTTTTCACAGGTAGATGTAATGACCGTTTCTGCTGACGGGGCTAAGAGTGCAGCTGCTGAGGAGAGTTTCAGGCAGAAGGATGTGGGGTTTTAGCATTTTTTTTGGGTGTGTTAAGACATTTTAATCAGGTTACTTGTGGTAAGGTATAGAGAAATTCTCTCAGAAGACATACAGCATATATTTTTTTCAGAATTTCTTTACCACCATCCATGTCCATAGCACAAATTTTCTCTTTCCTTCTCTTTCTA
Organism: Thunnus albacares; assembly: GCF_914725855.1. Classification (NCBI taxonomy): domain Eukaryota; kingdom Metazoa; phylum Chordata; class Actinopteri; order Scombriformes; family Scombridae; genus Thunnus; species Thunnus albacares. The sequence continues at coordinate 12,855,137 of NC_058118.1, read as the reverse complement.
TCTCTCTGTCTCTCTATTAAGCATTCCACTCAGACCTGCACCAAGGCTCTGAGCTCAAAAAACACACTCTGACCGTGAGTGTGTATGTGCCTGTGTGTGCGTATCTGTGTGTGTGCACGGTGCGTGCCTGAATGTGTGTCAGCCTCAATTGCTGGAGCCTATCCAAGGTTTCCGTGGTGACCACACAACACAACGAGACAATCAGAGGCAAGCCCACGCAGCGCGGCGAGAGGACATTAACACAGGAACTGCGGGTCAGGGGGCAGGGGAAGACAGGGCAAGTCAGGGGGAGAGGAAGATGAAGAGGAAGGTGGAGGGAGGTGTCAGAGCCACAGCAAGAGGGTTGAGAGAGAGTGTGAGGACGAGGATGGAAAGGAGAGTAAACAACAATAAACAATAACACAACCTTAAAGGCTACTTTAGGTCTCTCTCTTTCATGCCTGCAAGACATCAAGAGCTTTAAAGGTTTCCTGGCCCCAGGAGTGCTTGTGTGGTTTTGGCTGCACCCCACCTGTGTGTGTGTGTGTGCGTGTGTGTGTGTGTGTGTGTGTGTGTGTGTGTGTGTGTGTGTGTGTGTGTGTGTGTGTGTGTGTGACTGTGACTGTGCTATGCTGTGGTGTTAGTCAGAGATGGTTGCATGCGTGACTGAATCCGTGAGCAGCAGGGCTGTGTGAGGGTGCATGTTTGTGTTTGTGTGTGTGTGTGTGTGTGTGTGTGTGTGTGTGTGAGCATGCAAGCATGCACACGCCCCGAACGTAACGTGAGAACGTGTGTGTGTCTTTTGAAATTCAACTGTTAGAAACTGTGTGTGCGCTTGTGCATGTTTTCACTTTATTTTGTGTGTGTGTGCGTGTGTGAGCTTGTGTGCGGCTATAGACGTGCACGCGGGCGCTCTCACATATCTCTGTCCCCCGGGATGACGCTAAAAATATGTGGCTCCTCAAGCCTTCTGGTGTCTGAGCAGCGTCTGTCTGCTCTCCATTGCCGTCCCTGTGGCCCTCCCTCCCCTCCGTTACTCCTGTTCCCTCCATTCCTCCCTCAATTACACCCTCTTCCAAACACAGTACCTCAGCAAGCACACACACACACACACACCAACTACACCCAGCTGTGTCCCTACTTCCACTGAGGATGACCTCTGCTCAGTCAGAGTGGGATAAAGGGAAGCGAGTGAAAAGAAGAATAAAAAGGTAGAGAGGGGTGAAGAAAGATGTAGGCACGCTATTTGGAGAAGGGAAATGATCGAGTATTGCAGGAAGGCTAGATTCCTGCTTTAACAACAACAGTGTACAGTACGTGTCGCATGTGTAACTCTTGGTGATTGTGTTTTTACCAGTTTTCACCAAAAAATATCAGTGTAAACTGATTTTTACCTGGGTTTTTTGGTCGTCATTCTCCCAAGGGGTGTTGTGTTTCCTGCTGCAATAAGACACTGGCCACTGTGGTTTACAATAAACAAAGTCCCCTTGTGACGGGCACAGCCTAGAAAATAGTCTTATGATACAGTGAAGAGAAAAGTTGAGAGAAAATGCAAATGAGCTGGTGATATGTACCAAAATCCCTCTAAGACAATGGAGAATAAAGTTAATTTTTAGATTGTAATACAGTTTATGGCAGATAAGTGCAAATAATGAACATCAATAGCAACAAAGTTACAAATAAAAAATATATATATTAGGTAATAAATATGCTGCAAATAGTATTTTTAAATCTGGAATTTTGTTTATTTATTATCCAATTCTCACTCAATTTTGAAATGTTCACTCCAACACTGCAAATTTAAAGATTTGTCTTTCAAAAATAAAAATATAAAAATAAAAAAATCTAAATTAATGACGCCTCTGGATATGGCAGGCAGGTTGTTATCCATATGTTAAAGCACCACCATCTCTTTTTTTTACAGATATTGGCGCATCAGAGGCGTCTCGAAGGGCTGCCTCAGAGGATGCTGGGTCATCGGGGAGCAGCGCACCAACCTGCGCAGGGCGTGGCCGGGTGGCTCAGCTGATGAAAACCTTCAGCGCTGAAAGCTCTACAACCACACAGACCCCCTCCCGCAGCATCAAGCCTCCTCTCCCCTCCAAGCCCAACCACTTGCGTCTAACGACCACACCTTCTGTCAGGTAATCTACGCACGCTGATGCACGGACGCCCACCCAGCTTCACGCATCCCCGTGATTCAGATAAAGCCACACTGGACAATGTCGGACACACAAATGTGGAGCCTCAGCCAGTGGGCTAATGGGATAGAGAACTCCAAAGGTGGCTCTCACAAATGCTCACAATGTTGCTATCACTCCCAAGGCACAGCGATGGAAATGCTTGAATGTAATGGTTTTCTTTTACTGTTGGATGCTGCAGTACTGTAAACAATCTTTGTGGGAAAGTAATTCCAAAGTGATTGAATTTTCTTTTTGTATAACTTACATTCATTCTACCTTTTATCTACTTGCCAGGGAATTGATGACTATCACATGTATTCACTCGCTGTTGATGCTTTCCACTTTGCGCAACATGTGGAAAAATACACTCTCATCCTCACACACAAAGACTTTACACAGTATATTGTTTACTCTCCATTAGCATTATTTTCATCGCTTATGAGACCGTTTGCATTAGCTCATGTGCAGACACACACATGGTTCAGTGTTCTTTCTTTTAATTTTTGTCTTTTTGAACAAAAGAATGGGCATGGATAGGCAGAACGGGTGAAATAAGGTACTATAGGGTCCTCCTTCATCTTGCTGTCTCCTCTCTGGGAATAGTGTGGGTTGTTTATTTGTCACAATGCGATGTATGTCTCCCTCTGCCACCTGGCAGTAGCCTCATTGCGACCTGTTGTGGACCAGTGACAGTGCCAAATGCCTCGTCTGTCTCTCCCAGTGGATCAAATCCTGGGAAGTTTGACAGTCACCACCAAATAATCCAGCTCAGTTCTGTGTTAATCCTCTCTGTTTTCTCAATACTAATTTACAGATGTGTGGTTGTATGTTGTGTTTTTTTTTTTTTTTTTTACATTTTCTATGGGGAGAAAGATGTTTTGTAATGGGATATTTAACACTACTACAATGCTCACATGTAAAACTGAGAGACATCTAGTGTCTTTGATGTCAAGCTTCTATTGTGCAATCAAAGAAACAATAAAATTGGTGTCTAAAAATCCATTTTTTGTGTAGTTTTTATGGATTATCGTTCTCTCTATTTATCTGTGACTTTCTGTTTATGTGTCTCTAATATCCATTCTTTATAATTCCAAACTGAAATTAAACATCTTATTTCTTTTTCGTGTCTTGTCGTGTCAAACATTTTAGAGGCAAATATCTAATGCATCTAATTCTAATTCTTTCAACTACTCTTCACAATTGCACATATATACTCTATGAAATGGGAAACTGTGATTAGCAGAATACAACCCACAAGGCCAACATGTTACACAGTTTTCAGCTACTTCACTGAGAGTATAAGTAATTTTTAAAATTTCCAGCCTCAGCAAATAGACTTGCATGCTTCTTCAGGGCCAGTGTAAAATTTTAATTTTAATTTCAGCACAGCTACACATCCACCCCCACACTTATAACTGTGCTCACACATTTCTTGCTTAATTTCCAGTAAGATTCTCCCCAAGCTTGCAAATGAAATTTAAAATGTTCGCCAGTGCTAAAATTGTGAGCTATATTTCCACTTCTGTGTCTGCAATTTCCATTGCAGATTGTGGTTACCTCAGCTAATGTTTGGCAGCGGGCTAATGTGTAGAAAATCTGCACTGTAACAAATCTTCTCACTGGGGGTGAATGAAAGCAGCACTCCCAACATTGTATAAGATGTCAGATGAAAGTAGGGTAGCATGGCAGTTTGAGATGAGACAGTTTTTATGAAACTCCAAAATTATACATTTCCTACCTGTGGCTGCATTTTCAAAGGAGATAGCTTGAAGAGCAAGATACACACATACACACACATACATGCACACGTGTACACATAGACATATAAAAAGACAGTGAGTATGCTTGTGTTTCATTGCACTACAATGGCAACAGTAGACCTGTAATACAATACACTGATACAGCACAGCGGTCACTGTATTCTCTACAGGGGGCACTGTGTGTTTGTGTGTGTGTGTGTGTGTGTGTGTGTGTGTGTGTGTGTGTAATATCGGACTACTGTTGCAATAGTCAATTGTGTAGTAATTTCTGAGAAGTTCAGAGAACAGTGATTCATCAAGACTCTTTCTTTTCTAGACAGACTGCATTCACAAACACTCACTATATTACCATCATCACTGTATGTTTCTGTATCATTAAACAATACTCATCAAGGCAGCAGCTTGTGTGTGTGTAAGGTGCTTTAAATGTCTTTTTGAAAAAACAACAGGAGCCAAGAAGGAATCTTTTTAGGGTTTAACCTGAGGGTCGAGTGTAGGCACATCTGGAGGCACATCCAGATGCAGAATCTATGAGGTTCTGCTCAACCAAAACAATAACTGTTAAAATAGCATGTGTATTACAGCTTTTCATAACTTAAATTCAGAAAGTCGCAATAATTGAAGATGTAAGAAAATTAGTTTCATTTTGCCTTAAAGTCCCCCTCCACTCCACATCTTTTTCTTCTTGTTCAGTTGGATGTCTGAGCTTCACTGTGCAGAATGATGTTTCTGCAGAGTTTGACACCAGAAGGCTGTTTTCACATTCATCTGTTGGAAGTGAAAATTTTCTCTGTGCTCATTAAACATCTGATTTTAATAGGTGGGCCTATGAGCATGACTTGTGACATCACAACTAGTTTGGAAGCCAATCCTGGTCAAACATTCAACTTACGCAAGTGTGATGTGGAAACTTGAAGCCTCCAGTGCATAAAACCCTGAGAATAGACTTAACAGTAAAGTGGGAGACATTTTGTGTCCAAAAGTTAAACTTTTGAAATGAAATATATTTTCATATTCATACATTCTGGAATTTTTAATGAGGGAGAAGGAGTAGATGTTTATTGTTCCAAGCAGAGTATTTTTATATGTCTTAATACATGTCTGGAGGGAATATTTAAGTTTTATTTTGCCTCTTCACGGCCAGCAGAAAAATGGAACAGTAGAGAAAAAAAATAGTAGACCCATTCAATGTAATAATTAGTTGAAGTTAGGAAAATATCAAAGCACATGCTTCACATGTCACGCTCATGTGGGGTTGTGTCTTGTTCACTTCTCCAGTACATATTTCCTAGCTGGGGAAACATATTTCAAAGTCAGGCTGGTGACTCTTGTACAACCATTACACTGCTGTCTCCTAGTAGAGAACAGCTAAAACCCAATTTTAACCTAATTAACCAAGTTTAAAAAAAAATTGTCATAACATACAGTATGCAAAAACATTTTTTGAGTGAAATACTTATGTACTCATATGCTAAGACAGTGTGTGATTCCTTCAAAAAAAGTGTCAAAAGGCCCCCTAGAAAAAGTAGGAAAAGGTTAGCAAAGCTACATTTAGGTTCTGTGTCATTTCACAGCCAAAGTGATAAGATGCTGAAGGTGAACCATACGTTGAAAACAACACACTGCTGTACATATACACAAAGATCTTGTATCTGTGTAGGCCCACATAGAGGTAGGCACCAATGTCACTACTAGACTGATGTTCACTTGAGCAAAGTACATCAGGCAACAGTCCCCAGGGGGGCGAAGCCCACATGTCCCAGCGCACATATACCTATACAGAACTGTTTACAATCAAATTTACAGTAGACTGCTCATCTTTAAGACCCACAACATAGCATATCATGGAACATATGAGGTTCTGCTTCACACACACTGTAGATATTCGTGCGGCACCACTGAAAATTTGCTGAAGCACGCAACTGTGAGTTGCCGCCTAGATCTCTGTCTCCCAATGAGCCCAACAATGGCCGTGGCTGTTCTCTGATGCGCAGAGACATCGTCGAGCAGTTTCCAGGAGATATCTGTGGCGAGTCCCTTGGTATGCCCACCCCTCACTCCCCCCCCCCACATCCCCTCCACCCTGCACACTTCTCCTCTTCATCCACCGAGCCTGGCCACTGCTGTCGTCAGGGCCCTCCGAGATAAAAAAGAGGCTGTTGTTGTCTCCTCGCAGGAGAGATGGACGTCTGTTTCTCTCTCTCTTTTTTTTTTCTGCCTCACTCGCTTCACACCGACAGAAGGGGAAGTGAAGGGGGAAGAGAGAGAGAGAGAAAAAAAAACAACAGTGTGGAGGAAAGAAAGACAGCTATACTGCGTGCTGTGGCGTTCCACCACACCACCAATAACCCCTCCACCCCCCCACCCACCCCCCTCCCGTCCCCCCGCCTACCCCTTCCTCCTCCACCACCACCAGCCCCATCCACAGCACCCCCAGTAGAGAGAGAAAGAGCGAGAGAGGAGAGAAGAGAGGGGGGCCAGGGCCATGTGATACGGAGAGCATGCGGGCACAGCTTCACCCCCAGGCAGAATGAACGGGGGCCTGCTGTGTCTCTCCTGCATGATTAATCTGGCTGAGGGGCAGGAGGACTGCCACAGCCCTGCCTGCATTAACTCCCTACTCTCCAGGTCCGCATGAACACACACACACAAACTCACACACCGGCAGTAGACCAATGGTCAGACACAGGTTTACATACACATACTAGAGCTGTGTGTGCACAGCTAGTAAAGAATAGTGACTGGAACTGAAGTGGATTCCTATTGAGGTATCAGATTCTGGCCCCATTAAGTTTAACTGTATACTTGTCTTTTGCCAAGGGCACCGTCTCACTGTCATTTATGCACTGACACGACACTAATCCTTCTGCATGTCGTTAAACTGTAAAGAGCACCACGATGTGAGGCCGTTCAACAGTGTTGGTTTCTAGGTAGTTCTGGGTTTCTGTGACTCATCCTCTCATGTGACCTCTGTCTCCCAGGCAACATTGTGGATGTTTGCTGGTGCCGGTCTTTTGTGTAATTCATATGAGGCAGATGGTCCAGGAAATGTGGCTTACTCTTCAAAAATCTCCCAGACAAAGAGTATCTGGCATGTGATGGTCAAATTTTCAAATCACCATGACAGCTTCTCAGGATTGCACAGCAGGCCTGTCATATTGTCTCACAGTATTACACTCAGCTAATGTAGACATGATACCGGAAAATAATGTACACTGTAACAGTCCCTCCCACGGCTGGCAGGACTGATTTCTTCCATAGACTGTCCTGGAATGTTTTAGCCATGAACCGCTGAAAAGCAGGAAGTGTTGTGAGGACTGGGTGTTGTGCAACAGCGGAGACCGAGCATCAAAAGGCAGGCAGAGGGTTAACATCCTGCAGTCCGCTCCACATTAACTGGAAAGGAATGAAGTGTCAAGCATGTTTTCACCACAGCAAGACGGTCAAAACTCTACCCCCTCCTCCTCCCACCAACCAGTCACCCCTCAAACCTTCTCCCCCACATCACCCACATGCCTCCCACTCCCAACAACCTCCCACAGCCATGACCAAATTATTTTCCAGCCTCCCGAGATTTGCCTCGCCAGACAAAAATCTGCAGCGCAGTCCTGATTCAGTGCACAAGCACACTCAGCCTCCCTCGTCTTTCGATGCCTCTCTGCCACCCCCAAGAAAATAGGTCTTCTTTTTTACCAACTTGGCCTCTGTTGAGATGGTTCTTTGTGTTTTTACTTTACAGATGTAAATTGCTACCCGCTCAATACTTTGAACAATAACTTGTTAAAATGCCACATTGTGTAAGGATTAAATGAATGTACAGTATCTATAGGCAGGTACGGTGCTAATACAGGTGTTCTGGTTTGAGCGGGTGAATGAAAGTACTGAATGAGCAGAGACAAGGAGAGGGAGGAGGCACAAGACAGAGAAAGAGGACGGACACTCAATGATTGAGAGAATAAGTGAAATGGGGAGTAGAATGAGAGTGAAGAGAGACAGAACGAGGGAGGGAGAGAGAAAATAAGCCCCACCAGTGAGCAGGCCACACAGCCCTGCCAAACTGCTTGAAAAAAAGCCCCCTCTGTTTTATTTATAGTGCGCAGTATCCATGGCAACCAGAGAGGTCAGGCAAGCTGGGCCTGCGCTTCACCCTGCTCTGGGGATTAGGATTTCACAGAGGTTCTCAGATGTGAGGAAGGTGGGCTAGAGCAGCTCACTGCTCGCCAACGCAGCCCTCCTGCCTTTTGGTGAAGTCTGGGCCCTGCGAGGGAAGAGAGGGGGAGCAGCAGAGAGTCATGGGAATACTGTGGGAACGGTGGTTTGTGGTGAAGGGGCTGGGAAGAAGGGGACTAGCATGGAGGGGAAACATACACGCATGTTAGCAGTTGCATGCAGAGGCTGTTTTGATTAGGTGCCTTCTGTCACACAAAGGCTCATTAGAGTTTTTTCGGAAGGGTTTCTTACTTAGCGTGAAATTCAAAAAGGTCAACAAGTTCGTAGTAAATGTTCCCTTTTGACAAGATACATTTGTCAAGAAACAAATCTGGCAACATAAAAATTTTGGCTTAAGTTGTATTAAAGATTGCTTTGTCCTGTCCTCACTGATACTCTCAAGTTTGCCAAACGTTTTCTAAGAATTGAGTCTAATTTACTTTTTTCCCCTTTTCTAAATTTTGTGGGCTTGTTATTTTCATCCCATGAAAGACTCCTTCCAAAACAGCTAAGCCAGTTGGAATGAAGTGTTGGGAAGAGAGAGGTAGGGCGAGAGAGTTAGACAAGAGATGAGGAAAAAGCTGATTGCCCTCCAGGAAATGCATGGTGTGACTACAGCAGAGACCTCCAGATTCCTCCTGGGGCAGAGGACGTGCGTTGCTAGGAGATGGTTCTTGGGCTGGTGTTGCCATGCGTGGATGCTGTTGCCTGCCATGCTCCGATGTGCAGAAGGACAGGGATTCGATACTCTTTTAAGGGAGCATGTGTGAAAGGACCTAAAGAGCCATGGAGAAAAAAAAGTGCTCAATCTTCATCATGAGGGACTAGTAATGACTTCCCCTATCTCTAGGGGGCACCCTCAGCACCTGAGTCACAGGACCAACAGAGCCAGCTTTTCCCCCTTGGAGCTGTGACCAATCCAACATTTGTGGTTGCCAGGAATAGATGTCACAGGCACATGATCATTGTAGCTGCCTCAGAGGTGGTCAGTTTGCCCTCCTTGGGTTCATGAGGGGGATGGAAGACATGTCGAGGTGCAAAGGCAGGAAAGCATTCAAGATGCTTTAAACTTGCTTTAATAAACTGCCTAATGGCTACGGGCTTGGTTGCTAGAGAGCGGAGGGCTGATCCATTTTAGAGGAGAAACAAGTCAAGTTTATGCAGCAGTATTGACACACAGTTGGGATTGGAGTAAACTATAGATGAGCACAATGGTCTGCAAGGTGTGAACATTTTGAAGCTTAAACAGTTGGAGTAATAGACAACCTTGTTTCTAATCTACGTCAGCTCAATACCAAGCATTTCGTTCCAGCGACTCATAAAGACACAGTTCAGAGATCAAAGAACAGTGTTTGCAGTTACTGGGAAAACAGAAAAATCTTCCCACACATACCTGAGCATAAATGCACACACAGAGTGAGAGATAACACACAGTGACAGCTAAGGTGGTTGTTTCATTCAATAAAATAATCATTCAGGTGAGTGAAGACCTTGATATGTGAATCTGAACCTCTATAGATTTGTGCAATTTTTCCCACCACTTGAAGAGGAAATGAAATTACTTTTAAATTATGTGTATTGCACAGATTTTTATTGTTAATCTATGAATTCTGAGTTTTGAGCTTTTTAAACCCATGGATCAAGGAAAATTCGCTCCTGTAAAGTCATTAAATTACATTTTTATGTCCCATTACATTTCTGCAACTTAAATGAAAATGAGTCTTGAACCTTTTTTTCCTCTCTCTCTCTCTCTCTCTCTCTCTCAACCATCCCAGAGTGTGCAAGTTCGCAATTTGGTGTCATTGGGCCCCATTTCCTTTTCTTTTTCCCGGATAACAGAACATTCAACACATATAAAAACAGCTTACATTCTTTAACAGTATAACAACCTAAATTTAGTGGAAACTGTGAGGGCATTTGAGAAATCTGAAATAGGGGAAGTAGCACAGTGGAGGGAATGATGAATATTTAAATACTTTTGGGACTGAGAGAAATCACTATTACCCTCTATTTGTGTTTGGGCCTTATCAGTGATGTCATGCTCTATATAAAATGATATTTAGGTGGCAACAGAATTACTACAAGGCCCGTATAAAGGTTATATTGACACATAAGACTTCTATAAGGTGTAAAGTTATCTTCATCTTGCATGAGGGAGCCTTACAGTGTACTAATCTGTCTCTAACACTGCACCAAACTGTAGCACTGCAGATACAATATACAGTGTCTCTCTGAGCATTATATACTATAGGGTGTAATGATATTTACACTCACTCAGGTTCACAGGAGCTGAATTATATTGTGCATTACTGCAAATAGGTTTTCAGGGGAGTCAGTATGCCGGAGTAAGTAGCGAGACAAGTCCTTCAATCAGAGCAACCAGGTTCAAGCCCCTCCATTGACTCATAGCCCATCTGCCCCGGGCTGCTGTTCTGCTGCTGACCCAGTAGACTGACCTCCCTGTGGAAGAAAACTTTACTCTGCAATCCTCTAAATTCATTTATTTATTTAAGATGGTGGTTAAGAAAAGAAAATTCCATACATTCAAATGCCACATAGAGTTAAAAGAAATAATCTAACATGCATTTCTGTTTTGCAGCCCTCAATGGATCGTTACTTTAACACAAAAACAGTAAGCTCTGGGAAGCTCTAACAAGTGTTGCTTTTGTTGTTCTGAACAGCTGGTAGCAGGTATAGATGTTTATTCCTGGGAATAATCCTCTGCAGTGCACAGGAACTGATATGTTACCAGGAGCAACAGCAGCAGTTTGTTTGAAATCAATACAAGAAGACTTAAGTAGTTCATAACCAGTTTGGCTAAACAAATGAAAAAACTGGTTACCCACAGAAACTTGAGCTTTATTAACCAAAAACACAACAAAAATAAACACAGCAATGATCACTTTTCACCTAAGATTTCATTTAAAACTAACATATTTGCATTTTCTGAAGAAAATGTGTGTTAGAAGTGGAAGCTGTTCTTCTGCTGCAACTGTCACTGCTGCCAACTGCAGCTACTGCTGGTGCTGCTGCCAGCTGCAGCTACTGCTACTGCTGCTGCTGCTCCAACAGCAATAATTTAAATCTTTTAGCGCAACCTACAGGTGAAATTATATCAAATGCTACACACTTGTTCAGCATCCCCATCAGTACAACTTTACTGAATTTGGTTACCTTGGAAGATTACATTAAAAGAGATATGGCGGTGGTGTTTTACTAATGACCACAAGGTGGGGCTGTTGGTATCATGATTCAGAATGTCGTGCACATTCTCACGGAGAACTTGTGTACCTACCGAGTTTCATTTTATTGAAGACAACAGAATTGCAGAAATATCATGTTATAATGTTACTTTAGAACCCCCTCTGGGTAGCATTGTAGGAAATGTTACACACTTGTGGAGTGTGGCTGTATGTACAACATTCTCAAATTTGGTTGCAATCCAATTTAGCATTGAAGAGTTGTGGCACGTACATCAGGCCACGCCTTCAAAAGTTTGATAACCAATTACAGACAAACAGTAAGTGATACCCAAAAATGAACTCATGAGTTTTGTTCGGGGTCATCTAAATATGGTATGTACCACGTTTGGTAAAGATTAGATGAAATATGTGCCAAAAGAAGCAAAAAATGTGTTTACCAAAAAATCCAAAATGGCATAAAATATTTCGAGGCACAAATGGGCGTGTCCTATATCAGTCAAGTCAGCTTCATCCAAGGAACACATTGTGCAAATATTGTTTTGCCACTCCTCATTGTTCATGAGTTATTAGCCAAAATTATAAAACACGTAATAACTGACCACATGGTGGCACTATTGGTACCATGTTTTAATATGTTAAGCAATTCCACATGGGGCACCTGTCCATAAAGTATGATTACTTTCGCATTTTAAATTTTTGAGATATCAGCTTTCAAACATTCCTCCCATAGACTGTCCATTATAAATTTTAATACTTTAAATAATTATATTAAAAAAGTATAAAAGTCATAAATTTAAAAAAAAATCTGAATGATAGCAGTATTGTCCTGAAAAAGCTGAACATTTTAATATTTGAAAGCGACTGAAAAATGCACAGAAGAAAAAAGAAAGAATAAAGAGTGAAGATAACATAGTGTGAGAACTGCACAGCTCTCAGTAAGTAAAGTAAACAAGAATTTCATTGTACATCGCTATAAAAGTGTCAGATATTCCTACAAAAATCAATCAGCAGCAAGAAACTTGAAAAACTTTTGAAAGGACAAAGAACTAGGACACTGTAGCATCATGTTTGTCCAAAACTTTTATTGAGTACTTGTTCCTACTCAGTCAGCTGATGAGCCAAGACTCTGAAATAATGTGGCAAGGCAGGATGACAGCATTTCCATGTGTGAATGCTCAAATAGGTGGGAGGAAGCAGTGGGGTTAGGGTCCGAGGGGCAACAAGGTGACGCAGATCCAGTTACTGTAACACACACAAGGTCTTTTGTGCATCCAGCCTCTTTGATAAGTAAAGCCCCTCATATCTGCTTTTACTGAACTCCGTTGAAGCAACCTGATACTGATACTGCAGCAGCGGTGGACAGATTCTCCAACATCTATATCATTTCACTGGATTCAACACCCAACCAAAGAGTTTTCTTCACCTCTCTATCACTTATTTATTCTCTCTTCAACTCAGACCGACTACACTCAACTACAAAGTCTCCTCCAACTTAAAATATTTGAATATTAGTGATTTCTATAGTAAGAGTTCTCTTTTTAATTATCTCTTTCTCTCTGTCTTTATCTCTTTTTATTATTAATTTCATGAATACATTTAAAGGGGACTAATATCCAAAATGAGTAAATGAGAGTACAGAGGAGGAGTAATGTTGCAATATACACATCGCTGGCTTTTTTAGTATCGTTTAGTTTTGTTTTAATTGGGCTGTTATTTCTCCAGTCTCTTTCTTGTTTTAATGCTGTTCATTAAAACAGACTACACTGCTGCAATATGTTTACATATTAACATTTATATCTTCATATCTGTTACATATTTATAGTTTCATACTTAACTTGCACTAGAATGCCCAATCTAGTTGTGTATATTATTCGATTGTTCACGTAAGGTTAAACAACGTATAAACACCTGCCGATCAAACTGTTAAACTATTCAAATTTGGTTTGAATAGTTGGTTTCGTACATTTTCTGCATGCAACGTAAAAAAATGTTGATTTTAATCAGTACTGTTGTCTACAGAGGCTGCATACTTGCTCCCTTTTCACAACTACAACCAAAAGTGTTGTTTTGAGTGTTGCGAAAATGTGGGTTACCTGCACAGCAGTAGGTGGCTGAACGCTACCTGTGTAGACACTGATGAAGAACTAAAACTGCTGCTGTACTGCTGACATGCAGCTTTCATTACACAGTCTTACTCAAATTTGAGGACTTACTCAAGTATTTTCTTAGTTTCTGATATCTACTCCTTGGCAAATTCATCTGTGGATTGAATGAGGAAAATTGACACAATCATTTCCTCCATTGTTCACTTGGACACAAAGACATCTTGTGGCTGCATGACTTAGTGAGAAGTCCCCTTTTTCTGTTGTAGTTTTGGCCAAAGCTCCTCTGTGGTTTTCCTTCTGTTCATCGCTCTTGCTGGTGTTGTCCAGCCATTCTGTTGATGTCTCTCTCTGTTTTGCTCATTTTACTTTTTCCTTTCCCAGCTCAGGGTGACTGGGGACTTGTGTTGGTCTGTGGAGGCAGGCTGTAGCCAACGCTGTGAGGGGCTCAACTTGGTTCTGCTCTGGTTCTGGTGCTGGCTGACCAGCAGGCCCCGCGGCTCATGCCCAACTCCAGGACGGGCAGTAGTGGAACGGACAAAGGACTTCATTCTCTACGGGGGGAGGAGGGGGAGGGTGGTAGGATGAAGGGGGCGTTAGGAGAGATGAGGAAAGTGAGAGAGGAAAGGGGGGCTGGCGAACCCAGCGCAAGGGGTCTTATCCTCCCGGCTCAAACACATGCCACCAGCTGCTGCCCCCTTCCTGTGCTTTCATTAAAAAGCCTCCCTGTGCTCCGCTGGGTAATCCACGTGCTTTACTGAATAAGTGTGAGGTAAATACAGTATGTCTATCCATTTCTCTGCCTCTACAGTGTCTGTTTTGCCATGTCTTTCTCTTCGTTGCTCCCTGTCTCTGTTGGGCAGTGGAGAGCAGTCCATTCTCTGCATATATGTGTGTGTTTGTGTGTGTGTGTGTACCTGTACGTGCGCCCATGGAGTCTGTCAGACTCTCAGTGTTTCCAGCTCTCAGCCCAGAGCCAAGGCAAGCATTGCCAGAGGGAGTGCCTGCAATGTAGGGCGCCCAGCAAGCTGGACGCAGGCAGAATATCAACGCCACACGGCAGACACTCCTCCCAGCAGCCCACCTGCTGACTTACGTGATCCAAATGTGAGGAGGGAGGGGGGGTTCGGTGGAGAGAAGGTAGTGGGGGAGGACAGGCTGCAGGAAATTGCCAGGTAGTTTCCAGACCCACTTCCCTGTGTTGCGCCCAATTAATCAGGGCTACATCTGTGTTGGATGGACCTCTACCCCAAGGGGAGGGGGTGGAGCAGAGACGTTTGTGTTTTTGTCTGTATGTGCACATTTGTCACACGTTTTGTGTTTCCGTGCATGTGCGCATGAGTGTGTGTGTGTGTGTGTGTATGTGCTACCTGGGAGAATGCACGGTGAGAGTGTTTGATGGTAGAGGAGGGAGTGAAGGGGGTTTTGTGTGTTTTGCGCGTATTTGTCGGCAAAGACGGCAGGAGGTTGTTGATGCTGGGCTTATTCCAGCCTTGCAGTCAAAACTACAGTCATGGACAACCTTGTCTGGTCCACTGTCCTCCTGCTTGTACACATTATTCTCCTGGTTCCCCCCCAATCCCCCTATCCCCCTAATGCATGCACACATACACACACACACTGTTCTCTCCTTTGCCTGGCCTCACTAGGAAAAGGATCATTTTTCAGCACCTGTGTAGCTCAGTGCCTGTATGTTTACTTCCTGAAGCTTCTGGCACACCTGGACCTGAGCTACCCCTCCTTCTTTCATCTCTGCTCTCCAGTTTTTTTTTTCTTCTCCCTTGTTTGGCTGTTATGTCTCCAGTCTCTTTCCAGGTCTATTCATATGAATAACAAATGAAATTGAATAATATGAGGCCAGTGAGTGTCTAAGTTTCCACAGAGAGAACAGCAGCTTCTACTTGTTATGCTTGTTACAAGAGTCTGACTGGCTGCACAAATAACTTTTAATTTTACATTTTTATTTACATTTTCTTATCAAAACTTATCAAAGCCCCTTCAATAATAGATTATGATTAATTTAGTCCAGTAAGACATAAGAATGCATTTAAGAAAATGAGAAAAGTGTGAGTCAATTCAACGGGATGTTCTGTAAGTATGAGCACATCTTACTATCACTGGCGGCTGTTTATATGATAAAAAAAACCTCCAGACATATATGAGTAAAATTTAACAAGCCCTTGATCATGTGTCTAATTTGACTTAAGTCTTTTGTGAGACCATGTCTGCAGTTTGGGTAATTCACTGCTCAATTGATTAAATCTGGCTTGTCAATTTGAAAAAAAAAACATTTGACTTCACACAATAAAACTATGAGAACAGGCCTATCGTGTCTTGGTGCGCATTAATGTAAGCGTGTGTGTAGCTCAAAATCCTGTGTGGAGCCCTGGCATAGTGTGGTGCAGTGCAGAGTGGAGAGGAGAGACAGCTGCCCTGACAGATGCCGGGAGGCAGGACCCCACTGGGAAGCAGAGGGAGGGAGCTGGCACTGTCTCACCCCAGCGGAAACACCATAGGCTGCAGAGGAAGTGGGCAGGGGGACAAACCAGGGGCTCAGTGTGTGTGTGTGTGTGTATGTGTGTGTGTGTGTATGTGTGTATGTGTGTGTGTGTGTGTGTGTGTGTGTGTGTGTGTGTGTGTGTGTGTGTGTGTTTTGGATCTACTTTAAGAGGACCTTGGCAGTTGGTCATGTACGTATATATTTATATCTGATGCACACACACACACACACACACACACACACACACACACACACACACACACACACAGTATATACAATATATACAGTCCAACCAAATAGACAGGCCACACACTCAATGCTGTGCCCATATCGATCTATTATATGTGGGAATAAGAGATTTTTTTTCAAATTTGAAATAGTAAGTAATTCATGTCTGTTTTATTAGCTACTAGCTTCTATTAGCTTATAAAATAGTGCACTGTCCATATACCGTACTTAGTTTATAGCATTCCCATCACAATGCGTTTAGAGTGCATTTGAACCTTGCATTAATGTGTGTTTTCCTTTACCCAGATAGGGTATCCACATACAGATTGCATGTTAATGCCAGGTGTAAATGAGGTCATACTGTATGAGAATTCTCATTCAAAAGTGTAAACCTTTCTCTCTCTAATGGATATACTCAGTAAGAGAAATACTGTAAATTTAACTGGAGGAGCAGATTATTGTTTTTTTTGTTGTTTGTTTGTTTGTTTCAAAATTGGAAGTTGTTAACCATTATGTCAAATGGTCAGTGTGAGTGGACAGTAGTAAATGGATAAATATGGATAAAACCTGGTATGTTCCAATAATGTCACATAAAATAAGGCTCCAATAAAGCTTGTTTTCAACCAATATAAATAATATCAAATTGATTAAATAATCTCAAGAAATCTTTGAGCAATAATCAAAAGCATCCTCATAGTGCTCATCCATGAATGAGTGCAAAAGTGGCACTTTGACACTCACTATATGTGGCACACTGCCAGCCTGAGATTTTAAGGCAGCAGAAGAAGAATTTACATTTTACCACTGTGATGGGTGACGTTAGATCATACCTTCTTTGGAGCGACATAAAAAATGCACCATGGCCTGATCTGTAGTCTGTGTACAACAGCACAGTGTTCGTATTTGGTCCATATAGCAGTGGTACATATTTGTAATCCTTGCATCACCTTATGTATGCAACATTATTTAATGCATTCAAACATTATTCTTTTGACTTTTTCAGTGGTTTATTGTGTTGCAGACTGCATTCAAATGGACTGAATTGCTTTTGATTAATTTACTGCACATAATGTACGCCATAATGACTAAGACATCGTTTATAGATTTTTGCAAATTGAGTGAAATACAGAAATATCTCTTTTAAAGAATTATTTAACCCAGTGAATTAAAACATTGTTGAAGCACCTGGCAGAGATTACAGCTTTGGCTCTTGACCAATATATTTGCAAATTAGCAATGAAATGTTCAAAACAAACACAGAATTTTGAGGATTTTTAAGATTTAAGTATTGGCCCTACAATTTTCCAGTTTATGTCCAATGACTTCCTGGATTGTTTGCAAGTATAAAATAATTTGGTTGAATAAACTTAAACAATTCTTGTCATAAAACAGTACATGAAATCTTGTTGAGCCATAAAAGCGAAGATCAGAAAGCCGTGAATTTAAATTTATAGGATTCCACTGCAGCTGCTGATAGTCAGCTGATGTAAAGGATCCACACTGACGCAGTAGTATAACTCAGATGATACTCAGCAGATGATACTAAATTGAGCAGTAACGATGGAGAATCGAGATAAAGTGTTACACTTTTTAACTAATCAGATTGCAGAATTATTTCTCTTCATGCTCACTTGTTAGCGATGGATAAGACTGAGTCTTTTACCCAAGTCCAATCATTGCATTTATCTCACATTAGTGAACCAGTTCCAGTCACTTGCAGAAAATGGATTTGTCTTTAGAAATGTACCTTGCAGCTATATTCTCTGCACTCTTGCCTCAAAAATGATGAATGAATGAACAGAAAACCATAAAAACAGCACATGGAGCATAGTGTAACTTGAATTATGTAATTATAGTGCAACTATGACTATGTGTCTGAGATGTAAGCTCCTCTTCATTTTTTACAATTCCTTTAATCATAATTGTATACACATCAGTTCAACAACAGCTCTCTGACATAAATATCTAATCCCAAGTCCCAAGTACAAAAAGCATATTCTATATTTTTTGCAAAATGGCTTATACTAAATACTTAAATATACTTTTTATATGTAAAGAAGTGGTATACAAATATAGTAAAAATGATGATGATTTTCATGTATTTTTTGATACTTTTGGTGACCAAACAAATACCCCATTTTTAGGTCAACAGAAGTGTTCTGCAAAAATACAAAACATATGTAAAAAACACAATATTGTTGTAATATTTTTTTAGATGTATAATTAACATTACATTAATTATAGGCAATCATTAAGATTAATAAAAAATCTGAAATTTCTCAGAATAAACTAACACACATTTTAGCTTTATATTATCCAAAGAAGGTACACTCTTTCAACATTGCTTCACACCCATACTGGTGCACACACTGACGTGCAAAATATAGAAATGAACTCTTTCAATGTCTTCCTCCTTAGTTATATGACTGTGATGTGGTCCTGCCTGTGTGATTGTCTCTTGTTATGGCTCCCTGACTACATGCACCAGCACCCCGTACCACTTTTCCGAGTGGTGCATCTTTCTCAGGAGAACCATCTTTGAATAGGTGATATTATTATTTTGGGTGATAAAAAGAAGCCTCATCTTGTGTTCAACAACTCCACTGGTGGTACTTGTATACGTGTATATAGACATATTCTGGCGAAAATGGAAACCGCTTGAAACATCTTGAGGATACAGGTGGACAGAAGACAGTGTATGATGCAGGAGTGCTTTGAAAAGTTTCTGTAGACATTTTTTTACATTTTCCTCACTGACAACACTCGTCATGATTGAAATTCATTGTAACTGACTGATTCCATGCCATTAAATGAAATAAAGCTAACATGTTGCTGTGCTCTACTGTGTCTAATACTAAAGAAATATTTCAAAAAAAGTTTCAATATAATTGTCAAGATTCACTATAATACTACATGAAATACTGAAAAACCCTACGGCATAATGAGTCTTGAAATACAATGGATAAAAATTTACAGTATAGGTCTTATCAGTTTTTTATGAATATACTCAAGTATATTTGGAAGTGTACTGACATGTAGCACACTTTTTGCATCTTTAAAGTGTGACCTATGTCAGCTAAACATGACATTTTTTATATAAATATACACTTAAAACACATAATTGACATTCAAACCTTTACACTTTTTTAATTCACTGAAAATATTCCGTTGTATATCAATATATACTTTTTTTTTTCTTACAATTTTACATCAAAATATATTTGCAGAATGGAAAATATACTGTGTCATAATTTTTCACTTTCACTAACATGTCTCACTCGCAAACATGGGTCAAATTTCTTTGATACAAATTGTACACTTTCAAACCTTTCAGTCAGGAACACTCACACTGTGAGCCGTTCACAAAAGGTTACACAGTTTACATGTGGGTGCAACGTGCTCTGCTCTCCAGGAAGTTCTCCATATGAATCATCTGAAGAGTGTTTGGGAACACCAATAACACCGCAAAGATGTATTGGACACTTTTCATGAAGACATTGAAATTCAGCTATTAAGCACATAAACATATGCATGTTATCATATTCTTTGTTATTAATAAGGAAAAATGGGGTGGCAGACAGTGTAAACAACACAACCATTAACAGATATTTGTAGCAGATAGGTCAGCATGGATGAATAAAGAGAATGTTTAAAAGTGTTTGGTTTTCGCTTGAGTTACATGTACTAAGTGGTTTAGTAGTTTAGCATCATTAATATTCTGAATGATCCTCTGAAGAATATGAATTTCATAGTTTTTTACAGACATATTTCATGATTAATTTCATATTTGAAGGTAGTTTTGAATTGTAAACACTCCAGTAGCCTAGCGCTGGTGAAAACAAAAGCTGCACTTTTCAGTATTTCACTCTCATGTCAAATTTCTTAGCATGACTTGTTTAGAGAATCTTGTGACAATACAGTAATATACAGTATGTTACAGTACACAACGAGAAAAGATGGAGAGGACGAGTGTGACTGTGTGAAGCTACTGCACACACAGATCAGAATAGGCACAGTTGATGTGGTAAAGTCTCATCTTTAGCATAGTGACATAGCATAGCAGGTCAAAATGATAAGTGTAACCATGGCAAAGTACTTCAGGTGTGCCCACGCTGTTCATCAAGTTGTTAAAAAAGGCCTAAAGAGTAGACAGATTTAATGATTTTGTAGCGAGTAGCAGCAGGTGGCCCCTCTGGTCTGAGCTGTACAGGCAGTAGCACGGCTTGTCGGCAGCTGCTTGCTCAGTGTCACTAACCAAAGACCCCGAGCACTTTGAACAAAGTACAAAGCATTGATTGAACTTTTTATCCTTCATCTTTGATAAAATACAGTCGGGAGATCGAAAACACCGGGAAAACAAAACGGCATTTAAAGTTACGCACTCAAGAAATGCTGCAGCTTTTACATTGCTGATTGTTTTTCATCTGATATAAAATGATTTCACAGTTAGCCACTATACATAATAACAACTGAGCAGCAGTAAGCATGGAGTTCTTTTCTTTGCAAGAACTGAAAGTTACTACAAGTCCTCCAAATTAAACGACCACATAGGTCGTTTGACCATGCGCTCCAGAACAACACATACTGCCTCTATCGGCTGTACTGGGCAGGACAACATCATCTGTCTGTGCTTTCCAAAACCATTACACATCACTGTTAAAAAATAATGATGTTTTATGATTTGACAATGCTGTGGTTAAGGTCTGTTAGGTTTAGGCACAAAAATCACCTGGTTAGTGTTAGGGGAAGATCTCTGATCACTTGAAACGTGGTGTGGGTTAAAGTTGCTACTTCCTTAAAGTTAAGCAACCTTCGACACCATGACAATTGTAGTTACAATTTAAAAAAAAAAACTGTCCCACCTCGTGGATGACCTCGGAAAAGTGACACTCACAGTCAGAAGTGGGAGGCAAACTGCGGCCTCCTGCAGCAAGGTCCACAAAGTCCACTTTTTGCAAATTAGGATCTAACGTGCCACCCAACCCGCCACCTCTTTTCAGTGTTTTTGCACTGGAGGCATCAAGTTTCCACATCACATTTGTGTAAGTTGAATACTGGAACAGGATTGGCCCCAAACTAGTTGTGATGTCACGAATCTTGCTTACAGATACATGCCTTTAACACAGATTTTCGATGAGCACAAAGAAACTTTTCACTTTCAGCAGATAAATGTGAAAACAGTCCTGTTGTGTCAAACTCTGCACATACTGGTCATTCTGACCAGTGAAGCTCAAACATCCAACTAAAAGAACTAAAGAAAAACACATTTTTGAGTAGAGGGGGACTTTAACACACTATTGTTCACAGTACAATAAAAATAACAGAATTTAGGGGACAGCAGGCAGGCATCTCACTAAAACTCCACTTCCAAATTCATTGCTGTGCCTGTAACTGGTCTTTGTTGGTGTCCTTTGTCTGAAAGGCCCCTGACACCCACATCCTTGCAGCAGAGTAAGAGCTGTGGCGATAATCCACAAACTCAATGGTTCCCTCAAACTGTGCTTCCTCCTTCCCCCTTTTCCTCAGGCACAGCAGCTGACAGTATAAGACGTCCTCAGAGATCCAGTCCACAGGGACCAGTACCACGGAGGCAGAGCCCACAGAGAGTCACAGTGACAATGTCCAAGTACAATGTGTCTGTTATATTCATCCGTGTGTGTGTGCGGAGCTAAGGAAGAGGGATCTTATGAGGTGTTTGTTTCTAAAAAGAGGCATCAAAGAAGGCAGGGTGCCGGGCAAATATGTGCAAATACATTTTTGACATTTTGACATTTTGGGAAATATGCTTATTCACTTTTTTTTTGAGAAGATGTGTGTCTTTACAGTGTGGGTGCATGAGGATTGAATAAATCACAAACTGTATACTGGTGAACAGCAATGATGTCCTGTGTATCAGACTTTTTCACAATTTCAGGTGTGATCCTGGCAGGATTTAAAACATGACTCATGCTGACTCATTCTCTTGCTCTTCATTCTGTCATGGTCTGTAGAGGGAAAGAGACAGAGCGTAGATATCGCGTTGCATCAGCCTCATGAGCTAACAGTCACTCATAGATGAAGTACAGCAAAAATGTAGCGTCTGGCCGCCGGTTCACATTTCACATTTGGCAGGACCAGTCAGGTTCAAACACGGGTATGGGTCTCTACTGAGAAATGGAAACTTGTCTTTAAAGATTTTTTTTATTTATTTTTGCAGGTTTGTCAGAAATTGAAGTTGCCTAATGTGTTGCCAAAGACACAGTCAGTCAAAGTAAATGTAAGCAGCTCAGTGTTGAGGATAGCCATTACCCAAAAATTAAAACTGATCAGAAAACATTACTGATATGATTAATTAGTTCCCAAAGTCACACACACAGATGATAGGCAAATTAAATTTGTCTTTTAACCACAACTTTTTTTTTTTTGGCAGTTTATTTTATTCAGAGCACAACAGACTTTACCTCATGTCAGAGGAATTTGTTCCTTGAGTTTCCTGTCTCAGCCGTTTCTTCCTCCCAGTCTGCGTTTAATCCCGATCAAACGCCATCAATCAAATCTTCTCAGTTATATATAAATAGTGACTGTGAGGTTTGGCTTATGGGTCATGGATTGCCAAGAGGTGATTTGTACACAGCACATCTGACCTCAGGGGAAATTAATACATATTTGAACGACAATAAAAGGCATGTTTTCATCACTACAGATAATTACAGAATGTGTGAGCTCAACCATGGTGGTTTTTCACGTTTAAATATATTTTTTTTTAAAACACGTTTGTTACCAGGGTAACCTTGGCTCTCTGAGAACATGAATATTTAAAAATTGACTAACCTTAACAATATGTGTGTGGTTTAAATTTGGATGCTATTCTTAACATAATCTTAACAATAATAAAAATATGAACATGCTGTGACAGAAAATTAACTGTTTTTGCAAGATATATATAAACTAGATTTAATAGCCACAATGCGGAGAGGACGACTGTGGTCCTGAGTGACAGCAGACAGCATGTTGGAGAAAGGAAGAGAAGAGAGCAGGAACCTTGTTTATCTATTTATACAGCCACACACCTCTCTGTCTACCCAGAATCATGGTAACCTTACTGTGACTGAGAGCACAACTGTGTGAACATCTCTGTGGTTTTTCAGCAAGAACTATTGATCATACTTTGCTCTGAAATACAACTTCCCACAGTGATATTTTTGGTGACCATGAGCTGCCCCTTATGTGACCACTGCCCACTCAGGATGCTGCATCTGCTTATCCATTTGGCTGTGACACTTGAAAGGATGTGATGCTCTGAGGTGATGTGAAGTGCCTGAGCAACTGGCTAGCACCCAAGTCTGAGGTTTTCTCATGCGTAAAAGTCAACATGGCATTACTGCTACCACTGGCAAAACTGCACAGTGCGATGCAGTTGGACCGGGAACAGGTAATGGCTGAAGGCACTTCTTCACTGAAAGACATATCTCAGTGGGTCACATAACAGAAACATAGGAAATATAAAGACTAGCAGGTTTTTTTAGTATATGAAAATATAGGTGTATGACTTCCCAGGTGGGACATATTCTAATATATAGTATTAATGCTTTCCTGAGGAACTCTCATCATACAAGATGATCATGGTCAAGTGGTCACGCTGAGTACACTGACTGACTGAGCTTTGATGGCAGCTCGAGCTGTGTCTGCACTTTTTGTGAACATATATGGATCAACCTTTCACTCAAAACGAAGCTCTCTACAGCAAAGTAGAGATATTTCCTGTCTGATGAGCTCAGGCACATGAAAATCTGCATCCTACCAGTCTTGTGTCGCCATTTATTTCTCATGTTTGTGGTGGCCTTTAAGGTATATGTGGCATGCACTTTTTAAATACTATAAAATTCTTATTAGATGTCTTGTGTAGGGTGAGCAGAGATGCTTGATTTGTCACAGAACTGATGACATGAGTGAAACAGGAAGCAGCGCATAGCTTAAGATTCAAAATATGCATTGCACTCCATGTGGTCCAGTAGTAATTTAGTGTCACAGTAACAGTTTTTATGCTAATCCGGATTGGAAACAAAGGAGATTTGTCCCCCCTTGAAATCACAGAAATGTCATACACCCTGCTGTAAGCATAAAGGTAGCCAGGTTTCCATTGTGATGTTAAGTTTTCCATTGTGATATAAAGCTGTATACTATGATGTATGGTCATTTGTTTGTGCATTAGCATATCGGATATTTTATGAGAACAAGCGCATTCCTTTGTTTTTGTCTTTGGACAGAATGAAACATAAGCGTCACGAGCCTGCACAAATGAATAATACAAACACAACTAATACTAATGAATTCTGGAGAAATATTTACTTCCACAAGATTTGTTTTTCTGATATTCAAGAAGCCTATTTATTCACCTCAACTCAGCGATGGGATGAAATCACTGATTACACATTTCATTTTCTCAACATTTCCAATAAAGTCACTCACTAGGATGAAAGACGGCTATGAAAATGCAACAGTTTACAACATGACAGACATTCATTCTCCTAAATATGGCCATTCATGTTTATCACTGCTGTCGTGGGGAATAGAGAGGAGCTACAGTGTTACATTATTATCATATTAAGGGAAAAGTTCCCAAATGATGGCTAATGGATTTAAGTTTATTAAAATAGAATTGATCCTACACAAATGGCAGTATGTGCGGCTGTTGATAACGTTTTTGAATATAAACGATTTATGGATCTTATTACATGTCATCATTAAACATTTTAGAACAATGTCACTGACAAGTTAATCTTATGAGGAAATTCACACACACCCTGTAATCCAATTGATGATTTTTTTTTTTTTTTTATTGGACAATTTTGGTTGTTTTCATTCTTCAGAATTGTCTGTCCATATCTCGGCCTCTCTTTGGGATGTTACGTACACTCATGGAAACTGAAAACCTGACTGTTGTGTGAGAGGACAGACTGCAGCAAAAGTATTGTAGGGACATTCACACACATACATCTCCTCCCTGCACTCCTGGGGGAGGATCCATTCCCTTCCAAACATACACCATCGCCTGAGGGGCAGAGTGACCGCTCAAGCAGCGCCTGCCTCAACACACACACACACACACACACACACACACACACACACACACTACTGGGGCACGTTCATGTTATGTAGCTGCAACATTCTCACCAATTGATTAGAGAATACTGAATGCCAAATGGACTGACCACCTATTAATAATTAGCGGCAAACTGAGCTGTGTGGAAGATACGCTGCTCTCCAAACAAAGGGTGAATGTAGCTCAACTGCTGTAAATGTTTACATGTAATTTTTTTTTGGACATTTTAACACAAACATTCTTATTCAGCCATAATTTGTCCATTTCAAAGTCAAACCACATGTTCCTACTGTCTATATTTGTTTGGTGAACAGAAATAGTCGTCTCATTAGCTCTTAAAAACAAAGATACACATCTATTGTAAGATGCGACACATGCGCAAGGACTCTCTTTACTCTCCTTCCGCACGATCTCTCTCATTGCTCTGCTGTTTATATCTTCCTCTCACTTCGTAGGTCTACTCTCTCTTTCCTCTGCCACTCTCTTCTTCTTTCTTTGCCTCACGTCATCCTCACTGGCTTCTTCCCTCTGGTCTCCCACTCTTTGCAGGCCCTGTGCCTGACACCTTCCCCAACCCTTTGACATGCTCCACTTCATGTTACGAGCATCACATGCCACCTCGCTGGCTTTTGTGTGTGTGTGTGTGTGTGTGTGTGTTTTATGTGTGAACACATCTTGAGTGCATGTGACCGTTTTGCGCAGGAGGTGAGTGTGAAGAAAGGAGAAGAGAGAATGAACAAGGAGGGCGAGTTTACGCATTTAGCCCAAGTTTGTTAATAATTAATGTGTCACAGGTTTGCAAAATTGCCTCTCGCTCTTCTCTTCTCAATCCTCCCTTCTTCCTCTCTCCCTCTGGCTTTCCTTTCTCTTGTTCACTCTGTCTTCTCTGCACCTCCCTCGTGGTGTGGGCTACCTCACCCTCTCCATCTCAATCTTTCCCCAAACGCAACGCTCAGTCTGTTGTTGCTGTGCGCTTTAAGGGAAGACGAAAATGCTAATATACTCGCGGGGACACAGGCAACAAGCGCCCAGCCAAGATGCCCACCATGGCTCCATCTTCTTGACCAACAGTGTGGGCAGTCCTGGCGACAGTGTGCTGCCATAACAACAGGGGGGATGTCAAGCTCACAGTGAAATTTGGTACCACTGTCAGTGAAAATTTAGGTGCTTCCACTGGCTCACATATCTGCGTTGTAGACCCTGCTGATGAGCTGCTTGTGGTCGTCCATTTGAATTTACACGTGAGATAAACCACCAATTTGTGTAAATGTTAAAAGCCTACCAAACACAACTAAATGAGAGACATTGTGGTCTTGTCTCTACCTCTCTCTCTCTCTCTCTCTCGCTCTCTCTTTCTCCTCTCACTGCAGTGCCCGTCACTATGCCAGCCGTCTAATGCTTCAGGGTGCTGGACTGCGCAGGCGGCAGGTGACACGGATTTCAATAAAAGGGATTATAGATGTGGGGACTGCAGTGAGGAAAAACAACACAGGCATGTACACATTTGGGGCAAAAACATGCCTGGGAATACGTAGTATGCACATAAAAATTAGTATTGGTGTATGGTGTTAAATTCTATATTTTTCATGTAATTGTACATAAAACTGATTTAGTTTTACATAGCAGATGCCAGTAACAGAAGGATGATGCAGAATCTGTGAATGTAGAAGATATAACACCTGCCGTTATCTTAATTTTATAAGCAATTGTTACCTGGAAAAATAATGTGGTTTAAAAGTGTAGAGGTAGAGCTATATGAGATGGTAAAACTGAAAGATAATTTCTCTAATCACCTGTTGTTTGTGAGTGTGTGAATTAGTAAAGCTTTCTCAGCTGAACCAATTCTCACACCTTTCTGTGAATCATGTAAATGCTAGCATTGGAGGAATCAATTAAAAGGCAGGTGATAAAATGTGAAACAAAACAGTATGTTTAAAACCGTAATTTTCTTGCACACACAGTGGTTAAACAGGTCTGTATGTTTAATTAAGGTTTAATTATTTTTAATTATAGTTCTCAATCAGTGGAGAAACAGAAAAAGTGGGTATTTTCTAGCTAAGGGTCAAGCTACTTAATTATATTTGAATGTACTTGTGGTCAAAACATAAGAATTACACCTTTAAATGACTGACTGCATTAGGTCATTATTTAGTTTTATGCTGCAGTTATGCTTTGACACACAGAGGCCAAATGACAGCAATTTAAAACAAGAGCCTCTCGAGTTTTCCTCATACTTGAAACCCTTTACAGTCAGCCCATTGTCAGGTGCCGGACTTATGGGTCTCAGTAGGTGGACAGAGGACCACGGTTTGACCTGCTTAGGACAGCTGCTGACATAATGAGGCCAGTAAACAAGCATCTGCCTCCCCCACTGAAAACCAGACCAGGACATTTCTCTTGCCTTCTCCCTGGGATAAGCATGCTGCAAATGGTCAAACTGGTGACCATAAAAATTAGGAAAACTCTGCTAAGATTATGAACATACAGCAAATGTCTTTGCACCTCTCTCTATATATGGTTAGGGCTCTTATAGTTAATGCAGATGTTGATGATGAGATATTTTTAATAACTACTTATACAGGGAATAACACACATTTATTCTTTTTCAGCACAGATCTACTTCAAATTCGTAGTTCATTTCCACATGGGATCTGCCATGTATCACCATGGTGATGGAGCTGATAATATGTTTGACATGAGAAAAAAAAAAAACAGAAAATATCTGATAATTCTTTTAGATTTATAAGTTTGAAGACTATCTGAAGAAGAAACATCTTCAAAGGATTCAACCATTTTCGTCCTCCAGGGCAGACGATGTAAAACATTCAATAAAATAAGAAACATTTACTTCAACAATTTCAACTCTAAAATTTCAGATTTCAAAGAGCTTAATGACCTCTTAATATTAAAAATAGCCCCTAGAAGAAGGAGACAGGGCATATCATGCTCCCCAATATGTAGGAACAGTGAATGACCTATACACACACACACACACACACACACACACACACACACACACACACACACACACACACACACACACACACACACAGATACATAGATAAACTATATATAATCAATATATGTCAATCTTGATGTTATGTTATTGCTATTTTGTTTCATTGACTCTTGATGCTTTGGTTATATTGTTGTTGTGACATTCATGCCAAAAAAGTGAATTTGAATTTGAAAAAATAATTGAATTTGACAACAGAAGATAATTTTCTTATACTCACTAGTCTCAGGCAGTAGATGTGAAATCTAAGATCATGCTGGAGATTTGTGTCACTTATGTGTTTTTAAATGCTTTCAATGGATTATAGATAACATTTTTACAAAGTTGGGTTTGATGATCGCAAAGGAACAACACATACAAATACGTGTTGTTAAACTAAATACAATGCTATAATATGTGTCATCATAATAAATAGTCCTTTTCCATTCATTGTGTGTTTTATTTGTTCCAATACATATTGAGTCAAGTGAGCCAGCTGGCTTCTTCTATCATGGCAAATTGTCATTATGATTACAGTATCTATTTTTTATATTGGTGAACACACTCTTGGGTTTACATTTTTATGCTGATAGTAGTATTAGCTGTAAAAATCTTCTTTCTTATAAGAAGACCATTAAACTTCAAGATCAACCAGATAGAACAAATCACATTTTTTTAAAGTTGATATAATAATTCACCACATTAATTACTGACTATTGTTTTTGTGGTTTCTGCTGTTCTGAATGATCATGACTATTTTTGAACCTCATTAAGGAGTTGGAAACACTTTGTCTCTGAAACACTTTGTCTCTGAAATTAAAATTACAACCAAACAGAGAATAAACCATACAGTCCTCCAAGCTGAAGGTTCTAGTGTGAAAAACTTCATCACAGTTTTTGTTTGCCTGTGTACTGTAGACGTCCATCATTTAAAAAAAAAAGAAACCATAAAGACAGCGATATACATAACAATGTGTTATATTCTCTGCTATATTGTCGGCAGATGTTGTCAATGCCACAGGAAGCATCCCACGGTGCAAACCGCACAGCTGTTTGTTTTTCTTTAAAAGGCTCATTTTACCTGCTCTTCTCAGCAGGAGTGAATCGATCAGTGGGAAGGAGAGGTGACATGTTTAAAAATTCAACATATAATTCTGAAACAAGGTAAAATGGTTTGATTTGCATATGATTTATCATATTTCTAAATGCTGCTGCAGATGACACAAATGACATCTCCAGTGGTAAAATAGAGAAGTGCTGTTTCCTGTTGGGGGTGAGGGGGAGGAGTGTCTGAGTGGGGGAGATTTATTGCTCTATGAGACAATAAAGGGGGTTGAGGTTGTTGGCGAGTGTGGGAAGGGAGAGTCTTTTTTGTTGAGTCTTTTCCTGTAGCATGAGTCATTGTTGGCAACCTGACTCTCCAGTCTGATTGCCTTGTTGAGCTGGCTTTTGGCTTGGTGGCGTTCTCTTTATATCCTCTCCTGAGCGCCTGCTCCGTGATATTCATGAGGTTTCTGAGCTCCCCGCTAATCCTTGATGCAGCGGTGGCGAAATTCACATTTCCCTTCTTTAGAAAGTCATCTTATCATGTATGATTTCCATATTTGAGGTTATAACAAACAATCTTGGCTCACTAACAGTCAAAGACAACTTGGCTTGCTGTTTTTGGCCTGAAGATGTTTCGTCCAACGTGCTCCTTTAATTCAGAGCTGAATGTCTTTAGTTCCCTAAAGTCCTGTTGCCTTTGATATCTGGATATCCACTATGCAACATTTTATATTTAAGATATTCAGCCGATACTTTTATCTTGAAAGAGACACGATGGGCACAAAATTTTCTTAAATTTCTACACATCGAATGAGTTTAATCATCAGTCAAGGGTAAGGAGTGCAAAGACCAGATTTATAATGTTCAACAGTATGTGTAACATCATAATGATGTGACTTTATGATGATATTGCAACACAAAGAAGAGCTATGATGAAGCAGGTGAAACAAGAGCTTTGGAGATCATGAAAAAAACAAACTTTTAGACATGTTTTAATGAGAAAATGTTCAGTAAGAAGAATTCAGGGGTTGCAAGGTGAATTAGCAGAATGTGGGGTGTTCTGCTAATATCCAGAGATTGGTCGTGACTGGCTGTATAGAGAAGGTCATTCTGCTGTTTGGGAGGCAGGGGAGAAGAGTTGGGGACTGCTGGGTGGAGTGCTGACCAGAGAAGTAAGGGCCAAGCAAGAGTGGGAAGCAGAGCATAGAGTACGAGCTGTATGCAAGGCTGGAGCATCGCCTGGAGGTATGGGGGTGCGGCTCTCTCGGCAGGGTTGTATGCCTGCACTGGGGTTTACAATCCATTACGGACAACCGCAGGCAGCCAGTGGATGGAGCGATGCACAGACACCAACAACACAGCAAGCAGCAAGGTCTGTCGGTCTGTGTTTTAACCAAAATGTGGTTGTAGTTTTGCTGTGTAGATCATAAACTTGATGCCTTCTTAACACTCAGTGTAGTTATTGTAACATTATTTGCCATCGCTGGCAAATATCACACTGACTTTTTTTAGTTTTTACCTTTTCATAAAATGTAATCTTCATGAATAAATCTGGTGGTAATCACTGAGCCTTTGTTTAGGGTACAAGCTTTAAACTGCATGACGCCCACACTCCAGCAAATGAATGAGCAACTCCTCACAAAATCACCTGCACCTTGCTCTTTTTTTTCCACAGTACTCCACTTCCTAATAAATAAGACAGTAAGAAGTGTGTGATTTTGTAAGGAACTCCAGCTGGAGTGCCGGCCTCATGCAGTCACACACAGTTTTGAGCACAGAATTTAATGAATTTGAACAGTTCTGAAATTCCACGACCACTTCTGCATTCACACAGGGATGGATAAATAGTCTGGTAAAATATGATCTCTATTCAGGGACCAAAACCTTAATCAGGACTGTATTTTGTCTATAATGCCTATAAAACCTTATATCATATACATGTAGTTAAAGATTGCATTTATTAGAACGGTTTGTAAAAGTTGTTGTTTCACAAATGAAAGACTTATTAAAGATATACTTGCTATAGTCTTACCTTACGCCATAAAACATCTTCTCTCTGTTTGACAAGAAAGATGCTTCAACATGAAAAAAAACGCCTGATATATCTTATACCTCTGTGCTATTGACCAACATTGTTGTCCAAAAACACATCAGTGAGTCACATCATTTCATTTGGTGACATATTCCTTCATTGCAATAAAAATGGGCACTTTGAGTCCCACATGCAGCCACAAATACTCACTGGCATATATTAATCTGCAGCTGAAAATAGACCCCAACACACGCACTATTCACTCCTTTTTGAATAATGTTTGCTAAAAAAAACCAAAACAAACTACAGTGGTCAGCTGCTTTATGAAATTAGGATTTATTTTAGTGATAATAACTCTTTTGTTTAAGTATTTATATCTTATAGGAACCAAAGGACATATTGTTGAGAGCCATAGACAGACTGGTGAAGTCAGAAATTATTGAGACACATAAAAGGCATTGTTGGTTTGGTTGTCATGGGACTTTTCAACAATGACAAAAAATATAGAATATCACCAACCTGATCCTTTAAGACTATAACTGAAGTTTAGTTGGCCTGGAAGCACAAATAATAGGATACAAATTTCAATGGTGAGTGACAACGCACTTTGATAATCATGCATCATACATAGGCTTTGAATAAAATCTTTGATCAAAAGCAATACACAGGTATCCATTGACAAAATTGACCTATTAAGATTAACAAGAAGTAAAAGAAAACAAACATGTCTGTGTGTATGAGTGACTGCTTAGAGTTAGGTTAAAAAAAGCTTGGGAAACAGCTCTGCCAGCTTGGACCACCACCCCAACAAAATCCTATATCTAGTAGGATTGTCACTGTTTAATCAAAAATCAAACTACCAAAGAAAGAAGTGAATAATTGATCTATAATGATTTTACATTGTTCATAGTGTACAGTATAATTACAACAGGTCACGCCTTATACTTCATCACTCTGACCGTGCATTCCCTGTTCCCATATTTTAGATAACACAGTAAGACCCGATGCAACATTTGCATGTTTAATGCAAAATTAAGCCATGCTGAATGGATAACCAATACACCAAACCATTTTTGAATTTGACATCATAAATGGCAAAATTGTGGACAAAGGTGAGACTGTTTGCTGGCTTTTAAAAATGCAGCTGCTTTATTGTAACATCACAGCAAACCTGACATCAAGAACAAGAAAAAACATGACTTGCGGTCAAATTATTATTCCGTTCAGGTGAGGGGACCTTGGTCATAATATTTACAATAAACCATGTGGTTAAGATCAGGGAACAATCATGGTCATGATTAAAAGAAACCAACCAACATTAAATTAATGGTTGGCTTGAAACAGGAATCAAACAGCAAGCTCCCGTGTTAAAGTCTAATGTTTTGTTGACCTATCCATCTATCTATCCATCCATCCATCCATCCATCCATCCATCTTGGCCCTCTGCCTAAAAGGTCTTTTATGCCCTATAATAATGACACCTGACTTCCTTCTTTGCTCCCCACAGATGAGACAAAACGACTGATATGTCATGTTTCTAGGGAGGACAGTCTCCAATCCTACTACTCTCTTATTTCGTTGATTTTCACTTTCAGTCATCATTGTGTTTACTTTTACGTGAACTGAATTTTTTGCCAATGAAGGAGCCTGAATCATAAAATGTTGTGAAGTAAGTTATGTGAACTGAGGTAACAAAACTAAAACTCTACAGCCATGCCAGTGGCTCTATTTTGCTCTATTTCGGCACTGCAATGCTTTGAGCTAAATGCTAATGTAAGTATGCTATCATGCTGACAGTGACAATGCTAATATGCTGATGTTTAGCTGGTATAATCACAATGTTAGTTTGGTGTGTTAGCATGCTAATATTTCATATTGAGATAATTGTCACCAAAGTCTGTAGGATTCATGCTCTTGGGAACATGAATGTCTGTACAAAATTTCATGATCTGGCCCAAAGTGGTGGACTGACTGACCAACAGACAAAGACATCCCAAGAGTCATGCTGCTAAAAATCATGGACACCATGTCCCTCCTGATCTTGTTCTTCTCATCAAAATGACACAAGTTTGATCTTAGCAAACAAGACACAAAAAGCCACAATAGCCATGGGATGCTAGTTTTACACCTCAGCTACAATTACAGCTGCTATTGCCAAACAAAAAACCTTTATAGGCCTCAAATCATTCTTCAGAGGGCTGAGTGAGAGTTACACATACACCAACAGATGGCCAGAGATGCAACACAGTGTTTTCCCATCTGACCGTAACCTGGAAAAATAAGTCAGACAGAGCAAAAAAGGAGTGGAAGCAAGATAAAGAAGAGTAGAGACTGAAAACCTGGGTGAGGACAAGAAAGGGACAGGGTGGCATCTCATCTGGGCATAATTGGCAGTCTTAGTCGAAGGGGGTCCTTGATTTAATAGGCGCGGCTGGTGACTAAACCACTGGAGTGCAAACAGTGAGGAAAGAGCTGGCGGAGTTGGAGTCCTCTGGTCGGCCACCCCTCCCCCTCCGTCTCTGTAGACAACTGGCTTACAGCCTGTCTGCCTGACTGCTTGCCCCCAAGCCACACCGCATACCTCACACCACTATGGACAGAGCACACTGCTACACACTCACAACACAGAGCCATTATCAATTTCTTAGCATATTAAGAGTTCATCTAGCCAGATAAAATGAGGAAAAACTGCAGAATAAAAGTTCTCCTGATATTTTTATTGACAAACCCTGGGACGATTGTGACGATTATTACTATTAGTATTATTATTATTATTATCATTATTATTATTATTATTATTATTGGCTGTTGCTGTCCTATTAAACCACCTTTCCAGGTTACTTCTCCTGACTATTGTTTATAGCTTAAATTAAAGCAGCCTGCTCCAAGTTCACATTGTGAATACTTGTGTTCTGACAACTAAGGTGCACAGAATTTATATTTGGTACCTACGCCTGACTGACTTAGACACAGAGCCTACAGGTTAATGTTGGTGTGCAGTTGGTACTGAAATGGTACAGGAGCAGCAGTAGAATTTGCAATAACCCCAGTTTGTGCCTCTCGTGTATTAGCATTAACAAGACATTTGAGTCATCTGAGAGAGGTGAGGTATTTTCAGAATCCAGGTCGCCTCTGTCTACCATATTTGAATAGGAAACAGAACCACACCTTGGAAAACGAGTTAAAAATCTTTTTGATCTTTGCAGCGAATGGAACATCTGGATGGTTAGAAGAGTATTTGAGGAGTCTGGAAATACAGCAATAAGTGCTGTTTAACAAACTTCTGGATTTTTTCTCTTGTAGTCTTCATCTTCACTGTCTTAACTGCCACATTGGTGCATTTCCTGGTGCATTTCAGCCACCTGTAGATCAGTGGAATAAAGTGATGATGCATGCGTATGCGTGACAAACAAAACAGGAACCCACTCATAACAAAATGCTCCATAACGCTACTAGAGGCCAGAAAATCTGCAAGGTACCTTTAAGGTGTCACTGCTATGTTGTGCTGCATGTTAAATCTGTTATTCAGCACATAACACTCATACTTACATAAGTGTTTCATGTTTCACCACTTCTAGAATCAACAGCATAAAATCATAATGGACATGCCGATCTACACAAGAAAAATAAGCTCAGCCACCCTTAGAAATAAATTCACAATTAATATTGATGCAAGTACTTCACATTCATAAAAAGCAGCATGAGAGCAATAACGGAAACTAGCTGCAAGCAGATATTAACTTGCTTTGTATTTGCTTACTAACATAACAAAACACACAAACCCTGCTAGAATTGACCTAAGACATCCACTCACAGT